>NW_005054377.1:1879032-1898701 GCF_000277835.1 Geospiza fortis | reverse complement strand
CTCCTGGGATGAGGTGGGGCTATTGCTCCTACTTGCACCCAGAGCAGTCACAGCATCCAAACTTCTCAGACACAGAAATCCACAAAAGATATGGAAAATCTTTGATCAACAGCTTGAAAATTTTGAATGGGTAATATATGACTGAAGCTTGGGAAATCTTCTTTGAGATAGAAATGTGATTTTGCAATTAAAGGATAGGACAACTGTCTTGCAGCCCTCCTGGTTCAATGGTACAGCATGGCAGCAATTAAAATACTCATTAAAAATTGTATGAAGAGAAGTGGAAACAGAAATGACTGTATTTCACTGAGAATAGAGCATAGAAAGTCAATAAAGACCTTAGGGAAGATGTCTTTTTTATGTTAGGAGTGAAATAAATCACAGTGATTTACAGTTCCATTTATAGATTGTGGTGATAAAATTATTAACACTGCTGCTATAAAGCAAAAGTATTTAATAAATATTTCTGTTCTCAGTATGGGAAGAAACAGGATGGTAAATTATATCACAAGAGGAAGATGGACCAGCAGTCCATTTATTGCCAAATAATGCTAATAGAATGAAAACATTAAATATTTTTTCAGAATACACATTCTTAAAATCAACAGGTCCAGTTTCATTCAAGAGCTTTAAAACTGCTGCTGGAGTCAGATATCTTGTGTTGTTTTACATGAAACAAGCTGAAATTTCTTCTGCTTCTTCACAATCCATGCAGTAAAATTTGCAAAGACTCTATATAAAGGCTCAACACTAATATATTTGTAGGTAGAAAAGTATGTCCAGGGGAAGAGATAATTTACACATAGGACAGTTGGTGTGTTTTTGAGAGCAAACCTGTGGTTCCCAGTGGTTATAGGCAAGAAAATGTGAGATTTGTCTCTTTCTTTGATTAAGTATATTCTGTAAAAAATGATGTAAACAACTGGGGAAAACAATGAAATCTGGCAAGAAAATATTTGCTGGATAGTCCCTATTCAAATACTATTTTTATAAGCCTAAGAAATGAGGATTAAGTTATAAGACTTTGTTATAAGCTCAAGAAATCAATGAAACAAGGAAAACCCCTCCATGTGAGAATAAAAAAAGGAAATCAGGAAAAGCAGAATATGAGCAATGGCAAGCAATGATAAGATAGTAGTTCATTTGCTTTTTATATTAGAACTTCTCTCCTTTTTTTGTGTGTGAGTTTTTTTTTTGGTTTTGGGGTTTTTTTGTTTTTTTGTTTTGTTTTTGTTTTTGTTTTTTTTTTGTTTTGATGTAAATACTGCAATTAACCCAGATGTCTGGTCTCCCTTCTTCTTGCTAAGAATTGGTGTTGTTATCATGGAATCATGGAATGGTTGGGTTAGAAGGGACCTTAACGATCATCTGATCATCTTGTTCCACCCCCTGTCATGGACACAGACACTTTCCACTATCCCAGGTTGCTCCAAGCCCCATCCAGCCTGGTCTTTAGTAGTTCCAGAGTTGGGCAGCCACAGCTTTTCTGGGCACCCTGTGCCAGAACCTCACCATCCTCAGAGGGAAGAATTTTTGAGCTAGGAGAGCCAGCTGGGGGGTAGGTAGAGAGAACACCATCAAAAACTGCTTCCACCAGTAGCAAACTGGCCGTGGGATGAGCTGGTTCAGTTATCAGCTACTTCACACAAAGGGACCAGGGTAGACCCTTTGTAAGAGGCGTGGAGTTTCCAGACTTTGGGAATTTCTCTACTCATGGGAAGCATGGCTTGACCTAGGAAGGCACATCCCATGTGCAGTGTGACAAAATGAATGAGAGTCCGCTCTGTCCACATCCATTGTACAGAAAGTGACAGCATCCTTCACAGGAGAGGAAATACGGAAAGAGGTCATGGAATAAACCATCCTGAGGAGACAGACTGGGGTTTTCAGCTCGTGAAAGGCAAGAACAAGGGAGGCATTTGACAGAACCAAAGAGCTTGAGTCAAAAAAAAAAAAAAATGGGATGGAAATGATTTTTTATGCACTATGCATTTAATCCACATAATTCATTGCTTCAAGAAGTCGTTGAGACCAAATATCGCAAAGATTCCAAAGACCAGTTCTTTATTACTGGCAAATCTTATCCAGTTATACTAATAGTCAGTAGGAGGAAAATGTTGGCAAGAAGTTGAAACCTAATGCTTTGAGGTGAAGCTAACCTCTAATTAGGGATTAAAATGAGATTTTTATGGGATGGGGAGATCAACCCACAGCCAGCTAAGAGGGAGACATGTCTCACACTGTATTTGGAAGCATCTGGTTTTGAACAGCAGCTGGAAGAGTTTGCAGGATTAAATCAACCACTGATTTAGACAAGTTGCCAGTTCTTATGTTCCAAAGCAGTTTTCCTCTCCCCTCTCCCAGTTACAAGTAGTCTGTAACCTAAAAAGTAACATAATACAAATTAAATAGAAATATCCCTTTTCAACGTTAAGTGACTTATTTGGTTAAAATTGGGTTTTTCCAAATACAGCTTCCTTTAGCTGTGGTTGGAGAGTCTGCCCAGGCTGACTGGCCTTGCTCAAGTCTAGAAATGCAGACTGTTGAAGAATCAAAAAATGGACTGGATTAATTGGGTCTTTAAAGAGTTGATAATTCCACAGGGAGAAATAAAGAGCAAGGTGGAAATTTTACAGAATTCAATAACATTTTAGCATTTAGTTTTTAATTTTATTGCACACCCCTTTGTTTACCCACCTCTTATAGTTCCTTTGACTGTGAGAGAGTGACTGACTGAATATATGATTGTGTTTTCTTCTTGTCTTGTCTTCAGGTGGCAAACTCCTGTTTACTGGGCCAGGACCTGTAGAACTGCATGCTCATTACATCCTGGTGTCTGATGGAGGAGAGCTCCAGGCGGGATCCCCTGAGGCCCCTTTCCATTACAAAGCACACATCTATCTCTATGGAAGCCTCCACTCTCCACCATTATTTCCATATGGCGTCAAATTCCTGGCAGTGAGGAATGGGACCCTTTCCATTCACGGTGAGTACATTTCTTTTCTTGTCAAAAGCAAAGGACAAATGAATAACAGAAAACAAAACAAAGAAAATACACAAATTTTTTTTTGGAAGAAAAATAAATTGACAAAACTTTGGTCATGATTCTCATGGAATCGTGGAGTGGGTTGGGTTAGAAGAGACTTTAAGCACCATCTAGTTCCAACAGCCATTCCATGGACAGGGACACCTTCTACTACCCCAGATTGCTTTAAGCCCCATCCAACCTTGGGGGAAGCCTTGGACACTCCCAGGGATCCAGGGGCAGCCACAGCTTCTCTGGGCACCCTGTGCCAGGGCCTCGCCACCCTCACAGGGAAGAATTCCCTCCCAATATCCCATTTATCTCTGCCCACTGGCAGTGGGAAGCCATTCCCTGTGTCCTGTCCCTCTATACCTTGTCCCCATTCCCTCTTCAGCTCTCCTGGAGCCCCTTTAGGCACTGGAAGGGGCTCTGAGCTCTCCCTGGATCCTTCTTCAGGTGAGCACCCCCAGCTCTCCCAGCCTGGCTCCAGAGCAGAGGGGCTCCAGCCCTCAGAACATCTTTATGGCCGCTTCTGGACCCATTCCAACAACTCCACACCATTCTTATATTGTGGCATAGAAGAATTTAGGTGTGGAGCTTTTCTTGAAGACTATGAAATATGGGTGTAGAATGGCCATTTCTTGGTGCAGGAGTTTGGACGTGGAATTCAAGTCCAAACTCAGCATAATTCAGAACACTGGTGCACATTTGTCAAGTTCTTCTCTACTGGGCTATTTTGAAAACCTCTATGTCTCAGAGAGAAGGGGGAGGAAAAAAAAAAGGAAAAGAAATACCATCTGAATGTTTCATCTCCGTTCCTCCTATTCTTGTGTGTCAGCCTTCCTGTTGGTGGGTGTTCACACCCTATGCCCTCCAGGAGGAAATGTTGCTGTCTGAGCACAGAGACACGTGGCTTTTGGCCAAAATGATGTCAGGCACCGAGGGTACCATCTGAGCACAGGCAGGGAGTGAGTTGTACCTCTGTGCTGTCATCCTGCCAGCTCACAGGAGCTGAGCAAGGCTGGGAGAGGTTGGGTTTGGAGAGGAGTCAGTGAGCAGATGCTTTTGTGAATCAGGAGAGATGAGCAGGGGCTGAGGAAGGAGCTGCTGGCAGGGCAGGAGAGGTGGGGCTGCACCTCAGCACCATGCCAGGTGCTCTTGATCCCTTCATTGAGACACAGCAAGGCTCAATTATTTACTGCCTGTAAAAGGCTTCAACAATTTCAGTGAAGTGGCTTTGCAGAGCGTTTCTACCCCATTTCCTGGGGGGTCTCTGTGAAGGAGGGCTATTAGAGCACCTTGGCTGAATTGACTGTCTGTTACTGGCCATTGAGTTTCACACAGTTATCCCAGCCCTGAGCTCAGAAATTCCCCTTAGATTAAAGCTTGCCTTCCAGAAAGGCTTGGTCTTAGAGGACGTCAAGGGAGACAGAAACCAGCTTCTTCCTTAGAGGCTTTTTCCAGGGGATTAATTTGGTTTATCATCCATTTTCCCCCCTTTTTAAAGAAAAGTATTGAAATTTGAATTTGCCTCACAGCAGCTTTTGCTGCTTCACTTTCTGTGTCTTCTGCCACTTTAAAGTGTCCTTCTATTCTTGGTTTGACCCCTGTAAACCAGGATTTTGTCCTTAGATTGTCAGCACTTTACAGCATGAGCCTTCACTTTTCCATGCTTTTTGTTTTCTAGCAATGTAGGAAAAGCCAGTAGCAACTCTTGGCAGCTGTGCCTTCTGTGCTGCTTCTGCTTTCCATTCCAAGCCTTTATCAACTCTGGCTTTGTGACCCCACAAAACTGAAGACAAACCGGGCAGAGCATATTTGCAGTCTTACCTTGACAATGTGATGGAGGGAGGCAAACCCAGGCATCCACATCTGTACCTTTGAGTCTTTTCTCAATGATAATTTATCCATTTTACCCAGTGCCATAATTCTCAGTGAGTCTTCAATCCCCAGGAAAACAAGAGGATGAGGTCTGCAATCCAAGTATTACCTGGATGGGGATATACAGAGTCAAAAGTGGCTTGACCCTTAGTGGGAAAAAACTCTTGGTTTCAATTTTTTATAAATTATTGGATTATTGAAAGGCTTGTGTGGGAAGGGATGTTGAAGCCGTCTAGTCCACCCCCATTCCATGGACAGGGACAATTTCCACTATTCCAGATTGCTTGGGATCCCATCCAAACTGTCCTTGAACACTTCCCGGGATGGGGCAGCCACAGCTTCTCTGGGCACCCTGTGCCAGGGCCTCCCCACCCTCACAGGGAAGAAGTTCTTCCCAATATCCCATCTAACCCTGCCCTCTGTCAGTTTGAAACCATTTCCCTGGTCCTGCCCCTCCAGGCCCTTGTCCCCAGTCCCTCTCCAGCTCTCCTGGAGCCCTTTTAGGCTCTGGAAGGGGCTCTGAGACCTCCCTGATCATTCTCTTCTTCAGGCTGAACCATGCCAACTCTTATTCTATTATTATTACTCAAAACCAATTCTTATTGAAGAAATCATATCAATTTCTTATTCAACATATCCAGAGTAGCTATGAAGTCACTTTTAAGCTCTGCACAACACACAGCCCCAGTGCATGGCTGCAATTGCTCATTCAAACCATGTAATCTACAATTTAACTTAGAAGCAGTAGAAGCCTGCTTCTAAACATGACAGAAAGTAGTGGGATCTTTTACTGGGTTCATATTGCCTACATGGAAAAAAAAATCTGCTGTTCTGTCTTCAATTTAGCATCAGTCTGGTCTGTGGTACAGAACAAATTGTGGAGCATGACAGCCTCTTTCATATAAATATATATATGTGAAAAACGTTGACATGCTCTGCAATACAAATTTGTGAGATACATTTATACACACAAATATTTATGTTATCTCAGATCAAAATCATTAAATAAGCAGGTTTCCAAATTTCTGACTGTCTTGGCAAAGACAGGGCCAAGCACATTTTAATTCCTTTTCTCTTTCAGGCTGGGAGTGTTGGGGGATGCTCTGCAGCTCTGGTTGAGTTCGGTTTGTTTAGTAAGTGCTGTCAGCTCCTCACTTTGATATGTTAATATGACTAAGGGTTTCCCACAATTCCCTCAGGAGTGGCAGTCCTTTGCTCCCGTAGTTGTAGCAGACTGGGAAATTTCACTGTTGCCTTTGGCTTTGGCCAACTCCCCTGCCAGTCACAGCGTGCCACCCATAAACTGCCTGTCAGTCACCCGTCACTTGGAGAGGGGGCTTCAGCCAGCCCGGGCAACTCCACTTTTTGACAATGTAATTATGGCAGTAGGGGCCTGAGCAGGGCTGGGAGAGTTTTATTGATTGTTCAGAAGGGAAATTTATCACTGTCTCCAGCTCCGTTCATGCTCTATTCCCTGAGAAACTCTCCTGACAAGCTTCGGGAGAGAAGTTCAGCGTGGTGGCCTTGGCTGTTCTTGTGCCTTTGTCCTTCCCAGGGAAGCTGGAGGCACCAGTGGATGCTGAGTGGGGGCAGGAACTGGGTGCAGAATGGAGATGCCGCGTCAGAACAAAGAGCACCCAACCTGTCCTTGTGACAGCCTGATCTTGTGGTCCTAACACTCTTATAATTGAATCCTGAAATGGTTTGGGTTGGAAGAGGCCCTAAAGACCATCCAGTTCCATCCTCAACCATGGGCAGGGACACCTTCCACTACCCCAGGTTGCTCCAAGCCCATCCAACCTGGCTTTGGACACTTCCAGGGATCCAGGTGCAGCCACAGCTTCTCTGGGGAACCTGTGCCAGGGCCTCCCCACCCTCATAGGGAAGAATTTCTTCCCAATATTCCATCAAAACCTACCCTCCTTCAGCTTAAGACCATTTATTCTTGTCCTGTCCTTCCAGGCCCTTGTCCCCAGTCCCCCTCCAGCTCTCCTGGAGCCCCTTTAGGCCCTGGAAGGGGCTCTGAGCTCTCCCTGGAGCCTTCTCTTCTCAAGGCTGAACACCCACAGCAGAGATATTGCCACACACTAAAATATTTTAAATTAGTATTTTATTTTCAGCAGTCCTGTGTAGGTGATCTTGTTATTCCCTTGAGTCCCCATGAAACAGACCATGACTCTTTCCAAGAAAAGACCAGCATTCCTTTGTCAGGCATTTATTTAAAACTTTGTGTCAGCACTCCGGTGGGAAAGCATATGAGCTGTGAGCAGACTACTCTAGGGGAAGGTGTTCCTCCCATGGCAGGGGGTTGGAACTGGATGATCTTTAAGGTCTCTCCCAACACAAAACCTCCTGTGATTCTGTGATTCCATGAGCCTCTTCCCTGAATTTTGATCAATAATATGTATCCCCTCAGTTAGATGAAAAATGTTACACTTCAGATTAAAAACATTCGCATTCACCTTGTCCAGACTATGAAAGGTGTGTGGTAAAGAAAAAACAGTGTCCTGAGAGCTTTGGTTTAATAACTTATTTATAATCAGGATAATTTAAACAGAGGTGTCAATAGTCACTTCAGTGCCCTAAAATCATGGCCAGTCCTATTGCAAAGAATGTCCCTGCATTTGCAATAGTGAAAATTATATTTTAGAGGTAAATCTGCATGACTTCTATCCCAGATTTCTCTGCAGCCACAGCAATCTGACACGTTTTCAGGGTTAGCTCAGGAAAAAAAAAGTATTTTTTATCAGTTGAACCAATTATTAATTTTAATTGCTTTTAATCAATAATAAAACACAAAATATTTGTGAGCTGTTCACTGTGCTCTACAAAGCCTGTGCATTCCTCCAGAGATCAAACATTTAATCAAATGCCTCTTGCTTTGCCTCCATTAGGCAGTGTTATGTATCTGTGCTGAGTTTGAGATTAAGAGATCATAGACAACATGAGAGAATTTGTTCTGCTTTACTCACATATTAAAAAGAAAAGCTTCCCAGGGGAAAAAAATAAGAGGAAAAATCTGTAGCAGGGGGATTCAAGATAGGGTGCAGAGATCTGTTAGAGAAAAGATTATTTTTTACTCTACTGACATGTATCTATTCAGTAAATGTTATTTTTCACTACCTGAACTTCCTGATTTCCTGAGCTTGCTCCCATAGGTTGGTTTTCCTTAGGTGCCAGTTATTCTGTGGGGGGGCTCAGGATTCTTTTTTCCTCCTGTGACAGTGTTTTTCCTCTCTAAGACCTTGACTTTAACATGATGCATTAAAGCAGATGGCTCTGGAACAGAAGGCTGAGCTGCCTTGAATCCCCTCGTGTTCACCAGGGGTAAGAAACTGCACTTAGGCACTTCCCATGGAGTAACTAATGTACAATGACTTGTGCCTTCACTTTCTTATTCAGAAATATAAGATGACCATTAGATTTTAAAGGCCTAGCAGATGGGGGGAGGAAAAAAAAAAGAGTTGGGTTCAGGGCAAGCTGCTGTGTCTTTCACAGTTTGCCCTTCTTTCTAACAGAAATGCATCTATTATCTTTGATTTAAGCTTAAATCAGTTGATTTGTGTTTTGGTGCTGATCTTACTGGGAAAACATGATGCAAAGGGGGCAGAGAGATGGACACTAATATATATTATATAATAAAGATATATATAAGAATAAATAATATATAATGAATATAAAATATATATTATATAATAAAGATAAATATAGGTATTAAAGATATTAATAAAATATAATACAATACACACTATATACTAGAAGAGAATAGAATAAAATAGGATAGACTAGAATATATATATAGACCATAGCTAATATGCCTATATAGAATTTCCTTTTGATTCCTGACAGGGTGCAGGTCTGTGGGTTGTTACAAATGTGGAGGCATATTATATATTAAATAATTTCCTCCTTCAAACTTTCGAATATAACATCAAAATACTGCTTCCAATTCTGGTGCTAGCAAAACCCAGGTTATTGGCTGGAGGAAGAGAACACCCAGCAGCAAATCCAGGGTTAATTTCCACCCTGGACAGGAGAAAAGCTGAGAAGTTTGGGCTTCCCAGGTAGGTGGTGGAGGTGTTCAAGGAAAAACTGGATGTGGCACTCAGTTTAGTTGACAAGTTGGTCACAGGTTGGACTCGGCCTTGGAGGTCTTTTCAAACCTGAGTGATTCTGTGATTCTGTGAAGTTTGGCAAACTGGGGGGCCTGGATTCAGCCCGGGCTTTCCCCAGAGCTGCGGGCTGAGCCAGGCAGGGACCCTCCCTTTGGGCTCACCCTCACTTTTCCTGGTCCTGAATTCTCCTCCATCACATTATGGGGACACAGGGAGCTGATCTTAGCCTGGCAATGGTTGTGCTGCCCCACATTCCCACTCCTGCAGGGACAAAGGCCCTGTCTCAGTCCACAGCAGCACAGGAGATGATCTGGCAATCACACAAAGTGGCATCAGCTGTCTGCAGCTCCCTGCGGGATCCCCTGTCCTTGGCTGCCATAGCTGGAGCTCTTTGTTCCTGGGCTCTGTCTAAAGAACTTTTCCTCCACAGCATCTTTGGTTGTGACCTCATTCTAGGTGTGGAGAATGGATTTTGGCTTATGCAATGGCATTACAGGAATATCTTTCCCCTTGTTTTCAGTACTAATGTAACTTAGCAAAGTGTCTAGGGGATCTCTGATTAAAGGGAATGTTTGGAAATTTGCACATTTATGGGACAGCATGCAGGGAGGGTACATTTTTTGCAATGTAAATTGTTAGAAAAGGGCAACCATCCTCAGTAAGATCCTGTTATCATGGAATGGTTTGTGTTGGAAGGGTCCTTAAACCCATTTCATTCCAAATCCCTGCCATGGCAGGGACATTTTCCACTAGATCAGGTTGCTCCGAGCTCCATCCAACTTCACCTCGAACACTTCCAGGAAAAGAACATGATAATCCTTGCTTTCTCCAGGTGCTGTTGAAAGATATGCAGGTGGAAATGCTTCAAGTGAAAACTGCAGTTTCATGAGCAGGAAACATTCATCAGGACTAGGTCACTTTCAAGAATATCTCCCAGTGGAGAACACAAAAGTTATTCTCTTTGTCCTCTTGTCCGGATGATTTTCGATTTTTCATTTTTGCTCACTGAGAGAAGATTCAAGATCAGGTTGGATGGGGCACCTGATCCAGCTGGTGCTCCTGCTCTTTCAACAGGAGGAGGGCAGCTGAACTAGATGACCTTTAAAGGTCCCCTCCAACCCAAACCATCCTCTGACTCTGATTCCAAACTATGATTTGAGCCCACCTAAAATACCTAGTGTGGTCCTGCTGCAGCTTCTTGTCAAACAGTTGATAAACTCTTGGGTGTCCTAAGGCTTAACAATTATAAATCCTAAGGGTTAACAAGCAGTTATAAATCAGAAAGGACCTCCTATTTCACCTGGGGATGGGGATGAAAAGCTCAGGGCAGTGGCTGTGGCAGGAGAGCTGCTCTGCATCTCCCCAGGAGCTGCTCACACTCAGCAGTGAGTCCTGCAGGACTGCACAGGGGTGGGAAGGCAGCTCCCAGTTCCTGGCAGAGATGTCCTTGTCTTTCTAAGATGTGTAGCATCTTAGAAAAAAAAAAACCAAAACCAAAATCCTAACCAAAAAAAAAAAACCAAAACCAAACAAACCAAAAACCACAAAAACCAAACCAGCAACAACAACAACAACAACAACAACAAAAACCCCAAAAAAAACCCACAACCCCCCCCAAAAAAAACCAAACCAAAAACCCCCCAAAAAACCAACAACAAAAACAAAAACAAACAAACAAACAAATACACTAAAAAAACCCAAAAAAACTCCACAAAACCAAAAGCCTAACAAACTCCTCTCATTGAAAAATAAGCTTAAAACATACAAATTCTTGTGGAATATAATTCAGATTGGAATTAACAGCAAAAATAGCTGGAAACATTCAAGTCCAGAGGATTGACAGCTCACAGTCCAAGCAAATGTTTTTTAACACATTTGAAAAGACAGGAAAGCAACTTTCATTCTCCTTTTTTTATTCCCTTTTTGAAACAAATCCTTTATGGCCAGTAACTGGAGTAGTCACTGCAAGAGCTGAGGTAGCTGTGATTTTTTTTTTTATTATAAGATCCACGTTCATAAAATATTTTTTCCTAGTCCTTAATTAAGGATCTGTCACTTCAAGATCCATTTTGCCATAGAGAGCTGTAGCAGCATATCTGTGTGTTATCCTGACTAAACAGGTTTCCTGGAAAAGATTTTCTATTCCTTTTAACTTGAAGAATTGAATCCATTATTATTTTTATGGTTTGTTTTATTAACTGAAGCAACAGCAGCAAAATGTCTTTGTCATGGATCAAAAATATATTTTAAAAAACTCATCTTTTTCCTGAAGTGCCAGTTTCAATGGCAGTACTGCCAGTTATCACTCTGAGGTTTGAAAATTTTAGAAATGACCAAGCTAAGTTTGATTAGGAAGTGCATTTTGGGTCAGGAAAGGGAGATAATAATAAAGGATTGTGACAATGGAGAGGAAGCCATATTCCTAAGATAGTCTGACACCAGGAATGCTGCAGGAAAGTGTGTTGTATTTTATTACCAGAGACAATCATAGGCTCACAGAATGGTTTGGGCTGGAAAAGACCTTTAAGTTCTTCTAGTTTCAACTCCCTGCCATAGGTGAGAGGTTTTTTATATTCCTTAAAAAAAATAAAACCAGTTATAGCCCATTGAATTATATTATTAATTTCTCTTGAAAAATTATTTTTTGTTGTTTGGGGTTTTTTTTTATTTTGTTTTGTTTTGCTTTGGTTTTGGTTTTGGTTTTTTTTTGGTTTTTTTTGTTTTGTTTTGTTTTGTTTTTTGGGTTTTTTTTGGGGGGGGGGAAGGAAAACAGTTTTCTTTTCACTTTGTTCCTGGAAACTGAAAGCTCCTATTTCCATTTACACTAAAGATTTACAGTATAGCTACAACAGATTGACAAATTGTCTGCAGTGTAATTTGTACATTCCCAGTAAGTAGATTTTGTGTCTGAGCCCTGCAGTTCTCGTAAATTCCTTTTGTGGAATAAAGGGATCTCATTACCTCAACTTTAAAACGCCAATAAACAGTCAGAAGGTGTAAAAGAGCTTTATAGTTTGTCAACACCCTGAACAACTGTGTGTTCACAACTGAGTTAATTAATTTGTGGTAAATAGAAGCAAAAATGAGATGCAACAGGGTCCTGGGTGTCAGAGGAGAACGGTTCAAACCCTGCCGCCCCATGACAAAAAGGGGAAGTTTTTAAAAACATTTAAACAACTTTTGGGAGAAAGACCAACAGAACCATGTCAGGCTTAGAACTGGAACCAGTTCTCTTAAAACCCATTGAAAGATTCCAGTTTGTACCAACACTCCCATGTGTAAACCCTATTCTCCAGCTCTGCCTGACTCTGGATGTGGCTTACACTGCTTCTTGTCAGGCTTGGTTAGGAGGTTCCCAGGGTGTCTAAAGTTAGGTACTCCAAAGGTACATGTACTCCAAAAAGTTTTGTTTTCAGGTCAGGGACATCTGTTTTCCATGAAAGCACCTTGTCATCTTGTCAAGTAAATTCTCAGACCCCCTCTCCTTACTCTGTAGTAATTTCTTTCAAACCCCTTTATTTCAGTGTTTCCAACTGTAGCAGCTTCAGCTTTCAAAGATGAGTGACCAGAGATAGATATCAAACACCCAGATAAAGTTTTCAGTGCCCTTTGAGCAACCCACTGTGCACCTGGAAGAGGAAATGATGCTCATGTCTTTTGTAATCAAAGGATTGTAAATAATGGCCTAATTTGTTTAAACCTACAACTCTCAGTGCAATGCATGCTTTGCATTCTGTGGACAGATTTTGCTGTGACCCTGGAGGTGTGTGCCCTGACACACTTTGCTGGTTTGCTCAGTTTTGATGTGACTTGGAGGTATTTCTGTAAATGTCAAATTCACATCTCTTGTTGAGCTACTTAGAATCATGGAATGGTTTGAGCTGGAAAGGACCTCAAGACTCATCTAATTCCAACCCTTTGCTATGGGCAGGGACACCTTCCAACATCCTAGGTTACTCCAAGCCATGTCCAACCTGGCCTTGGACACTTCTAGGGATGGGGCAGCCACAGCTTCTCTGGGTAGCCTTTGCCAGGGCCTGACCACCCTCTGATTTGGGAATTTCTTCTAATATCTGATTTAAGTGCCTCCTCTCATAGTTCAAACCTGTTTCTCCTTGTTCTGTCACTACCTATTGGTATCCTATCACTACTTAGGACTGGGTGAAACTAGTAAGTGACATATAATCCCACAGTGATTTATGAAATGTTTTGTGTTAGATGCCATAAGAAATTAAATTTATACTGTTTTTCCTCAAGAGTGGCATTATACACATCAGAATTGTTTCATTCTTAATAATTTTACCAGGTCCATACAAGAGTGCAACTTCACATTATGATTCTAACAGGAAGCATAACCAGAGTCCTGATGCCAAGATATTCCCAGTCTTAAGATTTGTGATTAATTAATTTGGAGTTAATTTTCAAATCCATTGCATTCCTAGGCTGCACCATTCTTCTCTGCTCCGTATTTAAGGGTGTTCTGTTAATTAATTTAGTAAAGTGTTCAATTCTTGTATTGCCTGCAACAGCTTTTTGTGTCTGAAGGCTCTGTCCTGTACCTTTAACATGAAGTCACTTCTGCTTTAGATCTCAAGATGGGTTTTTTTTTCCAACTCGTGCTTAGTTAATTATTAAAAATGAATTCAATAATTAAGAAGTTATACAGATTCATCCATTTTTCATCATTTGGAGTGTTTCTGCTCAGTACATTTTGGGGGAAGAAATAATTTAAATTCACCACAGCTGTTGGTCTTTTAAACATTTTCCCCTCAAACAGGTAATTTATTTACCTGTTGCACAGCCCAAACCCAGTCACTGAAGGTTATTTTATGAATTTTGCATGTTTTAATCAAAATAGAGTTTGTTTTCAAGGGTAATATATTATAATTAGGGCCAAGAAGCCTCAGTTGTGGTCCCTCATTGACACCAGGAAGGTGTCACTGACCATATCCTGTGTGTTACTTGTGCTGCTGGAAATAGAGGAGACTCTGACCTGGAGGTGTTGTAAGTGGGAATATAAATGAGAAGCAAGGAAATGGATAAATGTGGTGCTTAGGGACATGGTTGGTGGTAGACATGAAAGAACTGAGTTAATGGTTGGACTTGATGGCCTCACAGGTCTTTTTTTAATCTTAATGATTTTATGATTCTGTGAAAGTGGGATCTACTAGATTTGTTGGTTTGTTTGGTTTGGTTTTCCCTGACAAAACATACTGAACTTAGTGGAAAATTGAAGTAAATTTTGAACATGCAGACAAATATCCCACCCCACCTAGATCATCAGGAAAAAAGGTACTAACTGTGTAATGGGAGACAGGTAGCTGAACACAGTAAGAGGTGAAAAACAAGAAAAAGGAAATAAAGGAAATGGGGGAATGTTTTGATGCCTTGAATATTATTTTAGAAGAAAAACCCCAAACAACTGAGAATTTTTTTGGTAAAAATTTTTGAGTCAGAGCTCGAAAGAAGAAAAAATCCTGAAAAAAGCCTTTTCCATTGGAGCATGTTTTGAACGCAGAATGGTGTTTCCCACTCCTCAGTGACATGAGCTGTTGCCCAGCAGGGCTGCTGTGGAGTGTGTGTGACAGATGAACTCCACAGGGGTCAGTTGTGTGTCTGGACACAGATGCATGAGAACACACATTAACACAGGCACACAAATCAACACCAGAAACAAAATGTCCAGAGCTGGAGAGAAATTGTGCAGTGCTCCACATGCAGATGGCTGCTGCCAGTCCTGGGCTTTTATGCCAGCCCTAAAAATTCACAAGAATCGCTCAGTGGAAGAAGGTGAATGAATAAAAATGAAGAGAGTGCTGCTGGTAAAACAATGCACATAGGATGATATGAAGAGGGGTTTTTTGAGCTGTATTGAGGATGAGGTCTTTGATGTCAGCGCCTGTGAATGGCGAAAGATGGGTTTTGTCTATGTCTGCATTAGAAAACAGCATGGCCCTATAGAAGCAGAGCTGTAGGGTGAATGATGTAGGTGCTGAGGATGCAGGGTCCACATGTTCTGGAGGCTGCTAGAGAGTCATTCTAGTCTGTTTCCATTGGCACCTACAGTGTCCTATGTGTCCTACTGCATTTCAGCTTCTGCACTGGTTTCACAGAATGCCAGGATGGGTCAGGTTGGAAGGGACCACAGTGGCTCACCTGGTGCCACCTCCCTGCTCCATCAAGGCCATTCCAGAGCACAGGGCATTGTGTCCAGACAGTTCTGGAATATCCCCAGTGAGGGAGACTCCACAGCCTCTCTGGTCTCCGTTCAGTGCTTGGTCACTGCACAGGAAAGAAGTTCTGCCTCCTGTCCAGGTGGAACTTGCAGGGATCACTCCCTGCCCGTTCCTCTGGTGCCATTGCTGGGCCCTGGAGCAGAGCCTGAGCCCTGATCTGAACCCTCCCTGCACACAGGGACACCCAGGGATGAGGGCCCCTCTCAGCTGTGTCTCCTCTCCAGGCTGAACAGCCCCAGCTCCCTCAGCCTTTCTTCCTAATGGAGATGCTCCAGCCCTTCATTGTCATCCTCCAGCCCTTCATCATTTTCATTGTCTTCATCACCCTCCACTGGACTCCAAGAGCTCCATGTCTCCCTTGACCTGAGGAGCCCACAACTGGACATAGCCAGATGCACCTCACAGGGCTGAGCTGAACAGCAGGAGATGTTTGATACCTTCCAAAAGAGTTTGAAATACCTTAAATGAAGGATGTCTGGGTGATTTTCTAAGTTGGAAGTTGAGAAATTTCAAGTTTGATTTTAGAAATTGTAATGATACAGAAGTATCTCAGGTTTAGAGCCCATCATTGACACACAGAGCAGGTGCTCACATATACTTCAAGCTAAAAGAGTATAAAGATTTTATTCTTCTGTGATTCTGTTGTGAATTTATTGTCTTGGAGGTGCTACTTCTTATTTCCATCTTCATTAAGGAAATAGTTGAGACACTATTATATAAGTAATGAAGACACTGACGTATAAGGAACAAGAAAGTGAAACAGGATATGGACAGAAAAGTTTGCTTAAAATAATTTGAAAATGATTTATTGGATGCAACCTCTACACTCAGAGATTTCTGCTATTTTTACTTTCCTGCAGTATGACCAAGGAGGACAGTAACTTGCTGTGGGCTAAAGGTAAATGATGATCTACTGCAAGGGAGGGAAGAAAAGTATTCTAAAGGTGGATGTGGGAGGCACACGCTCTCCCCTGATGGTGTTCAGTGTGTTGAACCTCACTGGGCCAATCTCTTCCAAAGCCTGAGAGGAAATGTCAAAAGTTAAAGCAAACTTCATTAAGTGAAGAAAGGAGGGTTGTAGGGCAAGACTTTTCATTGCTGGGGCTTGTTACACCCAGATTTCATGGAATCATTGAATTATTGAATGGTTTTGGTTGGAAGGAGCCTTAAAGACCATCTCATTCCACCCCCCTGTGATCAACAGGGACTGCTCCCATTAGACCAGGTTGCTCTGAGCCCTGTCCAACCCAGCCTTTAACTAGGAGAATGCAACTCCTCTTTCTTTGTTTGTTTTTTAAGTGGATTGACTTGATTTTTAACTTTTTTTAACTTGTTCTTTTCAGGCTGGACGCCCAAAGTAATTTTCACACACTTGAAATCATCAGCTAATGCCAGTGACACACGATTGCTGCTCCAGGAACCTGTTGATTGGCAACCTGGTGATGAAATCCTGGTGGGAAGTTCAGGCCTTGGAGATGCACAGCAGCAGGAGGAAATGGCTGTAATCCAGTCTGTGAACAACACTGAGCTGCACCTTAGATCACCACTCAGGTATCCTTTCAGGAGATTTTTCTAGCAGAGAGCTAAACAAGGAGAAAATTTGATCAAAGTCAGGATTTGCTGTTCCCTGTGGGACATAATAACTATATAAATCCCTTTAATAAAGGTGGCCAGTGATATTTCAGTTCCTCACTCCCCCTAAAGGTAGTGGACATTCAATCCTGAATGTTTAAATTCTATGTTTAAATTCTGTATCATCCCCTTGGAACTCAGAAAACCTTTGAAGCAGAAAACACTGATGGCCAGTAAAGTCCAGTGGTGTCAGTATAGGAATGACAAAGAAATTTCCTGCATATTCAATTCCTTGAGAAGGTGCATATTTTTCACAAGAAATGTATGACTTGTGTAAAAAAAAAATCCTCTGTTCTCGACTAATTTTCTTAAGTAATACACTCAAAGTGAATTTTTTCACTATGGAAATTTGCTTCTATATTTCCAATGAGTGTTAATTTCACTTCAATGCCCTACATTTTCTTTATCTATTGTGCATGGAGATCTTGGACAGACTGAAAACTGCACTTTTTACATTATCTATCTAGAGGCAACCTAACTCCAATGCCCAGGAAGATTAAGGGTAGTATTTTCAGAAATAATTTGGGCTTGAGGAAAAAAGTCCTGATGTTTTTCACCCAAACCTGTTTTGGGAAGAGAATTCAAAGGCTGAAATATATTGTTGTAAATCTCATAGAATCACAGAACATCCTAAATTGGAAGGACCCCCAAGAATCATTGAATCCAGTTCTTGGCCCTGCATAAGGAAATTCCAAAAACTCCACCATATGCCTGGAAGTGTCATCTAAATGTGTTTTTGAGCTTTGACAGCCTTCAGGCTGTAATCACTTCCCTGAGGGGCCTGTTCCAGTGCCCAACCACCCTCTGGATTAAAAGCATTTTCCTAATAACACAACACAATATAACATTATATACATAATCTAAAGAAGGTTTGAGAGCTTGTGAAACAAAAAGATGAAAGCAAACATCAGACAAGGAAAAGCCTATCTAGCACTGATTGTGCCGCTGTCCCTGCTGAGTGAAGGACTGAAACCAACTCAGAATTTGGGAGGTTATGGTCAGACACATAAATAACAAGAAATCATAAATGTAATTATCTCAATCTGGCAGGTACAAATGATATTTTTTGTCTTTCATTAGGTACCCCCACAGTGCTGGAGAGGAATGGGGCAATGGCCAAGGTCTGCCTTCCAGTGCTGTGGTGGCACTGATCAGCAGAAGGGTGGTTGTCCAAGGAAATGTCACACTGGAGAGGATGTCCCACCTCAGGCAGTGTGCAAATGCAGGTGAGGAGGTCTTTTCTCACAGAAATGTACTGGGGAGGAAAACTGCTCCATTAAAATCCCATTGTGGCAGCCTCACTGTGTATTAGAACTCTTTCTTCCTAAGATAACTTTGAGATAATTCCAATGCCAGGAAAGAGAGTTTGTCTTTCCAAACATTGTTTGACATTGAAGTGTGAAGTCTTGGGAGTTGAACTGCACTTCATTGTAATATCTCAGATGTATTATTTTCACGTTGTTGTTTCAAGCCATCTTGGGAAAGACCCTTTAGTTTTGCCTGAGCCTAAGGGTGTAGAGAAGAAAGTTTCTTCTGAAAACATGTTTCAGTGTACATAATATATTAAATTTTTAATTGTGTTTACTATTTAGTCACTTTAAGAAGAAGGAAAAACAAAACAGCCCAATGCTGTTTGTACTCTTTAGCGTAAAATATTGAGACGTTGTTTAGTGTTTAGGGTTGCCAAGGAAAAAATAACAGGTGATGCATAAAGTATCACTGGTGAAAAAATGTTAAATATCTCAGTTCTCCTTTGGTTTTACCTGTATGAAATGCCATGGAGTTTGACAGGTGATTCCTGATTTACACCATCTATTCAAGATGCAACATCAGACACAGTGATTATAATGCGAGGAGAGTTGGTTATCTGGTAACCCAGGTGTAAGGTTTCCTTTAAAAAAAAAGTGCCTTGGGCTTTCAGACTGTGACACAAGACTTCATTTGATATCCAGCAGCCAGCTGCTTATATTACTCATGGATTTATGGTTCATTTTGTGTGGAACTCATAAATATAGGCTCTGAAATGCACTAACCGTTTGAGGTTTTTATTTGAGTTAAAGGATAGGAGGATTTCTCAGAGGAGTCACCAGAAGAGGAGTGAGCAGTGTTTTTTGTGGTTAATTTACCTTCTTAAAAAAAAAAAAAGGGCATTACTGAGCATCAGCAGGCAGTGCTGGAATTTGAGATCCCCTTTGCTCTTCCACTGAACAAGCCCAAGTAACACATTCATAGTCTGAATCTCATACCAAAATATCTCACACCCATGGAAGGATCTTTCAGGAATTTTACCCAGCCCTATGATTTAATTTTTTTGTCATATCATGGAATCCAAGAATGGCTGAGTTGGAAGGGAACTTAATCATCTCATTCTACCCCCTGCCACGGGCAGGGACATTTTCCACTATCCCAGGTTGTTCCAAGCCCTGGCCCTGGACACTTCCAGGGATTCAGGAGCAGCCACAGCTTCTCTGGGCAACCTATGCCAGATCCTCTCCACCCTCACAAGGAAGAATTTCTCCCTAATCTTTATTGTTGTCTTGAAACTGTGAGTAGCAACAGTTCCCCCTCCATCTGCAGGGGGAGTCAGGAGAGCAGAGTTTAAAAAAATAAACCAGAATGCCTCATTTCAGTTTAGTTCTATACATCCATGCCCAATCTCCTTTTCCCTTTTCAAGAACCTCATCTAAGGGAAATCAGCATCAAATCCCTCTTGCTCATGCATACAATTATCTAAAATTAACTCCAAGGAGGTGCCCAAGACTTAAAACTACAGCTTCCTG
>NW_005054377.1:1843689-1878988 GCF_000277835.1 Geospiza fortis | reverse complement strand
AACCACACCTGCTTTGAGGAACATCAAAAATGTTTGCCTGTGTTGCCTTTGGGCCCAAGTTTCAGATCCCTGCTGGAGTTGGAGTCTCACTGGGTCAGGGGGATGATCTCCCCCTGCACATCCCACCCAGTGGGGAGGGTGCCAGTCACAGCTCTCCCTGGTTTGTGTCCTAGGTCACTCTGGGTGTTTGTACAAGAGAAGTGAGAGGCAGCTGGGCTCTCGGGACCTGGGGGCCATGGTGATTGTGGAGGCCTTCCAGGGCAAAGCCAGCCAGCTCCAGCTGGAGGGGATCCAACTCCGCCACATGGGCCAAGCATTCCAGCACCACTGCAGTGCCCTGTCTGTCACTGGCAACACCTGGATGGCAGGTGAGCTCCCTGCACTGGAGATACCCACCTTCTCCTGCCCAAAGCTGGGGCAGGCACCCTCAAATCCTGCTTGGCTCTTGAGTCAGTTGGCAAATTGGATTGTTAAATGTGAAAAAACTCCTCACTTCTAGCCTAAGCCCAAGTGATAGAGTGGTTTCACCTGTTTCACTTCCTTTGTATCTGTGCTTCTTCCTAAAATAATATTTTTTTAACGCTACACTGCCCTTTTGATGTAGAAGAGAGTAGCTGTGGAAATGAATGCACCAAGACACTGTGAGGGAGCCCCTTCAACTAGCCAGCCCAATGACTCAGGGTTGGCTAGCTGTAGGGGCCAACATTTAATTTTTTCACCCAGTGTTGTCTTATACATTACAACAATACATTACAACACAGTTCTATTCCATAGCTTCAAAGTTACTACCGAAGCATCTGCAGCTAATTTAGCAGTCTGATCCAATGAAGGATATATTGCTGCAAATTGCTACAGAGCCCTGGCATGTCCATAGCTTCAAAGTCCATCCTCTTCTGGGATTCTCCACCGTGTCCTGGGGTTCTCTATCCTCTTCTGGGATTCTCCCTTCTCCTGGGGTTACCTTCTCCTGTGGTTCTCCATCTCCTCCTGGGACTCTTCTGGTCCTGGCAGCAGCCATCTAACTCCTCCTACAACTCCACTCTTTTATGCCACTTGTTCTTAGTTGGTTTCAGGTGTAGGCTGTTCCTAGCAATCAGCTGCAACTCGTTGTGCCCCCCTACAACCCAGAGGTTAAGAAACATATTAAGTTCTTTTTCCTTTGTCACTGTTAAGTGCCAAATCCATCTCTGTGGAAGTGGCAGTGAGGGCTCTGAAGACTGGTGGTGGCAGGGGCAAGTTAGGTGGGCTCAAAGAATGTTTTAAGGGTGCTGAATGGATTTTCCCTTCCTAAGGTACATTTGCACCTCCCACAGAGTAATAAAATGGTTTGGTTTGGTTTGGTTTGGTTTGGTTTGGTTTGGTTTGGAAGGGACCTGTGTCATCTTCATGACTGAGTGAGGGTCAGGGCTCCCTGGTGGCAGAAGGCAGCCCTGGCCAGGATCTGGATGATGGGAAGGTCACCATGCCTGGCTAGAGAAGGGGTGTGAAATACCTGCCCTCAATCTGCAGGTGATTTGTGCTCATACCACTCACTCATTTCCTCCCAGACTCTTACATCCGTGGTTGTTGTGTTCTGGACTCCTTTGGCCAAGGGCTCCATCTGAGAGGGATCTCCAACCTCACTGTGGACAGCAACGTTTTCTACAATATTTCAGGCCATGGGCTCCTCCTGGGTAAGTGAAGCAGGCAAATGTCCACACTACATACAACAGCAGCTTGTGCTGGCTCCCATTTGCATGAAAATGCTTTGGAGAATGGCAGATCCTTAACTGTGCTCTGAGGACTTTAATCACATCTTCCGCAACTTCTGGTGTCAGTGAATTTGGAATAAAGCTTCCACAATTCCACACACAACTCCTAGCAGCTACTTCCATTTGGCTAGCTCTCTTTCTTCAGGTCAGTCTTCAATTGATTTGGATCAATTATTTTTCAGTGAAAAAATACTAGACTTTTTTAGGGGATGGATTAATCTGTCTTTGGAAAAGTATCATTATGACATATTTAAGACCAGAACTCAATGAAGCATTTAAGAGCATATTACCTTTAACTTCAGTCATTTGATGTCGAAGATAATGGAATGAAAGCATATGTTAAAAGTTAACCAGAGGATTTAGCACTTAAATAAATTGGAGCTTGGAGCAACAAAAATGTTAAACAACAAAATATTTCTCCTAACTAACCATCAGGAGACTGACTTAAAGCATCTTCTGCTGGGATCTCATGTTTCCTGAATACCTAAAGATATAGTTCAATTTTTGTTTTCCATAAGAGATGGGATAAAAATGACCAATTATGAGATAAACAGAGGGGGGAAAAAAGAAAGCCTTCAGTTCTGATCCTGCAGTTCCCCACACACACCAATTTTCTGTGCTGGGTGCTGTGTATAAACATAATGAGGAGTGATATATCATGATTTAAACAGGGAAGATAATAAACCCAATGTGGTTATACACACCTTGCAGATGAAGAGGGCAGGCTCACAGAGATGCAAGGACTTGCCCAAGCTGGTGTACAGAGCCCTTGCAGTCATGGGGAAGCAGAGCAGGACCTCCAAGCTTCTGGCATCCCTTGGCTCATTTGTGTTGGGATCTGTGTCTGAATTAAAGGACTCTGAGCCGAACTGAAGTTTCAGCCTGAATACACCTTATCCTCAAGATGCTTTTAATGGCTTCACTGCCAGCAGCTCCAGAGGGTCTGATGGATTAATTTATATATAATTTTGTTACCTGTGAAGGAATATTTATTACAGCTGGCTCTTTGCAGCTCTGGAATTGGATTCTCTCAGTGATTTCACCTAAAATCCTTATTTTTAGAGGGTTTGCAAGACCATCAAAAAATGTCACTCTGGACTTAAAATTATTGACACACAAGGTCTGAACTTGAAATCCAAAACCTCAAAATCCTGTGTGGCTGTCAAAAGGACTTATTTGGGATCTTCAGTACATGCAGACTGGAAAAAATTGAGAAAGCTGATTCCCTCAAAATACCAAGGGAAGGCTAGAAGTATTTATTGCTATCCCAAAAACCAAAGGGCACAGGTTTTCTAGTGAAGTGGCTTATATTTGGGGTAGTAATGATTTGAAGGGATCTGTATTATTAATAGAAATTTGAGCAGGTGTATTTGAAGATAATGACTTCTTTTGGATAAACCGAACTAGATGGATTTGCTCCTAATGTAGACCAGAGAGAATGGCCTATGCATAGACTCCACACAGTATTCCACTTTTTATTCTGCTTCCAAAAGAGCAGCAGTGCTGATCATAGAATCATGCAGTCATTAAGGTTGGGAGAGACCTTCCAGGTCTTTCTGGTTCTGGAAGTTCAGCCATTGAACTGACCCTGCCAAGCCCACCACTAAACCATGTCCCCAAGTGCCATATCTCCATGGCTGCAAACACCCCCAGGGATGGTGACTCCACCACTTCCCTGGGCAGCCTGTTCCAATGCCTGACCATCCTTTAGGTGAAGAAATCTTTCCTGATATCCAACCCAAACCTCCTCCAGAGCAACTTGAGGCCATTTCCCCTTATCCTATCCATACGTCCTTGTTTGGACTTGGCTTGTATGGGACTGTCCACTCCTTCCCACTGGGTGGCCCATTTTTTTTACAATGTAGTTTAAAAAAATATTTATTTTGTTTTCTTCTTCCAATTTCTATACTGTAACTAGATCTGGGGCACCCCAAGAGGTCTGTATTGTCTAATCAATTGCTTGATTGATTTTTCCCTTTCTCTTCTCCTACTCCATTGCTTAAGGGGGCAGCCCCCCAGTTTTGTGCAGAGGTGCACCAAGTGTTTTTCAGCCTGTTTAGAAATTTTCTTACATGTAAGTAGGGCAGTGAATGCAGACAGGAGATAAAGAGGACTTTGAATTCTAGTACTGCCAGGAGCATGCCTGTGTGTGCATAGGTGAGCCTCTTTCCCACTCTGAGTCTCTTTTTTCAACTGTAAATCTGCTTTATAATACATCTTTTATTTATTTTTACCATAAACTTGCAGTCCAGAATATATGACTTGTGGTATAGTCACATATAATACCTCGTACAGGGAAATATATGTGAAAATAACAACTGGAGTTGTGTATATTGAAATGAGAATCGTGATAATAGAGGGTTTCCAGCTATATGTACATTAAAGTCTATTTTTCTTTTTTCTTCCTCTTATTTTTTACTTTTTTTTTCCTTTTTTTTTTTCCTATCTTTTTCTTTTAAAGGTGAGGGACTGGAAGAGGAGAACAAAATCAGTAACAACATAGTGATTGGCCTGTCTGTAACTGATGGTTTATCCAATATTGAGACACTGTCACCGGCAGGGATCTACATCAGGGCTCCTGCCAGCCACATCAGGGTAAGAAGTTCTGGTATAAGACATAATATTTCCTTTCTAATCAAAGGTATCAGAAAGACACAGAGCTTCATTTATCTGGGAGATCACATACACAATATTTGTTTCTTGGCTGAGCTGTCAGGACTTGTGCTTGTGATGGGATATTGAAACAAGTGCATATTACAAAATAAATTATGTTCCTGGGTAAATTTATTACTGAGAATTTTGCTGTGCTTGGGTGGAATGGAATATTGCAGTGAGAGAATTCATCCTGAGGAACTTTAAAATGTTGTTTTATTTTATAATGCTCACAGATTCAGAAAACTTGGAAAAAGTTTAGTCTCAGCTTCTCTAGAATTTCTGTCATTATTAAAAAAAAACCCCTCAATTTTAATGGACTGACTACAAAAACACTAAAATTCAGCAGCATCAATTACACCTGTCTGGATTTAAAATCACATTGCCCATGCAGCTGAAGATTTGCATTCCAGGATGAGAAAGAGAATATGTTCCCTATCCTATGAAAATGAAATTGATTTTGAAAGAAATGAAGGTTCTCTATTTTAATGGTTATAAAACTCCAGGTTTTTAAAGAGAACAGCCACACATCAACTCTATTTTAATGGTTATAAAACTCCAGCCACACATCACAAAGTTGAGCTCAGAAAAAATACTTTTATTCACTAATTCTCTGATGCTTTCTTTTAGCTCATATTCTTTTTTAGTCTTATATTTCAGAAAAAAGAGTCACTTTTATGTGTTTCATGGAAAAATATAATTTTCATCCACTTCAAACCACTTTTCCTTCCCAAATATTTTAAGGAATTACATTGAAACTGACCTTTCTTACCACACTTTCAGCAGTGGAAAATGCATATTTTCATTTAAAAAATAATCCTAACCTGCTCTATTGTTAACCCCCAGTAACCAAACCAATTACTGTTTGTGAAGACCTAATCACCCCTGGGGTTTCTGCTCCATGAGGAAAGATTTACACCTAAATTTGAAGGTGAAAAAGAGACCAACACATTTCCTATGCTTTTATGAAGACAGGAGCACTGAGAAAGGAGGACTTTTCTGCACTTCCCTCGAGGCCATATTTATAATTTTTAAGGCCATCAAATATGGTTTTAAAATACAACAACCTGGCAGAATCATGAGAATTTCAGCTCCACTAAGCACAGAGTTTTGTACTGTCATGCACTGACTTACCCTGGAGCTGTTCACTCCATTGCCAGTGGCTCAGCTTTTGAAAAGGTTCGCTGCAATTACCTCCACGGGTTCCTGGGAGCTGCCTGTGCTGGGCTTTTCAGCACATTTATTTATCCCTCTCTGCTCACGTGAGTTTGCAGATATAAAGCTACAGCTGTGGCTGTGTACCCCAATATCAGGGGGTCCTTTCTGCTCTCCAGAGATGTGCTGCTCCAGGCAGGGTAACAGATGGCCTCAGATGGATGCTGATGACCTTCATCATCTTGAGGAGTGGAATATTTGAGGAGTTGCAGCAGCAAAAGGAAAACTAAAAGAAGTTGCCCAGCTTGAAATTGTTATTAACTGCTCCTACTGTACCACAGGACCAAGCAGTGCTCAGGAAGGCAGCAAAGCACAGGAATATCAAGAGAAAAAGGTCACATTTCTCCCTGGTAAAAGAACTGGTGACTTTTCCCTAGTGCAATAATAATCACTAAATTCCAGGGGTGCTGGTGCAGCACCAGCATTACGATGCTGTAGTCTTAGCGCCTTTTCTCTCATGAAAATTCTCAGATCAAATGACTCAAGCTTTTTGGGTATTTATAATCTTAGTTCATTGGGGAAATTTGAAGAATGTAATGAGAAAGACTCATCTTCCACCTGCCTGGTTCTCAGGCCAGAACATGCAATAGAAATTTTCCCAGTTAAGAATTTAATTTTAGGTGTTTGTCAGTCTTTTTGTTTATTGGTTTTGTGTTGTTTTTTTGGGTTTTTTTTTTAATATTATTTTCAGATTTCCATCTTTTGATTACTGGTTTTAACTTATTGACTGCAATATTTAAGGCAGGGACTGCAGAGATCTCTAGGTCCAAGCTGTGTAACATCTTCTGTGCATGATGGGTTAAGCCTTTCCACAGTGAGACCTGCAGTAATGTTTTCATAACTAGTCAATTTACTTGGGAGCTTAAATTTGCATCGGTGGCTGAAGAGCTTAAATTTCCTTGAAATTCAGTGGTGGCCTAAACGGTGTGGAAATTGGGACACAGCAGTCACTCAAACCTGAGCCTACAAAGACATTTGGAGACCCAATTCCCACTGGTTTCCATTTGACTTTAGCTCTTAAGTGCTCTGGTGAATCAGGCTGTTAGACAAAATTTTATACTTGGACAGTATGAGTGCGAACTGATTATTACAAGGTTAGTATAATTTTTTAAACACAGTGTGTGAGCCCAGGTTATCACTTTTTAGAGTCATGGACAATCTCATTAGCAGGCTGTTTTGTTTTTTTTTTTTTTAATGCTACCAGTGCAAGGAACTGAAGATGCTCCTCTGTGATATTGGCTTTTTTTCTCACTGAAACATCCACCCTATGTTCTTGGTTTTCTTTTTGTGTGCAGGAAAAATAATTGTAAAAAGTAGGTTTTTATCTTTTTATGCCGTCTCTCTTGGGCCTGGTGAGTTTTGGCCTTTTTGCTGTTCCAACCCATAAACATTCAATGCCCTGAAATGCCAGAGCTAGCATGCAGTGCTCATACATAACAACATATGGACTGGGTTTAGGAGATCCAGGGAGAACCTCCCTTTCCTTTCTTGCCTTGGTGTTGAGGACTGGGAAACAGCTCAGATGAATGAATGGGGTGGAGCTCAGCTGGTGTCTCCGTGTCAGAGTGACTGATTGTCACACTGTTGGTAAATGCATTTGTTTCCTTGTGTCACCCCATCCAGCCATTTTCCACAGCACCAAAGAGGTGAGGCTGCATCTGTCTGGCGCTGTTTTCCCACTGTCCCATCCCTGCTGAGATCTTTTCCAAACCCTTTCCTGCAAAGTGGGCCCACACCAAAGCAGGCACATTGTGAGTACTCACTCACATCCTGCCCAACTCTCAGACTGTGGGAGTAGTTGCTGGGAACACTGTCCAGAGCTTTAATGTCATCTTTAAGGTCAACAGTTTGAGTCCCAGCTATCTGAAAGAAATTCATGAAGTATTTACACCAGCAGAGTTGTAACAGTTAAGAGACACTTAAACCGCCAGCCCCTTGATTTTAGTGACTTGCAGTGCATACCTCCAGGTTTTTGGCATGCTCAGGGAGGTAATTTCTCTCTGGAATTTTGGTTGCATGGACATTCGTAATATACTGACTTCCACAAAGAATTGATTTCCACACAAAATTCCTTGCTTGCCTAAAACCCCTGCCCTCCAGCCACGAGCTGGCTGAATAAATATGCAGTTTTTTTTTTTTTCCTTTTCCTTATGAATCATCTGTAGAACGCAAGATTGGAGTCGCAAGTAAAATATCCTGGAAATGATGTGACTGGACTGCAGAAGTGTTTTGTTAAAGAAAAAGACTCTGTGGCTGCACTTTCAGAAGAAGCAGCAGTTTTACCAGGGGATAGAGAAAGCAGAGCTCTGGGTCTCAGTACTTTATTCCTTGACAGATGTCAGAGATCAGGACTGCAGGGAGCACGCTTGGATGGGTCAGAAGAAAGTAATTGGTATATGGAGGGTTTCACCTTGAGGTCACCAGGCTCAGCTTTGATTTGGACCATCAGGGACCAAAAAGTCATTAGTATTTTAACAGTGTCCAGTGGCCTATGAATGGGAGTGGTGGCGTCAGACCTGATCTTAGAGAACAAGCCCTCCTTAGAGCTGCAAGAAAGGCCATCTTAGACCCCCCCTCAGAGAGCCACATACCTCTAGAGAGCAATTAATTTTGTCTGAGGATAGACCAAAAGCATTGCCTTCTGCACATGCCTATGTCTTATTATTGTTTTTTTTTTTCCTAAAAAGGGAGCTAAAATCTACCAGCCTGGACTTCAAATTTTCACACACCTCAGGCAAGTGAGAGAGATCATGCACAGGTACACAGATGAAGACATTGCAATATGTCCCAAACCCAAACCCAACTAGGCTTGGCTGATCTCCAAATTAAGCTGGCAAGAGCAGGTTTTTGACCTAGAGTAGAACAGTTCAGAACATATCCAATACAATTCATATAACCTACTTAATGCAGATTCTGTAAGTACCAAACTCCTAATTTTAAGGCCAGTCAGACCTTATGTCCTTTTATTTTTATTATTTTATTATTTGCAACACAAATAATGTAACTCAAGTGCAGAATTTAGAATTCAATTTCTTTAAGACATATTAAATGACAATAATTTACAGCGCATCTTCCTATGGTTATTCAGTTGCCCTGTAAAAAATGATCCAAACCACATAATTTACCACAGGTGTAAGGAAGTTTAATTGTTCAGTCACTGACATATCCTGAAGATGTTGTTCTTTGCTTTCTCTTGACTTTTAGGAATCTCACTTTTTTGAGATAAGAGAAGTATTGAGACTGAGAAGGAAACCAATAAACTTGATTAGTTTGTGATTTACCTTTGGGATTAGTTTGTGCTTCACTTTTTCTTCCTGACATTTTCTTACATAGGAGTTTATAGATGTAAGTTTTCAACACATTTTTTTCTTACCTACTTCTTTAAGATTTCGCAGCATTTTTCTGCTGTTTGTCTCTATTGTTTGGCCAGCCTTCCTCGTCTGGTTTAAAAAGAAGTATTTTTACAACTGGACCAAGGTCAAAGTGAAAACAGAACAAGACTGGGGACACAGAAATGAGGAACAAGTCTCCACCAGCCAGTTTACCAGAATTTGAATGGACCACAGCTGGGATTTTAATTTGTGTGTTTCTTAAATTGATTTAATTTCCAGAAACTTGTGGAAATATTATTTTCATAGTCACATGTTCCTCTCTACAGGGAAACACAGTGTGTGCTGCTGGGTATGGCTATTTCTTTCATCTCTCCCCTGAGGGACCATCCAAAATGCCTGTCCTGTCCTTCAGTGAGAACACAGCTCACTCCTGCACAAGGTACTTGGGGAGTTTGGTTAAGGAGATTTTCCTTCAGGAAATGGTTGTGCCATCTATAATTGCAGTGGTGGGCAGAAAAGGCCTTGCCCCTCTTTTCAGGACTTTTCCCCCCAGTTTTGCACCCTTTCAGGTCCTTGTCTCTTGCAAGCAGAATTGTCTGGAGCAGGGCAGGATTGTTGAGGGAGGTGTCCTGGTCCATGGCAGGGTGGTGGAACAAGATGATCTCTAAGGTCCCTTCCAACACTCCCTGATTCCATGGTTCTGTGACATTTCATGCAGCAATTGTTCCTTTAGTATCCAGAAACAGCTACTGACAAAAGTTTTAACCAGTACTTCCCTAAAACAGAAAGAGAATTGGAGAAAGAGTATTAACAAATGGCATTGTACTGAAAATCAGTGGTTAAGGTGACCTGAATTTGGAGTTAATCTGGATATTAATCTGGATTTTAAATCTCTGAGAAGGTCAAACCAAGTGCTGCATTCAGGAATGCATTTGGGCTGTAATCCAAGTTAGCTGAATCCAATATAAAGAAGAGCCTTAACTGTCCAGATTCATGTCAGGCTTACCTGAAGATGATGCTGGCTGAAAACTCATGATCATGGGAGGGTGTTTTATAGTGAGAACCTCTCAATGGCACTGCACACTCCTTTTCAGCTCTGATAGGTCTAACACTGAAAACTCGTGACTTTGCTTTTAAGAAATAAAGTCTCATGCAGACAATTGTTACAGATTTAAGGTTTTACATATCAAAATTATGAATAGAAAAATCTGCTCACCAGTCCTTGCCATGTAAAGGAACAGTCTCCATGGCTTTCTCTCTAAACAGGCATGGGTTGCTGGTATACCCAGAGTATTTGCCAGACAGTCGTGTTCAGTTCAACAATTTCAGAGCCTGGAACTGCCAAGGGGGAGCACAGGTAGGTTTGTCCCCGCTGCCTGCTGTGATGCTCAGGGTCTTTCCAAGTCACCAGTCTCACCTCCACACTTGATTGTCTAAAAGTTCTTGCGCTTCTATGTCCATGTCCCTCACCTGGAAGCGCTTCTTTTAATGAAAGAGCCAGAAATTTGATTTGTGTGAATTTTTTTTGCTGCAGAGTCATTGCCACTTTCACTGGCTGGTGTTCTCTGCAATCATCTAGCATCTGTCTGCCATTGAAGTCATGGAATTTTAGAATGGTTTGGGTTGGAAGGGACCTTAAAATCCATCTCATTCCAATCTCTCTGCCATTGGCAGGGACACCTTCCATTAGATCATGTTGCCAAATAAAAAGTTCTCTAAGTATATCTGAGCTGTTCATGAAGATTGCAATAGGTAGATATATTACCTTTATAGAACTGATGGTTTCCATGGGATTTGCTTTTATTCTTCTTAAAATTTTGCACTTTTTATTTATCTATTTATTTATCAAATATGTCTAGCTTTGTTCTCCAGCTAATATGACTCGCTATTAATTAATCTGATTCTTAAAAGCCACACCACCCTTTATTATGTCATGTTTTTTCCCATGCTCACAGTTTGGAGCCTGTGATCCTATTAATTTCTGTCTGATGACCTGAACAGTTTGTATGTGTTTCTCTGTAAGGTTTTATAGCCTCACCCATCCGTATGACTCCTCCTCTGAAGGTGTCCAATTTTTCAGTGTGATTTTTCAGGCTGATGTGTTCCCTCTCTGGAAAGGCTATTTGTATGAAAAGAAGTAAAAGGGTGATTTGCAGGTTTGTTGTTGTTGTTGGTTTGTTTTCTCTGCACAACTTGTAATTTCTTTGTATGTGACTGACCTAGAATACACAAATAACTAAGTTTATTCTGCTTTTTTCCATGGGCTCCCTTTAGAAACAGTCTTCTTTCTTTTAGGTGCCCCATTCCAGAAGTTTTCAAGGCTGGATTGAATGGGGCTTGGAGCAACCTGGGGTAGTGGAAGGTGTCAGTGCCCACGGCAGGAGCTGGAATGAAATGGTCTTTAAGGCTCCTTCTAACCTAAACCATTCTATTATTTAATCATTATATGTATTTTTATTATTTTATTTTCCTTTCATGTAGATTTTCAGTAGCAGGAACCTTGAACTCCAGCATTTCTGGATTTCTGCTTGCAAAGATTTTGGCATTGACATTGTGGAAAGCCTGGGAAACACCTCTGTGTCTGAAAGTGTTTTAAACGGACACCTTGGGCAAAAGGTAAGAACTGCAAGGAATTTCAATGTCTCTTAAGTCTCACAGCAATGTTTCAATAGGAATTTGGAGAAATTAGAAAGCAACCTGGAGAACAGCCCCTGCTCCATGGCAGATTGGGAAAAACTTGGATTTTAAACAGATTATGAGGGAATGCCCTCAAGTTGCACCAGTAAAGGTTTAGACTGGATTTTGGGAAAATATATTCACTGAAAGGTTTTCAAGTGTTGGGACAGACAGCCTAGGGCAGTAGTGGAATTACTTGGAGGGTTTTAAAAACCATGTAAATGCTGGCACTTCAGGACATTTTTTACTGTTGGCCTTGGCAGTGTTGGGTTGGTGGTTGGGCTCCATGGTCTTAGAGGGCTTTTCCAACCAAAACAGTTCTACAGGTTTTGGGGTTTTTTTCCCAACATCTTTTCCTTTCAGCATGGAAGTTTTTATGATTTTTTAAAGCAAATTTGAAACAAGGACTCTGGTTTTTCTGTTTTCACTAGAAACTACTACAAAATTTCACACTATAAGGCATAATCCTGTATATTCTTTCTAAAAGAACATTCAAAAAGTGAAAGCAAAATCACAAACACAAAACCCTGAAGAATCTTAGCAAGACAAGTGCAAATTTTTTTTCCTACTCATATTTTTTTCTAGTGTTGATATGGTCTCAGAAAAATCTTGGAATTTCAACAAACCTGACTTTTTGAGAGACATATTAATTTTTCTTTAATCAAGCTTTTCTAAAATTCCTATACACCTTTTGTATTTAGTACCATTTAACTATGCACAGGTGGGTTTAGTTTAGTAATTTGAGAATACTGAGAGGGAACACCAGCTTTGGCTTCTATCCTTGTTAACACTTTGGATTCCTCTGCTCGCTCTCAGCATCATTGGTCCACCTGGAACACAGAGTGTTACTTTTTTACTTGAGAATGAAAAATACTGACAAAATGTAATTTTATTTATGCAGTAAATATGTTCTTTTTCCACTATTTTCTTTAGGCAGCTGGACAAAGTCCTTTGGGTGCTACCAGGTTGTTAACAGATTAATAACATGGATAACAATGGAATTTTAGTTACAACTGTTACAGATGCTTGTTCATGATTTTGAGGTCTTTTTTTTTTCCCCTGCTCAGTTTTCTATTGTTCATTAAATTAATTTTCTCTCTGACTGTCAGAAAAAAAAAAGTACTTTAAATGAGTTTTCTTTAGAAGCTCACAGAAAGGAACCTCCTTAGCAGGTTACATCTAAGTAGATGGTTCTGATAAAATTCTGGCTTCACTGTCCAGCCTTGCAGTGTCCCAGTGATGTCCCAGTGAATTTCTCTGACACCAGGGGGTGGATGTCTCTGTTTTTGCTTTGCAGGATCCATTTTAGGACTCCAGTGTTGTACTTGCTGAGAGATTTAGAGGCACTCATGCTGTGCCTTGTTTCTTTCAGTACCTCGGGGGGGATTATCTTTGATTATCTCATGATAAGACCCTCCTTGTAATAATTTACATCTTAATGTATGTAATTCTCCCTTTAATAATGACGTCTCTTTAATATCAATTAAAACTTTATGACATTAATTTAATGGGAACCTTGGATATTCCTCTCTGTTAGCCCTTCCACTTTTTGGAAAAAAGTGTTTTTAAAACAAGATTGTTTTCTGGAAATATCAGGGCATTGAAAATCTGGGGCTTTGATCCATTGACACATTAGTGACAGGGCTAATTCCAGGACTGGCAAAAGCCAAGTGAAAGATTTTTTTTAACTTCCAAGGCATTCAGAAAGCCCCCTCCATGTTCTCATCAAGCAGCTCTGTCTTTGTGGGACCATTTAAGGAGAAATATTTCTTCCTGGAGAAAGCAAGAGTTCTGAGACACACAAGGGAGGAATTATTGTCTCACACTGGTCTATTTGCTATTTGTTTAAATAAAATTAATTAATTTAATATATATAGGAAATTGGGTGGGATGGAAGAACCAGAAGTGTAAAAAAAGCCAATAGAGACTTTCTGAGCAATTTGTTACCAGAAACCAGGGATTTCTGCTTAGCAGTGACTTGAAATAGGATGGTCCAAGGACCAGAACTATCACTCCTGATGTTTTGACCTCAAAATAAAACAGCTGATGGAACTACTGTGCCTTACAAAGATTAAAGATAGCACCTTCTCTTTGAAGTAATAATGTACTTATAAGAGTCCATTCCATTCTTTCTTTTTGATTGCAGGTGTTTTCACATGGGGTGGATTTCTTGATTGATTCTTTACTATGGCTTCTGAGATATATTCTACAAGTATTCATTGGCCTCAGAAACAGTATCACAGACTCCTGACAGCCCTTATTCCTCCAGGCTGCTCACTAACTCTAAGTATATCTTTATTTCCAGCCTGTTTCCAAGACAGTTGGGCAGAGGGTTGTATACTTCCACTCTGCTGTGGACTACAATCGCCCCAAAATCCAGTTTGTTGATTGTGTTTTTCATCTCCCATGGCTTTTGCTCTTCCTTTCTGTCTTTTTAAGTTCTAATAGACCCTGAAGTCCTCTAGAGCTTTTCAGAGAGCCTGTCTTGAGTGTGTCCCCATGCCAAATCACACAAAATCCCTTTGAATTTCAGTGCTCAGATTTTTCTTAGAACAGAAATAAGAATGGTCATCTTTGCAGAGTAGGAAAAATTCCCACTTGCTGGACAGAAAAGGCAAAGTGAAACGGGGATGTAAAAATCCACTCACTGTGGCTTTTAGGTGGATTCTTTCTTCCCAGGGAATGTCCAATCATAACTATTATGTAACAACTCAAACAAAAGCCAACGAGCTGCCCTGAAGAGTGATGCTATCACCTGCTTCAAGAGGGGAAGTAGATGGGTGTTGTCAGAATTTGCCAAACAATGGTTTACATCTGTCCTTTAAACTCCACAATTATGGGCAGTCACACTCTTGCATTCCCAGCTGCTGCATCCTGGATGCTCCATCTTCTGGTTAGGCAGGACTTGAAGCAACCTGGTCTTTTGGAAGATGTCCCTGCCATGGCAGGGGGTTGGAATGAGGTGACTTTTATGATCCTTTCCAACCCAGATCATTCCATCCCTGATTCACATGGTGATGTTTCCTTCATTTCTTCATTTCAGGATGGGACCTGTATGTCTGCAGGACTAAGGACTCCCAAAAGATACCAGCTCCTCATCTCCAATACAGCTTTCAGGAACTTTGATGTGAACACTTGCACAGCCATCAGGACTTGTTCTGGCTGTTACCAAGGGCAGGGTGAGTCTGATTTATATTTATTTTTCAGGATTCCCAAATCCCTAGCTTCCCCAGCCATTACAAGTTCATAGTTTCAACAGATGACCATTGATAATTCCTCTGCACAGGCTGAGATTTCAGGTTCTCCCCAGTCTTTCTGGATATGGCTTCATCGCTCAGTTGAAGCCACATATTGCATTTTAAGACAAAAGTAGCCTGATTTTTGCACTGATACAGTTTTCTCAGTGTAAATGGGTTTTATACACTGCCTTGTTTCTGCATCTTTATTTTGAGAGGTAAGATTTCAGGAGTGATGATTTCTTTAAAAGCTGTGACACCACCTCACAGAATTCCGCCAAACTGCTTACCAGCCTAAACCTGAGGTGAATTTGCCTAAGATAATGTGTAAGCTAAGCATCCTTCTGAGCTTTGAAGAGGTACTCAAAGGCTCTTTGAAGAATGTTCCAACTGCAATTGCCTTTTGTGTTGTTAGAAAATGTATTTATATATAAGTGAAGACTGTCTTACAATAACATAGGAGAGGATTTCAGGAGATGAGATCAAAGGACAGGAGGAATAGTAAAATCTGGCTTAGTCAGGCTAAAACTGGGAACAGGACAGTCAAATAGTAACCCATGTGTTGTAGGGCACTCCTGCCAAAGCTGACTTGTTACAGTCCATGAGGCAATGATTTTCTGACATTTCTGTAAATATTAATGCACTCAAAAACTTTGGCCTGCATGAATATTCATCTTTTTTTTTGTAGCTATCTTTGTTTCACTGGTAAAAAAATCCTCCAGACTCACTTTTCAGCCTAGGCTTTATTCTGCCACGTGCTGCAAATACACAAAAGAGTCAAGCGCATTTACACCATGTACTCACCTCTAAAAAAAGGCAGACAGGATCTATAAGAGTCACTGTAATTTTGGCTGTGGGGCCTGTGAATAAGTGGTTGAAGTCACTGAGGAGATGCTGGAGGAGCAGCACCTGGATCAGGTGTGTCTGAACCACAGTCACAGCAGGGTGTTGGGCAGGTTTGGTCTGGCACAGCAACAGCTATTCCTACAACCATCTCCATTTATTTTCCTGGATCTCCCCATTTTTGTTGACCCATCAGACATTTTTCCAAAGGCAAGGTGGAATGAAGTTGGTCTCTTTTCCTCCAGAGAATTGTCTTCAGCCCCATTACATGAGGTGACCATTTTGTTTTTTTGACATGCTGCTTATCACCCACAGGTGGGTTTACAGTGACAGCTGAACATCTGAAATTCACCAATTCCCCTTTCCAAGTGTCCTTCCCCTTTCCTCACTCTGCCATCCTTGAGGACCTTGATGGCTCCACCACGGGACAGAAGGGAAGTCACATCCTGCCTTCCACAGATATCCTGGCAGCATCTTGCACAGCCAGTGCCAACTTCAGCCAAGCTTCTGGTGGCAGTGTCTGTGACAGTGACCTTGTTTTCCACCGTATGGATCTTCATTTGTAAGTAATTGCTCCACCTCCCAAAATACAGCATGGGTTTTGCTTCTATGTGCTATTCTGAGATTGCTGCTGGCCTGGGCTCAGTGCCAGGACTGCTGCCTCTCTGCTTGGTCCTAAACTAGGTCTAAAGCCTGAGCAGTGGCATCTCTTAATCTGCTGTCCTGCCTCCCATAGCCGGTCACTCCATGGCTGTCACTGTCATATTTTCTGGAAAAATCCCCTTGCCCAGGATTCTTCTCCTGGGAAGCTGAGAAGCCTCAGAAAAAAAAAAAAGAAAACAATATTATCTTGTTTGCTTCTCCTGTGTTTTGCTGCTTTGGAATGTGGTTGGGGATTGTTTATCCAACATGTGAATTGTTTTAACTTAATGACCAATCACAGTCCAGCTGTGTCAGGGCTCTGGGAGAATCACAGGTTTTTCATTATTATCTTGTTAAACCTTCTGTAAGTATCCTTTCTCTATTCTTTAGTATAGTTTAGTATAGTATTCTTTAATATACTATAGTAACATAAAATAATAAATTAGCCTTCTAAGAACATGGAGTCAGATTCATCATTTCCTTCCTGCCACGGGGACCCCAGAAAATACCCACATGGCGGAAGGAAAAGGATCTCCTGGAGATGCTGTGTCAGATCTGGCATTCACACTGAAGTATTTGATAGCTTGGGAAATTAAAAAGAGTTCTAATAATAATCCAGTCCTGGGGTACAGCCAGGTCATTCCCATCAGCTTTGGTGGCTGTACAGCTCCCAGTTGAGTCCCAGTTCACTTGTCTCCCCAAGCTGGAATTTTCCCTGCCTTTCACCAGCTGGCCGGTGAGGGGATCCAGTGGAGGAATGCTGTTCAGCCAAGAACTGCCCCCACTTCTATCCCCAGGGAGGACACTTCCAAAACTCTGATATAAGAAAAAGGGTGAAAAAGACTTTTAGATATCTAAACATCACCCCTGCTTTTCTTCCCATGCTCATCTTCCCTTCCCAGTCCCCTGCTCAATATTTCACTCTCCTTTTCAAGTAAAAATCTGAACAATTATGCATTTTTTGCTGTCTCAGGTTAGTAGTACACAGGCAGAAATCCTGAAGTGCTCTGTCAGAGGGCTGTTAATTATTCATGTCTGCCTCATAATTAATGTTTTAGAAGTAGGAGGGGGAAAACCCCAACCCCTTCCCAAACAGGAAAAAAACTATTCAGCTTTTCCATTGAAGGAGAAAACTATAAGACTTTGAGTTACCTGGAGGCTTTGCATGTGATTACTGTGTCTCATAATGAAACCAAAAGTCTGCAAAAATTTAAGAGCTTGGAGTAATTCCTATGTAAGTAAAAGAATACCGGGTAGAAGGCAAAATAAAACAGTGCTTGGTGTCTTTCCTAAGCAGTTAACCATGAGGTCTTGGGGAAATTAATTCCCTTTCCAGTCTCTGTTTACCTTGCTGAAATGGACTGCAAGATCTTTGGGCTGATGCTGTGTGGGTGGATGGAGCTTCTCTAAATGTTGCCTGTGGAGTGGTTTGGGTCCTTTTGGATACTGCCACAATGTAGTTGTTAATAATTCATGACAGTTCATATATTGAACACGCCTTGTTTCTCCTGGCATCAAAAGGTGGGTAAAGAGCAAGCACAAGCAGGACTCCATCTGCACCATTGCTGGAAGGCTTAACAGGGCCTAAATTTTGTCTTCCCAGTAAACTGCATGAGAATTTCCCCAGAAGTGATCAAGACTAGGTTAGACAGGTGTTGGAGCAACCTGGTCTAGTAGAAGGTGTCTCTCCCCATGGCAAGGGGTGGGAACTAAATGAGCTTTAAGGTCCCTTCCCATTTAAATAATTCCAGGATTCGATGATTAGTCATATCAATGACTTCTCAACTGAGGTTTTATTTCAAGCAAGTACCCTTTATTTAGCTTCTTTATTATTCATCTGCATGAGTTGGGAGTCAATTTATGTCAAAGATCCTTGACAGAAGAAGAAGCCAGCTGTTAGCCTGTCCTCCTGTGTATTCAGCAGAGTAACCCCAGGGGCCATGAGCATCCTCTCTGTGATGCTTCCAGATCCTCTCTTGTCAGCAGTCCCCAGCAGTCAAATCACTGTCATGTGAAGTTGAAATACTGTCACATCCAGCCAAATGAGGGTGGTGAGTCAGGGAGGCTTTGTTCAGATAGATAGAGGTCCAAAAGGAACCTGGGAGAGGACCAGGTTGGGGAATAAAAGGAGCTGGAGGGGATGAAGAGTAAAAGTCAATAAAATATCTACACCATGACCAGAGGATAAGGGGATGGGAGAAGGAGAATGGGTGAATTTTATCCAGATGTGTTTGGAGAGTGTTTGCAATAAAAAAGGAATAGTTTAGGATTAATACACCAAAACATGACTAGGAGCAATTGGCAGAGGTTGAGTAAAGAGAATAAAGATAGGTGAGTGACAGGAAAAAAATTCCTAACAAGTTCCTCTTGGATCCATCTCTCCTCAATGAAAAGACAAAAGCACTGTTTCATGGCTGTCTTCAGTTTCTGACAAGAAAAGAGTTAAAAATCTCTCTGGAAGAAATCTTTCTATCATGCTTTATCAGGCCATGGAATATGAGACCTGTCAGGTCTGCAACATGAATTTTCTGTCCTCCTCAAAAAACAAAAAAAGCATGAGAGGCTTGAGATGGTGGGTTTTTTCATTTATCCTGAATTTCAGGGATGGGATTCCAGCTCCAAAAATCTTGAAGGTTGAGGCAAATAATGGATTTTAAGAGGGGAGACCTAGTATGGCACCCTCTATCTCAGAAACCTCAGGATCATTCTCTGACCCTGAGAGCAACTGGCAAGGATTGGACATGGCCATATTTTTAACCATCTCAGTCTCCAAAACATCAGGGATGTTGCATCAGCAATAATCTTTAGGGAAGATGCCCTGCTTGGGAGCTGTCAGGGATAGGGATGTTTGGTGCCAGCTAAAAGAATGTCTGGAACAATTTCAATTATTTATGATATAATGTGGGCAATTCACTGTTTATCTTTGTGCTGTTTAATTTACCAGGATGCACATGTTGTATTGACACTTTTCCCCAAAATAAACGATGTGTTTGGGAGAAAATGAATGTTTTGCTAGAGAAAAACTATGGAAGCTCTCTTCTGAAAAGGGGAACTACTATCTTGAACATTTTGTGACTCTCTGTCCTGAACTGCTTCACTCAACAACTTCCAAGGAAATGGAGATCCATTTCCAAGCTAGCATTGCTGTAACAAAACCCTTCTTCACAAAGTCCAGTTGAAAGTTAAACTAATGTGTCACGTAAGCACACTTTAAAGAGGGGTTTTATGTCTTTTAAAAATGTAATTGGAGCTTATAAAAGTCTTTATAAATTTATATGTGAGAAAGTTATTGAGTAGTCTGAAGCACAGCTTATGCTATGGCACAGCACAGCATGGCTGCAGGCTAGAAACGGCTGCTCCAAATGCCACCGCTACCCATATTATCATGAAACTATGAATCTCTATTAATATTAAAACAAATTTTCATTAAAAAATTGTCATAACATGATTAAGTGACTTTCAAAGTTTCTTCACATTATGCATAATTTTTACAAGAGGAGAGCATTAGAATAATCTGCAGCCTGGCAGCACCTTGCGGCGAAGGGTACTGCAAACACTTGGTGGCTGCGCCTGCCAAAAGGGAGTTTCCCTCTTGGTCCCTCTAATTTGCTTTCCTTTTCTCACTGGGGAAGCAGTAGATTTTGCTTTGCTTTACTTGGGCTTGCTCAGCACCAGTCTTGTAGTTCAAGCCTTTTATTGTCTCCCTCTTCTGCTGCAGAGCAAGAGATTAACTTTTTAGGTTTCATTCCTAAATCAGCTCTAACATCTTCTCTGCGTGATGCATTTCTGCTGCAAACCCAGCCACTGCTGATGGGTTGGTGTCCACCTACCTCTGTGTCTTTGAATTGTGAAGAAATTTCAGATGGTTACTCTAATTTTGCTTTCCTTTGTATTTACTCTCTGTGTTGCCTTCAGCTGAACATCTCCCTGCTGTGAAACACCCTGACCACCATGATTCTTCTCTCAGTGTCCTCAGTCACTCTCTGGCTGTGTGTCCCCCCACACAAGGGGCAGCTTGCATGGTCACTTGTCCCCATAACCCATCCTCTGAGGGCTCCTGTGATGTAACATGGAAGGCAAATATTAAATTATTGATTGCTCAGTTACCAACTCCTCAGCTCAGCTTAAGAGATTCGGCTTTTACTCTGCTGCATTTCTGGCATTTCAGACACCCCACCAAGAGAAATTTGTTGCCCACTGGAGGACACCTTTCCATTCACCCTGCAGTCAGGGGTATGGGCAGCAAAGCCAGATCATGAAGAGTGTTATGAGTATGAAATACAAGATATTTCTTCAAGCCTTCTCCCTCAGCTTGACCATCATCTGAGGTATTTCTAAGTGCAGGGAGATAAATTTAACATTGAGGCAACATTTGCTGGCCCTAAGCTTTCTTTCCTGGCAAGGGGAAATCTGGCAAGTCCCTTGGATATTTCTTATGGCCTGGATAGATCAGAGCCAGGTGCATCAGCTGGGACTCCCTGTAATAACCAACATATTGATCCTAAAATCACAGAACGGTTTGGGTTAGCAGACACTTTAAAGATAATTTCATTCCAGCCCCTGCTATGGGCAGGGACGCCTTCCACTGCCCCAGGTTGTTCCAAACCCCATCCAACCTGGCCTTGGACACTTCCAGGGACTCTTCAGAGCTCTACCTGATGTGGGAAAAGCAGAGTGAACAAGCAGTCCTCCTCTGGCGTTTGCTGTGCTCACACTGCAGACGTTTGAATTGTTTTTTACCAAACACTTTCCAGCTCAGGATTTCTGTCTGATTTTAGTTTTCCTGAAAATATCAGCTTGTAACTGTAGGATTTGGGGAAATATTTTAAGAACACAGGGGATTTTGGAAGGCAGGGGTAGCAAACTGAAATTCCACTCTGAAGGAATCCATCTTGTCAGCCACAACCCTTTCTATTCCTGGGAAACTGTCTCAATTCTTCTTTTATTTAAAATTCAGCCCATGGTGGTGACTCAAGATCAGGGTCAAAGATCTGGTTATTTCCTAAAAGACTCATGCATGAAAAAAAATCGCTGCTACTAAGGATTCTTAATAAAAGACAGATCTGAATAATGAGCTTGGTATCTCAACAAAGATACTCACATTTACTGAAAACAGCTGAAAATTCTTAGTTCTTGGCAATTAAAATAAAGTGAACTGGTCTGGGGCCCAAGATTAAACCTGTAAAGTGTTTGATATGGTTATAATTTTGAATTAGCCTCTCTTTGGCCAACAATAAACATGGACTCTTGATATAAACATTTGGTGTCCCATTTGAAGTTCAACGCTAAATTGTTTCCTGTTTTTGAAGAGGGATAATCATAATGGATTATTACACAAACAGAAAGCATTTAGAGCTAAACAGAGTGCCTCCCCTCATACACACAGATATGGACCCTTAGGATAAATAAGTTAATGGTAAACATAAACAGGAGAGTAAATATTTGTTCTACTCCATGTTGTTGATTGGCTTGACAAATCCTTTGTGGCCCATATCTGTCGAGCAGCTCTGCACAATGCATTTGAGCTAAATTATATAACAGTTTATACAGTCACAATTGGTGAATTGTGGCTCAGACTGTAAAGCCCTATCCTGTAATCCTGCCATATTTCTAAAGCAAATTGCTCCTTAATTGAAACCTGCTTCTATATAAAAAATACAGCCTTCACAATGAGTCATCCTTTTCTCCCCCTTACAGTTTGCAAAGGTTTCCAGCAGTTTAAAGGGAGGGTTAATTTTGCATTAAGACCATTGCCTCCTAGTTTCTTTCAAATAAAGCCAGGAGAAGTTCAGGGGAAGGCTCTCCTCTGATAATGAAGCTCTCCACGTTAATGATGCGTGCAGGCTCCCTCAGATCCTCTGAATTAGAAATACTCGTGTGTGCCAGTGCTCTTCTACTTCATTAGCATTAAAGAGAGGTAGATTGGTGGCTATTTAGGGCGCAGTGAAATCACTGGCTATTTAGGGCAAATGGAAATGGTGCTAATTGTAGCTGGTAATTCCATTAGTAGGGTACTTCCATTTTGGTGCCTTTTTGGCATGGAGGTGAAAAAACAACACACTGACATCCTTTCAAGGGGAGTGTATCTCAGGCTTATTTTGTCCTTGCACCAGTTAAATTGTACACTGAGCTGAGAAGCTTTCTTTTTTTCCCTAAATTTTTGGTTTGGTGGTGGGCAGCCTGTCAGAAGTCGGAAATGAATTTATGGGTGGCAACACCTCAAGCAACTCATGTAAAAGACAAGGACACAAATTTCCAGGTCAAGAAAACCCTTGAGATTCCAGGCCATAAGGTATCTACTGTTCCTTTTCCTTCCTGGGTCATCAACATGAGCCAGGTGTGCCCAGGTGGGCAAGAGGCCAAAGGCACCTGGGCTGTCCCAGCTCTGGGATGGCAGCAGGAGCAGGGCAGTGCTGTCCCCTGTGCTGGCACTGCTGGGGCACCTTCAGTGCTGGGGACAGCTCTGGGACCCTCATGGCAAGAGACACATTGAGGGGCTGGAGAGTGTCCAGGGAAGGGAGCAGAGCTGGGGAAGGGGCTGGAGCACCAGGAGGGGCTGAGGGAGCTGGGAAAGGGGCTCAGCCTGGAGAAAAGGAGGCTCAGGGGGGACCTTGTGGCTCTGCACAATTCCCTCTGCCGCTTCCCAAGGAAGGGGCAGCCATGGGGTCAGGGGTGTGGGGATGTGGCCAGGCTTTACTTCTAGGGAACAAGGCGCCGGACAAGAGTACATGGCCCTAAAATGCACCAGGAGAGGTTTAGATTGAACATTAAAAAGAATTTCCCCATGGAAAAGGAGATCAGGCATTGAAATTGACTTTGTGGGGCAGTGGTACTCATAACTCTCTAAAAATAGAGTTAAATCTCCATGCCCGGAGGGATTGAAAGCACATGTAAATGTGGCATTTTGGGACATAGTGTAGAGGTGGCCTTGGCAATGTTGGGTTAATGGTTGGACTCGATGATCTCAGAGGTCTTTTCAAACTTAAATGATTCTATGATTCTATAACTTGTCTAAGTAGTCACACAGGAAAAGATGTATTTAACTTAACTGTAGCCATCTGGAAGTTCACTATCCAGTTTAAGATATTTATTTGGTGTCTTCTAAATATTGGTCTCCAACATGAATGGATTCACAGTTAATTCACTTGTTAGTGAATTCACATTTCCATTCACTAGGTATTGGATTTACACGGCTGGTGTGGAATTGCCACCTAACATTCTAACAGGTCAGACTTGTATCCCAGCTGGATTGTCCCTTCCAAGCTTTCTTCTCTGTCTTTACTTCTCTTGGAAATGTTGAGGAGAGTGTCCCAGTAAAAGTGATTCAAGCTGTTCTCTTCAGAACTCTCCAGAGATGAAAAATAAAATAAATAAAGAGTAAAACCATGTGAATTTATGCTGCAGAGAGGATGGGTCTGAGTCTTTGTCACTTGCTGTGACATTGGGCATCTTTGCAACTCCATAAGGCTCCTTCTGATGTGCAGAGTTTCGCATTGTGTGTGGTGTTCTTCTGCTGCTAGATACCTGTGCAGGTGCTGATAGCTGTGGCAATAATGTGCTTGTTGTCATTTACTTGCTTAATTAGCAGCTTAATATCCTGGTCCAGTTAATGCCCATAACAGGAGGTTTATTAGTGGTACAAAAGCTGTTTAAGCCTTATAAACTCCTTCCAGTTTCATTGGTCTGCCAATATCTTCTGGTTGAGTGATTCTTTGCTGATTCACACGTCGTTTTGCCACTGCTGTTTCTCAGCTGAATGTTTCTGGGTAACCAGAAAGTGATTTGACAAAGTGACAGACACTAGAATAACAACAACAAAAAAAGAAAAAAAAAATCACTGAACTGATTTTAAAAGAGAAAAGAAAAATACATCTGGGATGACTGCTCTGGTGATTTTGCATCATCTCCAAAGCACTTGTGGGAAAAATAAAAACAACAAACCGACCAAAAATTCCAAATACAGGCAAATTGCAGGATGACACGAGTTTTAGCACTGTCTTGGGTTAGTAAGCCATATCCAGTCTGAGTGGTTACATAATATGCTGAGATGCGTAGTTGTAAGGTAATGCTTCAAATATTGAGAAAAATTATTCAAGGGATGCTTAAAAGAGGAGATTTTTAAAGCTTATTGTCAGTTCAAATGCCTAAACTGAGAGGAGTCTACTGCAACCTTAAATCTAAAGGGTTTATGACCCCTCATGATACCAGTGCTAATGTTGATCTGTGCAGTAAGGGTTTTTTCTCCTGAGTAGACTGGTCACAAAATAGGAGTGCCAAGTTCTAGTGAAAAAGGGGGTTGGGTTCTCATTTGGATGCTCATAAGAACTGCTGTACTAAAAGTTCACCCATTTTGTGAAAGATTTAATCAATCCTCAGCAGCCCCAGCTTTGACTGCAGGCAGAGACCAGCTCTTGGAATTACACAGGACTTTTAGTGAAACTTTTGACCACTCAGATGGGAGTGAATAATCACAGATCACAGAATGGTTTGGGTTGGAAGGGACCCTAAATATCACCTCATTCGAACTCCTTGCCACAGGGAGGGACACTTCCACTAGACCAGGTTACTCCAAACCCTACCCAGCCAGGGCTGATGATAATAAGAAGACTCCACCAAATTTCATGAAGATCCTAAAAGTTGAACCTGAGGCCCATTAGTCTGGCAGAGGGAAAATACTCTGGCAATGTAGAAGTTGGTACCCTGGCTGTTACATCTGCTCTACCCTCCTCCTTTACTCCTACATGCTGTGTCTCTCCTTTTCTTTCTCCCGTTACAGCAACTGGGGCAAAATATTGTTTCTTATGGCATTTAAAAAGAATTACAAAAATGGAGACACATTCTAAGGGAGATCCAGCACAGCTGCTGTAATTCAAATAAAAATAAAACTGCACAGGTTGCAAAATAACAGAGTTCAATGTAACAATGTAAGTTTTTTTTCTTTTCCTGCAGAAAAGAGGCTCCTGAGATTCCCTATAATTTAACTGTGACTGACAGTAGGAATAAGTCAAACACAGTCAATTATGTCCCTGATACTTTATCAAACCTGTATGGCTGGATGGCTCTTCTCCTGGATAAAGAGACTTACACGTTGACATTTGACAACCCTTTGGTCAGCAAACAGCTCCAGGTAACATGGGAAGGCTTTATAATTTCAAAATTATATCTGGAAGAGATAATCATGCTTTCATCTCTTTGGATGAGCAGAGAGAAATAAAATAGAGTTAAGTGCACTGAGAAAGTCTCTCTGTATTTATAGGTTTAGATAAGATGACTGATAAGCTCTCTTTTATCTCTTAGATAAGACCTCAGTAGTCACATGGAGTAGGAAGGTCATGGAATCATGGAATGGTTTGGGTTGGAAAGGACCTTAAAGCTCATCCGGTTCTAGCCCCTGCCATGGGCAGGGACACCTTCCACTAGACCAGGTTGCTCTAAGCCCCATCCCACCTGGCCATGGACACTTGATGATTTTGGATATCTCAGGTGAATGTTCAGTAAGGTGCTTAGGAACCTACAGGATTTTTGCTGCCTTAAGACATGTTGAAGTACAGTTTTCAGAAGGCATTGATTCTCCTCACCTTTCAAAGGTGATGAGGGGAGTTGATTTTTTTTTTCTTCTGCATTTACCATCACCTCCTGCTTAGTTTTGCATCTCTTTTCCTGTTTTCAACACATTTTGCCTGTGAGGAGCACCACCCTCCTTACCCCTTTATGCTGCACTCCATGGAGCTCTAATCCCAGACTCAGACTCGTTTCCTTTGGTTCCCTCTTCTTCAGTATTCAGTGACATTTAGCAACTTCAAGGCTGGGAATTACCTGCTGGTGGAACACAGGGATCTTCCTGCCCATCTTGAGGCTGTGGTGTCCTGTGGGACAAGGAGAGGACAGCCAGTCCAGCTGGTACCTTCCTACGGCCACCACAGGAGCTGTGATTGGCATCTCGACAGCAGGATGGGGAAGTTCACTTATCTGGGTAAGTGCAGTGTGGGGGTTGCAATCTACATTTGTGATCAGGAATGGTGACAGAGCTGATGTCTCGTTAATTTAAACCCCAAATCTACTCAAGACCATGTCACAGACATTTCTTTTATGAAAAATCCTCTCTTAGGATTTTCCTGCTCAAGCTGAGAAGTTCAGCAGCCAGACATAAACAATAGGTTATCTGCTTCTGTGGAATGCAGCAGGTCAGTTCTGGATTGGCCCAGATTGAGTGTTTGGAGGTAATGGCCAATCCGGAACTGAGCTCTCTCAGACACAGTCCGAGAGAGCAAGGTTTGTTGATCATTCTTTACTTTCTATTCTTAGGTAGCTAGCAGCTTCTGGAAACTCTCCCTTGCTTTTTCTTTTTAGTATAGTTATAATAGATGTATATATCATAACTTAATAAATCAAGCCTTCTGATCATGGAGCCCATCTCGTCTCTTCCTTCACCCCGAAAACCTTGTGGCCTACCGGTGACAAGACCAGCTTTCAATGGCCTTTCAATAAGTGAAAGGTCCTTCAAAATGCTGATCAAGTAGGTAAGTGCACATCAGGTCCATCCCTAACTCCTCTATCTGATGCCTGACCTAGAAACAAAAGGAATGTGCCATAAATAGAGGGTGATGTGACATCTGTTGTATTTGAGTTGGCTTTTTTTGCGTGCTAAAGGCATTAAATTCCACCAATGACCCCTGCTGTCAGCTGGTCCTGTATCACAGGTATTATTATTAAAACATGCTCATCTTGCTAGGTTGAGCCCACTGAAGGGAGTAAGATTACTGGGAGAGAATATTTTCTAGGGCTGGAAACTTCCAAAGACACCTTAAACCTTTACCTATGTGCCTTTGTACATGAGATCATGGAGTGTGGTGGAAATTTTTTTTTTAAGAAATGGACATTTTCTATAATAGCCATTCTCAAGTAAATAATTTTATAAATATCTAAGCTCTATATGTCAAAGGCAAGGTAATGATTGTTGCCTTTATTAATAGCAGCAGAACTAGAAATCACAAACATATTTTGGTGTCTTTGAGAAGATTATCTTCTCCTTCATGACTCATACCAGGAAAGCAAAGATGATGATTTTCATTATAACACATTATTTTTATCTTCCATTCCATTAAATTTAATAAATTTCCCTTGATTTTGCACTACTGAGGTGGCATGCAAATGGCTTTCTCATGTAGGATACCTTTAGAACAATCATTGTGACAGTGGAGAGGAAAACAAGCCTGGAGTCAGGGCAGGCAATCCACTGAGCTTGGTCTGGCAACAGTGAAAATCAACCAGGGTGTAAAATCATATTTGTAGAGAACTGGGAAAACCCAAAACTTAACCTCAGTCTGAGGATCACACTTTCCGTGTTCACCTCTGGTCCTTCAGCAACTGCCACAGCAAAGCTTGAGTTTAACATTTTAGCTCTAAAAATGGGCTGGATGTACCCAGGCTTCAAATGATAAAAGATCCCTGTGCTTGCTAAATCCCAAACTGTACTGGTCACCACCTGGGAGTCTGCCTGGTCTAGCCAAAGCTGTGCCAGGAATTTGGCTAGCATTATAACCATGTAGATTATTGGGGTCCTGGTCTTAGGTCTGTGTCCTGGCCCTATTTTGATACAGTACAAGTGTAGATTGGCTACTGTAAATTTAGCGGTTGTGTCTAAGCCTTACCAGAGATCAAGTCAAGTATTTACTGAAGGAAAAAAAAGTTTTATTATTTCTGTTTACTAAGAGTGCAAATTTGTTCCTTCAGACAAAAGGTGACTGCATTTCAGCTTGCATATCCTGATTTGCACTGTCAGAGCAGCATGGGAAAGCTGAGAGGATAGCATCTGTAGCTTGGCCTCTGCTGTTGAAAATAGAGGAGATGAGTCTTGGGAAGACTGGGACAAAAGTGGTCTGGCTGGCACATGCCACCCTTGCATCACAGAGACTTTCTTGTCCTTCTCTTGCCTTACTTTCATCTTGATTTTTATTACATGAAGAGCTTGTTGTGGTTCCTCATTTTAATAGAGAGAGAAACAATAATGCAAAATACACAAGGGGAAATTTATGAAAACACCTAACATGCATAATTCATGCTGTGAATATTTTCTGTGAGGACTTTTATAGGAGTGAGATCAATAATTCAGTGTCGGGTACCTAATATCTATGCTGTGGGTATAGGATAAAAGTTTGAAACAAAGCAGATTCCTGGCCCTGGTGTGAGATTTCTCTCCTCTCCGCTGTGCGGGCTGAGAGGGTGAGGATAATTAGCCAGCAGAGCAGATTCATGGCATGTGGTGGACTTTCCATCACTCCGGGTCCTTAGAAGATGCTTGGCTGTCTTTTCAGGGAAATGTGTTCCAGCTCTGCGAGAAGCTATTAGAAACCTCATGAGGCAAGATTCATGCTCCATAGGAGGTCAGAGAAAGCTGCCACAATGGTCCCTTCTGGCCTTAAAACCCCACCAGTCCACACACCCACCCAGAGAGGACAAGGCTGGAAGGTCTGGCCTTCCTGCCGTCTTCCTGCCTAAATCTGCAAGTTGGCTCTTTTAGAATTTTTTTCTTTTTTAATATTTTATTTACATTTAACTATATGAAATAATTAGCCAACTAATTAATCCCGTTTACAAGCTTTGTCGGATTCTTCAGCTGTCAGTCATGCCCGAGCCCGGGGCCGGCGTTGAGCCTCAGCTCCCTCCTTCATCAGACTTGGTCTCTATGGCTACAGGCTGCATCTGCTGACACCCCACTCTCTATTTACTGCTTAATTAAGAATTTCACGCTCAGCCCTTATCTGCTGCTAAGAACAAGAACACACTGTTAAGAAACTCCAAATTTAGGCTGCTGCACAAGGAAAGCCTTTCTTGTTGTCCTGACTGCGTGGAGCCTCTTTAACTACCCTCTTGGCAACTGCGCTGCCACCCTTCAGTCAAAAATCATTAAATGGGGCAGAGATAATGAGCATGTAGCATATCAAAAGGAGGATGTTTGCTCGGGCTAAGGAGGAAAAGCTGTAAGGACCTATAAGCAGCCGCCACTTCAAAGGGAAAAGGGGCTGATAAAGAGTCATTTGTTCCTGTTTGACTTATGTAAAAGGTCTGGTATGTCGCAGCCCCGTCTAGCAGACGCGGGTCCCCCCTCTGCAGGCTCGTGTGTCAGCGCTGGGGCAGCTGGGCGCAAACAGCATCAGCCCGAGCATAAAATCACTTTACTCCATGGCCACAATGGGCACTTGTAGGGGGTGGCAGGGGAACAATGGCAAGACAATTATTGCAGCTGCTCGGGAGGCCCATAATTCTTCCTGCCCAAAGTCGGCCGGCGTATTAGTCATCCTCCGACTTTTGGAAGCGCTTCGGTGGGGTTTCGACAGCTGCTGGTGTACCACCTCTTTGCAATAATTGTACATTCTGGCTAGGGTCAACTCACTTTTGACCCTCTGCTTTTGTGCCCTTCAGAAAGCCTTTTAGGGCAAACTGTGGGGAAGTGGCAGGGGTGCGTTACATCCAGGAATTAACGCCGGTAAATATGGATCAGATGCCAGCTCATTAATGGGCAGGCTCCTGGATTCACACAGCCCTTTTACTGGGGCCTGCATGGGGGAGAAAATGGGGAGAAGGGGAAGGAAAACGCCGTGACTGAGAAGATATTGTTATTCAAATGAAGCAGGCAGCCAAATGAAGCCACCTTGGCCAGAAGTCTCCGTTGGGCTCAGTCTTTCCCCATGCCCTCTTCAGTCCTGCCTGGCATCATGCAAGTGTTTGTTTATCTTTGTGAGGAGAAAGAAAAGGTCTGTCTAGCACAAAAGGCAAGAAAATAGACCTTATGGAGGGGATTAAAGGAGTTAAGTTGCACTGATGCTTGGAGTCTTGTAAATTAGGCTTGGGAGAGAATGCAGGGGGTGCTGAATGGGGAGAAATAATTGTAATGGAGAATGTTTCTGTTGTATGAGCAATGATCCTATTAACAAAGATAGTCACTGCTACCTACATACATGAAACTCTGTTAACCAGCCTCCAAGCCGCTTTAAAAATCCCCTTTTCAGACCATTTTAAAGGAATCTGCATCAAAGGACAGGTAACCCCATGTCCCTTCTGGGTTCTGGGTGAAGGGGAGGCTTAGGAAGCTTGAAGCATTCTGTGCCAGTCATTTCTACATCACCAGCTTTGCTTTGACATGGTTCATAGCATCACCCTGATTTTCTCTGGGGCACCCTATGTGCTAAGAGAAGTGATTCTCAAAGGTCACTGTGGGCCTGCAATTGTGGTGTGACTCTGAAAAACACATGGGCTGTGGCTCAACCACATTTCAAGGGAGTGAAACATGATATGACCATGCTGATTCAAAAAAACCAAAAATAACACTTATTATAACAAGGGTGGTGGAAAGAAACATCCCACTGGGACATCTGGGATATTTTTTAGGAGGAATAGCCTTTGTAAATTGCAATAATAACATTATGAGCTTTTTAAGTCTGTTACAAATTTCAGCATATGGTGCCACAGCATGGTACTGCTCCTTGGTTAAGGTCTCTGGGCAATACTGGAACTGGCTAAAAACCAGAAAGATGTTGTTTTCCTTTAGTTCACTTTTGAAATGTTTAAACAGTTTTGTTTTGGAATGAAATAAAGTGCTGGCTTCCTTCACCTCCAGATTTCTCTTGGCTTTTTTTCCCCCTAAAATTTGAAGTGCTGGACAGAAACATTATTGAAAACATCACAGAAAGGATTATCAAACTTTTTATTTATCCCAAATACATTTTTCAGTAGACACAACTTTTATGCAGATGGGTCATCCTGCTGACTTTGCTCAGGCTGCTCATGTGTGAGTTGTTAAGAGGGCCTAAGGCTGAACCTCACATTACTGCTGTGTCAGAAGCAGGTTTACAATTTCCATAGTTCTTAAAAAAATAATTTGATTATACTTATTGTCTTTTCTAGATTCCTAAAGAATGACCTCACTTCCATTAGGCTCTGTGGGTTTCTGTAATTGCTTTGTATAGGAGGAAAACACTCTAAAGAATGTTTGTTTCTAATATGAAAATACAGAAAATAAATAAACACAGATATTTTCTGCAGCCCTATTGCTTGAGGGTAAAGGCAAATCCTAGGTGAAAGACATGAAGAATGGAGTTAATTCTTTACAGAGGACTGATTGTACAGGGATGAATCTTTTCTTCCAGCCAGATAAAAGTCACCCATATCTGTTGTTTCAGAGGGCCGGTTGACCAGATGTGGGCTGCTCAGCGACCTCCATGAAATGAAAGTCAGTTCTTTGCAAAGACGCGCCCCTTGTAATCATAGAATCATAAAATTATTTATGTTGGAAAAGACCTTCAGGGTCACCAGGTCCAGCCTGTGACCCATCCCCACCTTGTCACCCAGACCAGAGCACTGAGTGCCACATCCAGGAATTTTTTTAACAGTTCCAGGTGTGGTGACTCTACAAAATTCCTGGACAGTCTGTAGCAATGTTTAACCACCCTTCCAAAAAAGAAATTCTTCCTGATGCCCAACCTGAACCTCCCCTAGTGCAGCTTGAGGCCATTTCCTCTTGTCCTCTTGCTCATTACCTGGGAGAAGAGACCAACACCCACCTGGCTACGACCTCACTCCAGGGAGTTGCAGAGAGCAATAGGATCCTCCCTGGGACTCTTTTTTTCTCCAGGCTGAGACCCCCCTCTACCTCATTCCCTCAGTTGCTCAATTTTGTAATAGACACAAAGAGACAAAACAACCTTCTCTTGGTTAGTGAGCTCCTGTCCTTCTGGTATGGAAGCAGAGAAACCAGAGAGTGCAGCAGCTACAGAAATAAGATGATAAAATGCCCTTATAATCCTGTCAGGGTGATTTTTTGATTATGTGATGTCTGCAGAAGGAATTTTACACAAATGCCAATCTGCTGTAAGTAGGAATCTGTGTCCATCAACCCAAAGACTTATATACATATATATGTATGGTATATGTATTTGTGTATATATATATTTTTCTATATGTATATCTATATCTATCTATATATATCTTTTATGTATATACATGTGTGTGTGTGTATATATATATATGCGTGTATATATATATATATATATAAAAATAAAATTGTATCTATCCAGTTATAGGTATATAAAATGGGTTCTTACACATCTTCTCCCTAACACATTGTCCTCATTATATCACACTTCTGGGTATGTCCTGCAGAAAATCCTCACAGGGGATGACAAAACACCCTCTCCTAGGTTCTCCTGTTTCTAGAGGTGTGTCTCACTGTGTTGTTGATTGTGCTGTCTAAAAAGTTTTGATTTCCCGGTGATGGATGTTAGCCCAATTGATGTTAAATAGCGTGGAGCTGCTTGTTATTTGTAAGTCAGGCTATTGGAGCCATTTATCCTAGTTTCAGCCCTTCCTAATATCCACAGGCAAAATTCCAAGTCACTGCAAAGCTGATAAAAGACTGAGTTGCTCCTCCTTCATGTTCACTCAAGGAGCCCTGAACCAGGAAAAGTTACCAGCAGTATCATCCAGAAGGCCTGTATTTATGATCCACAGCCCAAACATCCAGGAGGAGCTGTAATAAGACAGAAAATTGATGAGCCTTATAAAGGTTTTATACAACTAAACCCTGAAGCCTTATAACTACATTTTGCCAAGAGTCACCTTAATTCAATGTTTACTAATGATGTCCTTCATCTGTAGCGCCTGTATCTCTTCCTGTCCTGCAAAACCCAGTGATAACCTACTCAGCAGCAAAACAAAACCACCAGAAGGACTGTGTCACTGTAGCCTGGATTAATCCCAAGGCCTTTACCTTTCTTGATCAGTTTTTAGGAGCATTTGTGGGAAAAGGCAACAAAACACTGCTGATTTACAACTGATGCACTTTACATCCCATTGATGTAAATAATTGTACAAGTTACAAGGATGTGGAGAGTTCTGGGGAGAATTCTGTCCCTGATTCCTATGCTCATGTCAAGAGTATAGATAACTTATAATGGTTTGAATTGTCATGCTCTCTCATGGTGGGATGACACTTCAAATAGGAGAAACTTTTATTATTGCCCTGACTCTGGACGTGGCAGTGATAAAACTCTGTGCTGAATTAAGTCTTAATTGTTCCTTTCTACACCATATAAGGGGATTGAACCCCATTATGAGGTCTATACACCATATTGATCAAATTTTATGTCCCCTCAGGATTTAATTAGAACAGCTTTTCTCTGAAAAATACAAACATCCTTAATTAGATGATTTCACTCTAATTCCTGCAAAAGTAAGCAAAAAAACCCAAAACAAAACAAACAAAACAAAAAAAAACACCAAAAAAACAACCAAAAAAAACCCAAACCAAACAAACCTCACAAAATATATTTAGGTGAAAAAGAATAATGTCAAGGCTTGGTTGTCTTGTTTTTCCTAAGCCTATTTCATCAGCTTTGGCAACTGTTTTGCCCTGTGTGAGAAGGAAAAACACCATAACCATAAAAGTACACACAGATGTATTGTCTGAAAGCCACAAGAGATGTGTCAGAGGCTTTAAATTAGCAGTTTCACGTCATGTTTTTCCCCTCAAATGTTCACCTTGTGGCCACTCAAGGCATGCTGCTGTGCAGTGTGAGCTCTGTGTGATGGTTTGGGGCAGATTGATTTGACTGATACGTGGATCAGATCCCAGCTACCGTTGGGAGAGAAGGTGTCACTGAAGAACAGGGCTGAGGCACCTGATTACTAATTAATCAGACATGAGAAAAACCTCATGGAATCAGTTTCTATTTAATTATGGAAGCCTCATTTGGCATAGGAGCATATGCTGCTAACTCAATCGAGTGCTTTCAACTGACATCAAATAGTAATTATCAGGAAGAATCAAGTTTTTTGATTATTCATACTAATTTATTGAACACTTAAAATTAATGAACCTCAGTTATTTTAAATTTGCTCAGTTGCACTGGGAGAAAAGGAGGGAGGTAGGAAAGGACGGGTTTCACAATTTAAAAGTACAGAGACTTGTTTAAAGATAAAATAAGTAAATTACAATATGGCATGAAATCCCATTGGTGGGTTGATGCACACAGAGGAAAGTTCCAGGCATGTTCTGGAACTGAGGAAAGTTCTGACAATGGCTTCATTGATACAATTCTTCTACCCCCCAAAAAAATCTTCCAACAACACTTTAGGGTCACCATAAGGGGCTGGGCAGAGGACAGGAGATTTATTTGTTTGTCAGAGTGTTTCTATTTTAACTGACAGTTGTTCCAGTCTGGTGACTGAAAGGAAGTGCCTTTATATGCCACTGGACATGAAGAGGAGGTGGGATTTTAGCTGGGTCTGAAGCAGCTTTCTCCTGCTCCTCTTTGATTTGCATTATTCTGGCCCTTCTCCTGCTGACAATACATGGGCACAAAGGTTACCACTGTGATAATTGCTGCTGACCCCTTTTCACAGCAGAGAACACAGGGTCCCTGTCTCCAGTCTATAAAATCTGGCTAATTAAAGCATCTCTTTCAGATACCAGATTTTGAGGGGAAAAAAAAAATCAAAACCAAACTACAAAACAAAAGCTGTATTTCACTGTTTGAGCCAGTTAATACATTATGCATTCAATGGTGTGATATCACTTATGTGAGTGGAACTGCTGTGGATTTATAGTGGGATAAATGAGATTCGAGTTCCAGCCTAGAATTTCTGATTGTTGAATGTTTTCTTTTTAGCTGTTTTTAATGAGTTGTCTTGAGACCTTCCGTGTCTGTAAATTAAAATGTGTTTGTTTAATCCTTTCTCAATGCATAAAAAAAGGACAAAAATTGCTTAGAAAACATGTATAGTTGCTCTTAAAGAAAATGTTTTTTGTAATAAATGTATAATGTTGTCAGGAATTCATGCGTGGAAATGGATTTGTTAATTTTTTCTGTGTTAATTTGGAAGGCCTTACTGTAACTCCCTAAAATTCTCTGTGTTCAGTCACAGGAGCTGACTTAATTCAGGTCACACTGAAAGA
>NW_005054377.1:1839044-1843679 GCF_000277835.1 Geospiza fortis | reverse complement strand
GAAAGAGTGGATTTACAAACCCCAGGTATGTGATAGTCTGTGTCAGAAAACATTGGTCTGGGAGTCACACCATTTCTTTTTTATGGCTTTTTCAGGAGTAAATTGCTATTTTTCACTTCAATATTTTGTACATCTATCAAGCCAACAGAAGCTCTTGGTATTCATTTAGGCGTTTCATTGAGCCCTATCTACCATTGCTCAAGACAAATGTGTGATTCCACAGTATAAAACACTATAAACTTTCCCTGGGAAATACCACAGCAGATCAGAAAGGTCATGGAGAATGTAGACTACAGAGTATTTTAGTGCTCCACAGTCTGATATTACTGCACAGTTTCATGTTGAATCAGACAGAAAAATATACCAGAGACAAGGGACACCTCCAAATTTTGATATTTTTGGGTATTGTTGCCTAGAGAGGCTACATGGAACAGGGGATAGACATCTTGGGTCCAAGATGGACCCAAGATGGACCCAAAATGGATGACTGGTCATGAGTTTTCCCACTTTTATAAGTTTTGGTCCATTTACATATTGGGGTTAATTGTCCAATTACAGGTCCAGGTTGTGAAGTCCCATCCTCCCAGATTGCTCTCTTTAATTTGCTGTTGTTTACACTGTTTGGACCTGAAGCTGCAATGGTGTCCTTGGTTCTCAGGCTGGAAAAGGATTGTTTTGTCTGGCTGAGCTGTGAGGAGAACTTGCTAACACTGTACATGAAGTTCAGAGTCACACACTAAGGCAGAACAGAATCTGAAAAATGTGAAAGCTAAAACTTAAGGCGCCATATCAGCTGCCTTGCTATGTTGTGTATTACCAATAATCACTTATGTGGAAAATGGGTTTAGAGACGTTTTGGCAGGGTGTTTCTCCCAGAACAAACAGATGATTGGAGAGACAGACCCAAACTTAATGAACTCAGCATGGGTTTAATTTCTCTGTTTCCCTGTGCTGACAATAGAGGTTTTTTGTACACCAGAACATTATTGAGCTGGGTCTAGCCCCCAAAACTTGGGCATGTGCTTGCTCCCATATTTTCATTCCCTTTCAATCCCCAAAGAGCTCTCCTCAAGAAAAAAAAAAGCCAGAATTCCCTTTAGAGTGGAAGGACAGAAGTAGGTGCTTGCAGAGGCCTCCAGAGGGAGGCCCTGCCTGCATTAGTCTAGGATTTACTAAACTTAGTGTGCAGGATTTTCCCTTGAAGGCTTCCCTTCCTCTCCTTAGGGACAACAAACTTAGGGACAATTCATTTATGGAGCCTGGCTAGTTAGCTCTCTAAAATACAAGTTCAAGTCAAGAACCTGCTTTTTGCGAGCTCAGTTTCTTCCAATATTTTCCTAAGTCTCAGGATTTTTCTTTTGGATTGACCTGAAAAAGAAAATTTTGGAGAAGGAGCAGGAGTTTCTGTGTGTATATAGGTCAAGCTGCTTTTCCAAGGCAAATCTTGGTCACCTCTTGGAATGGGAAAACGGCTTGTAGGAGTTGATCACTAATAATTTTAAATTTTTCATACTTCGGGAAAGTATGGAAATTCCCGTGCCCTGGGAATTCAATCAAACAGTTTTCTTTAAACATGGAAAATAACAAAGAACAGATAGAAGTGACTAAAGGAAGATGTTAATGTCACAGATGCTTGACTATCAAAGAAATGGTAATTCTTCCAGCTACAAAAAATGATAATTCTGTCTTTATGTGTTCTGTTTTGTAGCTCCTTCTAGTGCTATCTTGAAATGGTCACTCCCAGAGACGTGGAATGGTGTGGGAAAAGGCTGGGGTGGATCCAATGGCAGCATCCCAGGCCCTGGGGAAGATGTCATCATCTTGCCAAGTATGTGAGGAAGGAAAGGTGTTTAATTTCTGTGGAGGTGCTGGGCTCTGCCTACTTTGGGATTTATATTTGTGTTCCAATATGGGCTCCTTGGCCCTGGTGGCCGTTCCATTATGTGCAGGACCCCACATTTGCTCCTTGTCACTCAGACTGCAGTACAAAAATGTAGTTTTTGGAAGAGAATGATCATTATTTTCCATTTTCAGATATACATGAACACAAGCACTTATGCTGACTTTCAAGCTAGAGTATGTACAGGGACCTTAATTCAGATGAGAACTTGTAAGACCCAGAACCACAACTCGCAAAGAGCTCATCTCTTCACCCATCTCTCTTTGTGTTTTGTGCAAGGATCATATTTTACATTTCTGCATCACCTTCCATTTTATTTTTCTGTTGCAATTCCTACTTATCAATGATAATTTCTCAAACTATTTGCCATGGATGCCTCCTAGATATTTTCGCTTAGGCCTGTATTTCAAGTTCAGTTACATTTAAATCCCTGTTCATCATAAAACATTGCTGCATGAAAACTGGATTTTAGTAAATTTATTAGGGAATTTGCAATAAAATCTGCAGAAAAGCTTGTGGTAACCATTTTACATAAGAGCTGACTCTCCTTTGATCAAGAAGTTGGACTACATGAGGTCCTGAGTTCCTTTCCAGATATAATTGTTGAATTTCCAAGTAATATTTATTGATATGTACCTGAAATATTCTAGAACCTGATGCTGTCTCCTTCTCATTTGTTTGAAACCAGTTAAGTCTCTCTGCCTACCACAGCTTCACTTCTGGAAAAGTGGAATATGGATAACACCACCTCATGTCTATTCCTCTCCTATCTGGTTTTGGTTTATGGTTTTTGTGGAAGGAAATCTTTGTGTTGGTATTTGGGCATGGAGCTTCAGTCATGGTTAGAGCTTCTCTGGCCTGTGTCATTAAAGATTTTATATATATATCAATTTAAACCCTAACCATGACTGAAATTCCATGCCCAAATACCAACACAAACATTTCCTTCCACATATATATATATATATATAAATTTGAAGGTTACATTACAAATTATGATCAGCCTTCAATATGTATTTAGTTTAATCTTCAATTTTCTGATAAATATGAAAAAAAACCCCAAGCCTGTACTTTTTAAAATATTACTTTTCTTCACTTTTGGGGGGAAGTTACATTGAGCTGAAGAGGAGATAAAGTTGGAGTTCAGGGAGAATTTTTGCATGGAAAGGGTGGGCAGGCATTGGAAGGGGCTGCCCAGGGAGGTGGTGGAGTCCCCATCCCTGCAGGTGTCCAAGGAAGGTCTGGATGTGGCACTCAGTGCTCTGGGCTGGTGACAAGGTGAGGATTGGTCACAGGTTGGACTTGATGGTCTTGGAGGTCTTTTCCAGCCTTAATGAGTCTGTGATTCTGTGATAACTGGTTCACCAATATCAGCCCATTACTGCCATAAGACCAGAACATTCCACTCCTCACCATCATGTGTCAGATGCAGATATGAAGAGGCAGAGAGGCAAATCACAATTTTCACAGAAGCAGAGAATAAAAAAATAATAAATAAATAGGTTTGGCTGAGGGTTTGGAGTTCTGTTGTTTAGATCACATCAAGAGTAGGAGATGAAGGATGAATTTGTGATGCACGATGAATAAAACTCTTCTGTGTTTCCTGCAAAGGTGAGGAGCTGGAGCTCCAGAGAAAGGCAATGATGCTGGGAAAGGGTCTGGATCACACTCTGAGACACACAATGGGGTTCTTGGGGCTGTCCTGTGCAGGGCCAGGAGCTGAACTCAGTGAACTTTGTAAGTCCCTTCCAAGCCAGGTTATTCCATGATTCTATGATTCTATAAAAAAATCTCTTCACTCCCATTGCCAGAGTAAATGTGTGTGTTGGTTGATGTGCAGAAATCTGTGATGTGCAGAAATTCTCCTCTCCAGGGCCCTTCTGAAATCCTCCTTTGATTTTATCCTGAGAACAAAGACATGAACAAAAACACAAGCTGTCTATCACACCACCAATTTTGTTTAATCTCTGCCTTTTCTGGTCACCCTCTCTCTATTTTATTTCTGCTCTCCCTGTTCAGTCCTGCTGGTTTGGAGGTGTTGAGACACTCACTGGCATTGGAGTCAACCGAGTACAGGGTCTTAAATGAAAGTCATGGTCCTCACCAGGTGATGAGGGAACTGGATTTGTTGCTCTAAATGCACTAAAATGAAGTTAGGCAAGATGAATTTTCTGTCCATTTTGCATGCTTTGCTTTGCTGCCACAAGTGTTTGAATCTCCAGTTCAAAGAAAGCCAGCCCCTTGCTTGGATCCGAAGTCTAAAATGAAATCAACAATTTTAAAATGTTTAATTGTAGCATTTTATGGATGTTTCTCTTCCCTTTTCCACTGGCTTGTGCAGACCCTGCTAAACTCAGAATGTCTCCAAATGGCTTCAAAAAGGTGAAGAGTTTGTTCTCATGAGAACAAATCTTCTAGAAACCACCCAAACTTTGTGCTGCTATGCACACCAAAATAAGCTTTTCTGATTCACTCCTGGCAAGATGCAGCTGTGTCTTTCTCCTTGCTGTCTTCTGGTTACTTAAAATTCTCTTCTGGGAGCCATCTACAATGATTTTCTGGTTGAAAGCCAAGACATGAGCTTGCTTCTGGTATGCTGTGCATGACTGGCTCAATCCTTTCAGCCCCCAAAGAACAGTTTTAGAGTCATAAAAGCAAATAATAAATCAGTTTCCGGGTCATAAAAGCAAATAATAGATGCTTAGTGTTCACTTCTAGTGTGAAGAAGTACAGGG
>NW_005054377.1:1829380-1839028 GCF_000277835.1 Geospiza fortis | reverse complement strand
GAAAGAGTTTGGCCAGACACTGTTGAAATCTTAGACTGAATGTGGATTCCGAGATTCCCAGAGTTCACTGGAGGGCTGGGGCACTGTCTAAATTCAGCTATTGAAGGCTTCAATTTGCTTATTTAACAAAATAAGCAGAACTGAAACATTAGGGCTACCTCATAGGCTGGTGTCAGGAAGGTTTGAAAAGGTAGAAAATGCCTCTATTAGCAAAATATACATATTAGAAACCAGGCTTTTGTGTTCTTGCTTGGTGTCTGCTTGATATCTAGAGATTTGGGCAAGCTTGGAATTGGGGTTGTGTACTAAGTTCTTTCTTTTTTTGCCCTGTTTGACTTCACAGACTTAGTACAAGGATGACTTTCACTTGCAACAAAGCTGGGTTCCTCATGTAGAAGTGACTTTTAGTCTTGGTGTGCTGCTGCAATTCCCATCAGTGTCTGTCTCCCCAGTGGGTATGAGTCTCTTCCAGCCTGATCTGGAAATCCTCAGCTCAGGCTGCCACAGCTTGTGCTTTTATCCCTGGAGGTTCATCCTCCAGAGCCACAGCCATCCCACAAGGACCTGTCACATGCATCAGGCTTCAGCAGCCACACCACACTGAAAACAAGCCAGAGGAGTTTAGTCATGCCATTCCAGCAGCCAGCAGTGGCATTGGCTTCCCAAAGCCCTGGGATTTTCAGGGCTTTGGTTTATGGTTTTTAGGGTGGCACACTCCTGATGCAGTGTGCTCCGGGTGGAAGGAGAATGTGTTATAATTCCAAGCAAAGGAATGCTGTTTTGAAGGGTATTGATATGATATCATGTAGCCTCTGGCAATTTCTATCTTCCTTTTTTTTTTTTCTCTCCAGTGGTGGAATTCACTCTGTTCTTCATTTTCTGATTTTGATTTTCTTTGAAGTTTTTCTGTTTGAAGAGATGAATGCTGGAGTACTGTATCCCATATAATAGCTCCTCTGTTGTGCCTGATTTCCATTCAATGGCATGCTATGGTGTTTTATACAGCAATGTGGCTGATCAAAGGCATTTTGTGTCATTGCTGTAGTCATTAATGCCTTCTCAGTATTGTACATCTGAACATTAAGACTCTGGCATACCTGAGCTTTTTGTCTGAAGAAAGTGTATGTACAATCAAATATTGCCCTGTTCTCAAGCTCAAATTGTGGCTTGCTGAAAGTGGTTTCTTGCAGTTATATGAATATTTTCATGATAAGAAAAGAGCTCCAGTTTATCTTTCTCTGAAGGTAAATCCTTTGAGCTCAGTGACCTAAAGTCTATTATTTTAGCTGCTAAGTCATATCTCTCTCTACGAGGTAAATGAGTGTATTCTGTAAGCAAGTTGCCTTTGAATCTGTTTGCTTTCCTCCTCAAGTGTGGAAACATTTTTCCCCCCTCAAAGGAGTGTTCTGTTGTTTCTGCAGAGCAACATTTCACCCTCTGAGAACTTCACACCCCAAGCATCACATCCCAGAGTGCTGTCCTTTTAAAGTGAGGAAACTCAAGATTTGCAGAAATATCTCTGAGTGGGGGAATTTCTCACTCCTCTGTTTCAAGGCTCACACACATGATGCCACAGATACAGAGCAGTCAGCATTTCCTTTATAAAACATTTTTCAGAAAGATGTGCAACTCAGCAAAAAATCTCTGTTCTAGACTGAAATGTGACATATAAATGGCATGCCTGGGAGCACTGCTTCTCTTCCTTGTAAAAATGTTTCAGCCTGTGTTTGATGAATATACTTATGGCCTTTGTCAACTGCAGATTTTTGCCACATTCTTGAGCTGTGATTTCACAAACTAGATTCCCCTTCTCTCTGAGAGATACCATTTTAACAACATCTCCTTCTTTATTCTCCTCTCTGTTTCATATCCTCACATCCTGAGCCTTCCCTTCACAGCTCTGCAGGGCATGGGACTGTACCTGTCCTGTAAAGAGATTACAGACAGGAATCTCTCCATGCCTGTAAAAATACATTAAGTACTAACACCATAAGATTTAGAGAGGGAAAAAATGCACTTGCTCCCTAGAGACTTACTTCATCTGAATGCTGTGAAAATTTTGCCTGCTTGAAAGATGTTTCAGCCCAAGGATGCAGGGAATTTGTTTAGGGATGAGGGGTTCAGATTAACCATGGCTTGCTGCTGTACTTGGTATAGCCCTTGAGAACAAAGATCCTGGGCTTTCGGGGTATTCATGGACAGAGAGAAAGGATAAAAATACAGAGGGGAAAAGGAAGAGGTGCGATAGTTGATTCACAGGGATAAAGGTAGGAATATGTAGGTAGGAGACAAACAAGTCTGTAAGCAGAACCAGAACTCCAAGCCTGAAAACAGAACCTGAAATAAATTTTTCCTTTTCCTTTCCCTGGAGGTTGTGAAACTACAGGGTTGCAGAACCAAGGAGTAAAAAACTAGAAAATGATACTAATATTTTCTTTCCATCAAATTCTGAGTGTACTTCATGTAGATTTTCACAGAATCATATTGATTAGGTTTCCTGCAAACAAGGCTTGGAAATTTTCTTAAATGTGTGTGCTAAATAGTTCGAGCCAGACCCTGATTACATGATTTTTGTCAAGGACTTTCTCTGTGCTACCCATTTTGTGGTCATTTGTGTTCCCATCCACAGCAGTTGCCAATGTCCACAGGCAGAAATGAAACTGTTAAGTAGCTGAACCACTTCCCAAGACACTTCATGGTTCTTATATTCCACACAAAATCGGTTTCAAGTGTCCCATTCTCACCACTCTGTCAAAATACACCAGAAAAAGATGTGTGTTCTTTAATCTCCCCCTTTTTTTTTGTATCAATGCCTTGCAATGAATGCTTATGAGAGCAATGAGAGTCACAGAAGATCTCTGTGTAGGGTAGGGCTGTTATTATGTTGAAGATTTTTTTTTTTTGCAATCTGTTTCAATGAAAGCCATTATTAGATCATATTATTGCATATTATTGAGCCCCTTGTTAGGGAAACACCTTGCTTTTTCTTCTTCCAGGAGCACCCACTGACTGAGAGAGGCACCATACTGTTACTCTTGTCAATAATGAAAGGGGATGGAAACCACAGTTTCAGGGCCTGAGCTGTTTTCCAGTGCAATTAAGTGAGAAGCTCTTAGTGACATCCAGGAGCATTAGATGGGCCCTGGGGGTGGAATTCACCTCTGTGCAGTGGGCTGCCTCTAAATGATCCACCATTTACATCCTTGCTCATGTCCTACTTGGAACACTTAAGAGACATTTTAAAGGTTCCCAGGCTGCAGACTTGCAGCTTTAGGAAGCAGCAGTGATGTAGTCATTGTTCTCAAGTCACAAAAGTTTCCGCTCTGTTCTGAAATATAAAAATATCCCCCTTGCTTTCTCCTTGTGGATCTGAGGGAAAGGTGCTTTGCCCTGGTTATTGTTAACTGATTTTTAGAGGAGAATATGAATGAAGAATGGAACTCATGGTGGACCTGGAGATGATCTCAGAGCTCTTTTCCAACCTAAATGATTCTGTGGTTCTGTGAGCTCTGGCTCCCCGCAGGTTGTGTTTGTGTAAGCAAAGCTTTCCTCTTGGATGGTGAGGAAGAGGTGAGTTTTCATACACTAAACCTAACTGAGAGCAAAGCCAAGATGAAAAGAAGGAAAAGTGGTAACAGAGAGTCAGTGGAGGTAGTTCATGGTGTGTGGCTGCAGTTTGTCACCCTGATCACTGCTCTTGACAAGGTGGGGACCTGCAGGCCCTTTGTACCATGGCACACCTCAGTGATACTGATGGATATTTTTCCATTGCCATCAATCCTAGAATCCCAGAAGGGTTTGTATTTGAAGGGACCTTAAAGCTCATCTTGTTCCAACATCCTGCCATGGGCAGGGACATCTTCCACTATCCCAGATTGCTCCAGGAAGCCCTGTCCAATCTGACCTTGAATGCTTCCAGGGATGGGACATTTTGTCATTCTTGTTCTCTTCAAAAGAACTCTCTTGTCCTCTTCCGTTCCATGAGGCAAAAATGGGAAAGATGGGGAGAGACTCTTTACAAGGGCCTGGAGTGACAGGACAAGGGCTAACAGCTTCAAACTGAAAAAGAGTAAGTTTACATTAGATATTACAAAGAAATTCTTCCCTGAGGGGATGGTGAGACCCTGGCACAGGTTGCCCAGAAAAACTGTAACTGCATCCCTGGAAATGTCCAAGGCCAGGTTGGGCAGGGCTTGGAGAAACGTGGGATAGTGGAAGGGATCCCTGCCTATGGCAGATGGTTGGAACAAGGAGATGTTTAAGGTCCCTTTCAACCCAGGCCATTCCATGATTCTGTGAAAAGCAATCTGAATAACAAAACTCAAGCCACCTTTCCATTCTTTTTGGCAAGTGGTGTTGTCAGGCTGCCATTGACCTAAACAACCCTCTGCTTTTTTTTCCCAGACAGGACCATCCTGGTGGATGTGGCTCTTCCCCCTCTGAGAGGGCTCTACATCCTGGGGACCCTCGAGTTCCCCAGCAACTCCAGCAACGTCCTGAGCACAGCCTGTGTTGTGGTGCTGGGGGGCGTGCTGAGAGTAGGTGAGTGAACAGCTGATCTTTGGGATGCCTGGGGTTTATTTCTGCTCTTGATAGGAAAAAAACCTGTGGAGAATGACTTAAAGTGTCACCATAGACGTGCTGTCCAACCTAATGCCCCGTGGCTATCTGGATATCTGCAGATGGGACACCCAGGATCCATGGGAAGCAGGATGATTATCCACTGGAGCTAATTACCTATTCCTTTAATGGCAATGTGTTACAAAAACTGCACCTCACTCCTGGTTTCACTGGGGCAGAGATTTTATCTGATATGTATAAAAGCCCTCCCTACTCCCTGTGGGGGTTGCTTTATGAGACAGTAATTCCTCAGGGCAGGATCTGCCCTAGTGTTCAGGAAAATGCCTGGTGCCTGTGGGCATTAATAGGACACTTTTTGTGACACACAAATATTTAAATCCAACATAAACAGAGTCATGAAGGATTCCCTGAATGCCTGGAAATCCTGCTGTAGTGTGAAACAGCTGGATTCAGCACACTTGTTCTTCTCATCCCTCTGTACAGATGAGCACCAGCACCACAGGAAGGTACCACCTTGCCCCTACCTCCAGCTGTTTCACAGTCCCCAAAGTCACCGGGGCTGTTCCACATTATTTACAACAATCAGGATTGGTGTTTTTCCACTCTGAAGTAATTACTCACATAATTCCCTTTAAATATCAAGGTTTCTAAAGCCAGGCATTATATTTACTTACAGGAATCCTTAGGACGCTGGGATCACATTGTTGATCATTGCTTGACCTTTCTCAAGATTGGTTTCATGAACTTTAAAAAGAGAATTTGTTTGTGTAATCACCTCCTGAGGAAGTCTGCTTCAATATTTGTTTGTTGTTAATCTCAAGGGACTGTTTAGTTAACATAGTACTGGCCAAAAAAGTTATTTTGCTGTCTTGTGTTTTTCTTTGGGAAAAGAGGTTGGGAAGTTTAATCTGGGAGGTTAAAATATATATATACTTAAAAGACTGTCAGTCATTTCTTACTTAGACTCCTTTGCACTTTAAATACGGTTTCATATTGGTTTTAAGAAAAAGCATGTGTTCATTGCTAAAAACACTTATTAAAAAAACATTGAGGCACTTTGCTGCACAAACTCCCCTCCAGCACATCTGTGAGTAGTAATGGATATTAAAAGCCAAACAGGTATTTGCAGCTGTTGAGTTGCAGTCCAGCATCTCCTGGAGAGCTGTCCTTGTTTCAGCTGTGAGATGGTGGGTGGGTAGACACTCTGCAAGCTTCCAACATCTCATACTGGCTTCTCTGCCTGCATGTAGAGCTGGGAGTGCCTGTTTTTTCCTCCCTTCCCCTTTCCCTTCCCATGTGTTTGAGGCCTTACGGAAACGTCTTGGAGCCCATCTGTCCAACCCTGCCTGTTCCATGCCTGAAGGAAGGGTTTTGAAGCCCATCTGTCCAACTCCACCACACCCTAAAGAAATCCTGACACAAAATAGATAATGAGACAGTTTAGTAAACAGATTTAATAGATGTGGACGTCAGTGTTGAGCATTGCCTGAGCAGGATCTCAGGTCGGCATCACGTGAGCCAAATCCCCAGGTCCTGCCTGTTGTGTAATTTCTCCATGCCCTGTTTTCAGTGTAGAAATCTTAGCCACATGCTGTTCCTTCTAATTCCATGGCCTGAGACAAAGGCTTTATGGTAAAGCTAGAGTATTTTATTCCCTTGAACTTTTAGAGAACAAAGACCAGTTTTGAAATTCATCCTATCTGGGTTTGGTGTCCTCCAGAGCACTTCTTCTCTGCAGAGAGAAAACAAAGTCAGAAGGTTAAGTCATGACCATAAGTGCATAGCAACTAAATGATAATGGAAAATATGTAACAAAGGGGAAAAAAATCAGTGTAAAATTGGAGTTTATCAACCATAAAAAGAACTTAATTAATTTTATTGAAATGATAATTTTCAGGCAAACTGGGATGAGAAAATAGTGATGGTTGGGAAATCAGAATTTTTGGAACGCCATTGACTGTGCAGGGTCAATCATCACTTTTCTCTTTAATGTATGATCACAATCCATGTGAATGATAATCCCTGGAAGATGTGAGATGATTTAAGATCCACAAAGAACTTTGTCAGAACTCTTGGAAAACCCAAGGGAAATTGTGTGAATCTACCCCCACAGGAATATCTCTGGGTGCTCTTAGACCTTCAGTGTAGGATCCAGGGAAACTTTCTGATTATTTCTATTTTCATAGTCCTGCCTCTAAGATAAGGAGTTTCTCTCTTTCACTTTATCCTTCAAAGTCTTTTATTTTATGGTGATGTTTGCAGTAGAATTTTAGTAACACCATTTATTTCTATTTCTCTTTACCATGATATTGTAAATATTGGCTATTTTCCCAGCTTATAATAGGAAGTTTGAGGTTCAAAGAGAAAGTGAAGTGCTAAATATCTTTAGCACATCTGTGTCAAAACAAGGTAAGAAATGATGAGTTCAACATCTCACAGTTGTTTTTCCATTCTCAGCTAGGATTATTCTGTCCATTTTAACCCACATGCATTAAAACTCAGACAATATGTGCAGAAAATGCCCTGTTCCACTGCTGAGCAAAGCCCTCAGCTCCCAATAAAGCTGAAGGAAATGCTGAAGTTCACTTGGCACACATTGATCTGTTGGACTCATCCTGAACTAAACTGCACTCAGCTGCTCTTTGCTGGCAGGCTGCTTTTGCTTTTTATAGTAGAGCTCGCCCAGTAATTATCCAGATAGGATTTCTCTTTTTATTTCAACTTGTCACATTCTCTCCTTCACATATCTCCTGATGGCTGCTTGTCAATCATGTCGCTCACTGGAGGCAAGAAGCCTAAGGTCATCATTAGCTCATGGCTTGATTGTCTGGAGAGGGAACCCCAGACAATTCTAATGCCCCTTATCTTGCTTGTGGTAAGAGCTCTAATGCATTTATTCCCCCCCTTTTCCAGGAAGAACCCCCATACTGATTTGTCAAAGGATAAATCTGTGTATTTCATTAAATGGCCATGTGTTAGCAGTAAATAAAGAGCAGTAATTAGAGCACCAGTGAGTTTCACCAATTTACTGTCTTTTCCAACTTCTCCAGCACCTCTGTTGTGTGGGTCCCATCTTTGGCTGTGGGCTGAGTCCCACCCTGCAGTCACACATCATCCCTGAACAGCTGTCCAACTTGTATGAAGAAGGGATTCTGTTGGTGTAACAAGATGTATTTTCATTCTGGATCAGAGAAAAAAAGTGGTTTGAAAAGTTCATTGGACTGTTTGTATTCCCTTCAATGACTGTTTGTATTCCCTTCCTGAACCCCTCAGCCTCTGCCTGTTTGGCTTTTACCCCTTCCAAGCCATTCAGTTTCTTTTAACTGATGGCTCCATGTAGGAAAGGGATTTGGTTCACACGTTCTAGACACCCAAATTTAGGTGTAATGTGGACATCAGCACATGAGCTGCTCTTCCAGTAGAGGTCTATCCAATATAGCCAGTGCAGCCTCTGCAGTCAGTGGGACTGGTTGATAAAGGTATCTAGAGAAATTCTACATAAAAAAAAAAACATTTAAAAAACCCCATTAAAAAATCTACATAAAAACCTCTGAATGTAGGTATATGATTCTCCCCAGAAATATGGTTCAGTTGCCTAATTATAAATATTCTCTCTCTTTCTGGACATCCTCAGGAGTCTCCCCCTGCCTGCAACTGCTGCTTACAAGTCCCACTCTTCAGTCATTTATCCCTGTCTTATATCTACCATCTTCCAGAGAGGATTTGTAGGGCACTGGGACTCTCAGATCCCATCCTACTCGTGTCACCACCTATTCCTCATTCACCCCCTACTTCTGGCTGCTGGTTCCTACTCCACAGCTGTGGAGATGTGGAGCTGAGGACTTCTGAAATCTTCTGTACATTTGGCAGAAAGAAGCAACCAAGCGAGGTCTCCTTGTTTGGCTGCTATTCCAGGCTGCTTTCCAGAGTGCAGCCTGAACACCTGAAGGAAACTCCAGAAGAGAACCAACAGTAGGTGCTGTCCAGCTGTGTATTGATCATGAATAAAAGCTCCTCAGACTTTCTGGTGAAAATATGACACAGTTTTCAAAATAGCTGGGTACGTAGAGCCCAAGAAGTTTTGGATTCAGGAAACAGAGATAGAGGAGATGGTCCCAGCAAGATATGCAGCAAATTCTGTTTGCTGGGTGAAGGGAGGAGATTGAGCTCAGAGATCTCGTTGTTCTTATATGCAACAGCTGTTGCAGAGTGTTATGTTGTGAAAAAAGAGAAGGCTAGAAGGGAGGAAACACCCACTATTCTAGGAAAGAGTTGAGTGGGTTTTGCTATGGCACAAAACCCCAAACAATACAGCAAAAATCTGTCAGGAGGAACATCTGGAACAGAGCTGAAATATGAAAACAATGGAAAATGACTTTAAAACTCAACAAACTAGATCCAGACCACAGTCCAGGATAAATTAAAATCTGGGTAGAAAAAACACATCTCTATTTCTGTTCTCCTGTTTATTCCCTCCTTTTTTCTTGTAGTAGGTTTTCTCCTCTCCAGGGGTTAGATCTGATGCAGGATTCTGAACCAGCTGAAACCATTGTACTAACAGATCTGTGGTACAATCTCAACATTTGCATCTGACACTTCTTCAGGACAGTGCATATCAGTGGTGAATTTATTAACACATCAGGTTGTTTATTAACACAGGATTATCATAAATGATTGGGGGTTTTTGCATTGTGTAGTGCAATTGGAAGAACACATATTTGAGGGAGCCCTGCCTCTGTTTTTAGTGCCTCCTGACCTTTTCTGCACATCTCACCAGACATTTCCACCTTTTGATAATTTCCAGGTTGCAAGTATCCTTTTTCCTGGTTCTCTGCCAGCAGCAAGCACATTAATATTTCACTTTATGATCAATCAGGTTGCTCATCAAATTGCCAAGGCTTCCAGCTGGAGTAGGAGCATGAAAGGGAATCCATCTCCACTCATCTCATGTAGGATGGGGAATTGGGCAGCTTGGTGTAGTCTTATGTAGGACTTGCTCACCACAGAAAAGTGGGACAAGAAATCTGAAATTTTCACAATCAAAGTCCAAAGATGGACACTTAAAGC
>NW_005054377.1:1828911-1829341 GCF_000277835.1 Geospiza fortis | reverse complement strand
GCCAACAAAATTACTTATTACAAGAGCTGTGATTTCATTGCTAGTTACTTCATAATGTTCTGAAACTTACCCAGCTCTGTGACTTGTGTGAATCAACTATTTTGGAGTCCCCTTATGAGTAAGCTGAAGTAGCTGCTGCTTCCATATCTTCATTTTCATAGGCCATTCTGCTGGAATGTATTTAGATTTAGTGTGTATCTGAGACCTTACTCAGCTTTTCCCTTTGTTTTTCATTCTTCCCCATTCATTCCCAGAGATATTCTTACCTTTTCAAGACCTCTTGCCTTATTATATTCAATATTAGAGAATCGCAGAATGGGTAAAGTTGGAATGGATCACTGAAGGTCATCTAATCCAAACACCCTGATCAAGCAGGGTCCCCTAGAGCATTCTTCACTTTTTTCCTAATTCCTCACTTCTAAATTCCTGC
>NW_005054377.1:1807928-1828901 GCF_000277835.1 Geospiza fortis | reverse complement strand
AGCATCCTTGCAATTGTTCTCTCCAGTTGTGTCAGTTTATCTGCTTACTTTCAGCATCCCCACACAAATTTGGGTCCCTAATAAAACATGGAATGCCACAGGGTTGAGGGTTGGCAGGACCAGATCTGGTTGAGTCCACATCCCCATTCCAGTCACTCAGGCTGTAAATTAGTGTGTGCCATGTTCCTGCTGCACTCGTGCAGTTTGTTAATCACAAAGTTTTGTGCTACTAAGCCAAGAGCCTTGGAGAAGCCAATTATATGATATCAAAGATATTATCTTTATCAACTAGACCTGTAATCTCATTAGGAAATGATAACAAGGAAGTTTCACAGGACCTTTTTTTCTATAAAAGCAGGTTGATTGGCATTAATTATATCATCCACCTTTAATGATTTATTAATTGTGTTCAGAGTTGGACATTCCATTTTTATTTATTTTCCCCCAGAATCAGTGTCAAGTTGACAGGCCTGTAATTACCTGGGGCTCTTACTTTTATCTTTGTTTGAAATAGTGGCACAATATTAGCTTTTTTCAAGGATCCTCAGACATCATGAGTGATCCCAAAATTATTGAAGAGTCCACCTTAAGAGTCCAATGAGTTCCCTGTAAAACTCTCTGCTAGCACTTGCATTCAAGTTACTGAAATCCATTGATTTAAACCCATGGAACTATTGATGGCAATAAGCAAGTATTAAGCCTATTTTTCTTCTAAATATTCTTAAAAGAAGCAGAATTTTTCTACTAATTGATGACTACTGTGTTCTTTTGTGTCATTTACTAATTACAGTTTCCAGCCACAGAAGAATTTCTGTGAATATTATCATCCCTTTTAAGTTTTATTTTATTTTCCATTATAAATAGTTTTATTATGACCTTTGTTTCTCACTCTGACTGTATCTTTTATTTTTGTGCTTTTGGCTTTTTTTTTTTAACAAGGGAAAAATTTCTTGATATGTTGTACTTTTTTGGACTAAAATTTATGATTTTTAGCTAAATGTAGCTGTAAATCTTTTAAGGGAGGGAGAACTTCAAATTCATGCTATAGAATCCCCATTTCCAATCCTTTGTATGTGATTGTTAAGTCTGGAAGCCTACTTAAAAATTGTTTTAAAACTGAGCTGAGAATTGGATATATGAGATGGTTTTAACTGACTTAACTATAATAGTAAATGCTTTGTAACCACGAGTAAAAAACATGAGAAATTGTGAAAGCATATTCGGAAACAACCTAATTCCTGCTTTTCCTCTGTTCAAAATGCAGTTATGGGAGTTTAAATAAGGAAATCAAACCTGGATTGGGTGGACGATGGACACTGGAAAATAATTCCCTCCATGTCCCCAGAGAATATAAGTGTTCACTAGTGTGAGATATATTAGATGGGGAACATGCAAGTCTTGTACTGTTTGCCTTTTACCCATTAAAAAAGTGTACAGAGAATTTAAATATCCTCAGTTATCAGTCAGATGCTGGTGGGGAACAATTAATTGTTTTATTGATTTCACTTAAATAAAAAAAGACTCTTGGAGCAAAGTGTTTCTTTAGGATACAAAATCAGCTCTCTTTTCCAAACTAGTAATTTTTAAATATTAAAAGAACATGACAGGCCAGCTAATTTTGTACAGATACATATATATATATTTTAGTTCTACATCTGCTGCAGTTTTCTGTTGCATAATTGATTTAATCTCTAATTTTAAAGGAACGTTGAACTCCTTTACTGGACTCCGCATACATTTCTCCAGGGCAAAAACTGTCCTACTTTTTCCTCCTTAGTCTCTGTTTAGTGCTGGGCCATTTTCCTCTGAAACTGTAAACTACCCTTGGTGAAAGAAATGAAGGCAAAGTTGAAATATAGTTTACTGTGCAGACTTATCACCAAAACTTCTTGGGCACTTTCTTTTTCCCTAAATTTTCTTTTTCCCCTCAATCTTTCCATTTTTCTCATCCTTGCTGCATGAGATTACCTTTCAACTGATGAAGGAGCAAAAAGGCAAAAACTGGTTGAGAAAGGAAATATTAATTCAGCCATTTAGGTATTTCTTTAAAATCAGATTCACACATATTCCCCCCCCAGTTTCCCTCCTATTTTCAGCATCACAGAAGCCATGGATACTTTTGTGGTGGGTTTGATGCTGTGTTGCCTTTATTGCAGGTTCTTTGAAACATCCCCTAGAAAGGGATTTAAAGCTGCTGTTCCTTCTTCGGGCTTCTGAAAGGATTTTCTGTGATCGTCTTGAGGATATAAATGTGCACCCAGGGAATATTGGTATGAAACATGAATTCCACTTTTCATAGGAAACTAATTTTTGGTAATATCCAAATCTACCACTGTTGAGACTGTTACTCTTTTGTACAGATAAACCTCAAACAAAGGTACACATATTTTACAGCTAACATTTAATCTCCTGGGACATATCATCCCTATGAAAAGTTTCTGTATTTTGGATTTGTCCTCTGGCTTTGGATCCCTTTTCCAGAGGGGGGAAAAAAAGTTCATTGTCCAGAAAGATTAATAATAGCCACATAAATTTTTTTGTACCTTTCATTCCCGGAGTTTTTACCTAATTTTTTTACTTAGATTTTTTTAATGGTAGATATTGTTGTCTGCAATTCCTTCAATTCTAATTTGTGTCAATGAGACTTCTGTGGTAAAATCCCCTCTCTTGCCTGTACATGCAATGGTCATTTTACTTTATTGAGGACTTATTTATCCTTCACTTTGTATTTTGAGTGAAGTCTTTGTGCTGTTCTTACACTTCTCATAAAATATAGAAACATACTTTAATAAATATAAAAATTTCCATATATTTAGTTATTGCTTCAGTTCTACTCAAGCCTCTTTTTGTTTAACCTTTGAAATCCTCCTTCTATTCTTTCTTTTTTTTTTTTTCCCAGGAGTTTATGGACAGGTACAAATTTATAGCGCTTATCCTAAGATGCCTTGGACACATCTGGGAACTAATGTTGCTCCTGGCAATGAAAGGTGGTATTTTGGCTAAATATGCTTTCAAATATTAAATTTTGGCTCCTGTTGCTATGACTTGTATTTAATATTCCTGTGAGTTGCATTATTCTTTCCCTTTGTGATGGGTTCTGTTTGAATTTTGTCTAGATAGAAAAAAAACCCACCTAGGTAACAAAAAATTGCACCATGATGGGGAAGCTGATGATCTTTAAGGTCCGTTCCAACACAGATTAACTTTAATTCTAAAGAAATCAAAATTCCAAGGATGAATCAAGCTGAGAATTCCTTCCTTCCTTCCTTCCTTCCTTCCTTCCTTCCTTCCTTCCTTCCTTCCTTCCTTCCTTCCTTCCTTCCTTCCTTCCTTCCTTCCTTCCTTCCTTCCTTCCTTCCTTCCTTCCTTCCTTCCTTCCTTCCTTCCTTCCTTCCTTCCTTCCTTCCTTCCTTCCTTCCTTCCTTCCTTCCTTCCTTCCTTCCTTCCTTCCTTCCTTGTTTCCTTGTTTCCTTGTTTCCTTCCTTGTTTCCTTGTTTCCTTGTTTCCTTTCATTCATTCCTTGTTTCTTCCTTGTTTCTGCCTTTCAGCCAGGCCTAACAAAGCCTCATTGGAAGGTTCCCATCAGGGTAGAGGTGTCAGCATTTAGGGCAATGACTGTAAAGATGAGCAGTGGAAGCACAAAGACCTCACCAGTAGGGTTCACCTGTTGTGAGCTCTCTCAGAGCTGTATGTTCAGTGCAGATTAATTGTTTAGGAATTGCTGTGTAGCTGATCCTGATCCAAATCCTGCAACTTTAGAATCACCCTCTGGGAATTCTTCTCCTTCCCTGACTGAGATGGGAGATCAGAGTGAGCAGATTCTGACTGAAGCATGCCAGTTAAACACTTGGATGAAATGGATCCAGGCTAGATCTGGGCTGCTGCCCAGATATTTTATGTGAAATATCATGAGGTGCTAAGATACAAGTGTTTGGAGTTAATGCATGCACATTAAATACAACACAAAGAGTTGTTTCAGTTGTTAAAAGAAAGGGGAAAAAAACCCAACCAAAAACAATGCCCTATTTTTCATTAAAATCTACCAAAAGCCGCTAAGAATTAATGTGGTTTGATACAGGAAATAGGTAAAGCAGTGCTGGAATATGAAAGGTGAAGAAAAATGAAAGCTGAAGGAAGTGGTTTTTATTGAAGGAGAGGAGCTGCACTATATCTTTTTCCAGTATGAATCAGCTCATCAGTTTAGGAAGGACTTTCCTACCATTTCAGAAGATATGCAGTGATTCCTCAAAAAAAAAAAAAAGTAATAAATTTTTGGTGGATTTCTCTACTGAATATTCATAGGTATTGTATAGTAAGTGCTCATTTGAATCTACTCATCTTTGAAAAATATTGGAGAAAGAGACTCTGGAAAAACTTGACAACATCCCTTGAGGAATCTCCTTTCTCTCTGCCCTTCTGTCACTCTATCCTGCATGTGAGACATTGTCTGAATTCACAGTGCCCTTTTTCCTCAATAATTCCCTGAGGAGTTTAGATCATGACCTGGCCAGCAGCAGTCACGCTGTAACAGTACAAGATGTTTATCAAATAGAGGTGAACACTGATCATTATGCATTTGCTGTCACTAAGCACTTTTATTTTCCTTATGTGAAGCTAAAAATCCCCTGAACTACAAATACAACTTTGACTATAAAAGGGGATCTTCAATTCAAGATTAAAACAAATAAATGCAGGACTCTGTGCAATGTTCAGTAGCCAGCAGAGTTTTAAGTGCTGGTGCCTAGTTTTAAGTGCTGGTGCCCCTGATGTTCAGCTACCAAGGGCAGGATTCAGGTACCTAATCAGATGGTTTGGGCCCATTTGAGGCATCTTTGGGCTCTTTTGAGATATTTTGGGGCCCTTCAATGGCTGCACATTTGTCTCCAGGAATGCTTCAGGAACCAGTCCTGTCTCCTGTCACATCTGCTGGCTGATGTTTTAGATACCCTGGGATATCTCAGGTAGCAAAAGTTGCTCTTGTTAAGGGAATCAAATCCTACTCAAAGTGCCCAATTCAGAGAACTGAATTGCTTTTCACCCACAACTGACTGCGCCAACAAGCTCTGGTGGAAGCTTAGGTGCCAAATGCAGACCCTACACATGATTGTTGTCTAAATCCAAAGATGGCTTTCAGCTCTGCGGAATATTCCTGTCACCAAAAATGGTCTGATATATCATTTGGAGGCAGCTTGAGCTCTGAAATGCTGTACTGGAACTGTATATGTTGTTAATCAATGGTGTGAAGTAGATGCTTCAGGATTAATTTCCTCCCACATATTTCAGACATCTGTTTTTGCAGAAAGCCCTAAAGGGGCTTTTCCTACAGCATAGCCTGTGAACTTCTTTTTTTTTTTTTTTTTGCTTTTTTTCAGATCTCCCTGAGCAAAACTGTTCATTTTTAATGAAATCTGTGAGCCTAACTCTTGTGAGTGTAATGACATTAAGTTTATATCATGGTGTTACAGGATTTTTGTGGAGGATGAAGTAGATTGGGATCAAGGTGGGGATATTGTGATCAGCTCTTCCTCCTATGAAGCCCACCAAGCTGAAGTAGTTACACTTAAAGAAGTCCATGGTCATAATATAAGAATTCATGAACATCTTCTGCACAGGCACATTGGTAAGGAATGTTTCTTCCCTTTTTTTGAGAGTTTTCTTCTGAAGTATTGACTTTCCATTTCATATCTCAACAGGATCAATTCTACTTCCCTGTGGTATCTTCATTTCTTTCTCCATATACTTTTTTAGCTTGCTGATTCTAACATGAATTTCTGTGGGTATAATCAATTCACTGCTGAATTGTTTGGGAAAACTTTCTGGTGTTTCAAGTTGAGCTGGTTCACAGAATGAGAAAATAATTTTTCCTCTCCCAAAGGAAAAAAGAAATTTAGGATTTTAGGCCCTTTGCACAATTTCTATGGTATGTCAAAAACCTGAAAAATAATTAAACCCCACCCTTTTTTCAAATTTCAAAATAATCATATTCATAAAGTTTAAAATACAAAATTTTATCAATTCCATGGCATGAAAACAATGTATTTATAAACTAATATCTAAATAAACATAAAATCTGTGTATGTCTATTTTCTGTGTAGATTGAATGGGATCTATATTTCTGTGGAAAAATGGATGCAGTGTTAATACCTATTTACTTTTATTTCAGCCTATAAAGTAATTTATTACCATCTATTTGACAAAAGAAAAATCATTTTATTAACAGGTCAAATTCTGAACCTTCAAACCAAGGATTTTTCTTGTGCACATCAATATTTTTTAAATTTGATCTTTATTCCAGCCAGTAGGCCCAGAAACTAGTGTAATGGATAAAAAGATCCAGAAATATCATGTTTTAAATGGTGAATGTTTAAATGTCTGAGCCAGTAATCAAAGCTGCACTTGGAACTGAGCTCTGTTCTGCAATTATCCACAGTGTTAATCAACAGTAGCCTCCATGGCACAGTTTTTTATGACAATTGCATTTTTCAAACAAAATGTGCAGTTCAAAGCACAGAACATCTAGACTATATTTCCAGTAGTTTATGCATTTTAGGCCTTTCTTTTTAGCTGATGTAGATATAATAAATGTATCATGAGGGGAAATTGAGTAATGGAGCAGTTGTTAGATAGAGGAAAAAAAAGTACTGATGGAAAAATTAATGGGTAAATACTGAGCTTCACCTTGGCAAATGTAGATACTTGCAGGAAATGTTCACATATGAGCCAGTCACTCCCAGCTCTCTGGAAAATTAAAGCAGAAAAATACACACAATACATACTTCTCACTTGTATTTTATCTGCCCCTAAAGCAGGTATATAAAATACACAACAAATTGCACTTGAGATTTGCCTATTGCTCTTCACCATGTATAAAACCAGTCTGGATAACTAAATCACATCTGCATGTGTCTAAAATCACCTGAGATTAATTCAAGCTAGACAGCTGCATAAACTTGAGCAAAAGTCTCCTTCAGAAAGGCATTGAAAAAAATGTTTTAAATCCTTTTAGAAAGCACACACAAACAAGCCTCTGTAGCAAAGAGGGTTTTGGCATTGACATTAGTCTGATCCTGAGGAAAATTCATGGAGATCAACTCTGCAGTGTGCTGAAGAGTAACTCCAGCACGCAGAGCTTGGAAAAAATGAAGTGTGAACCTGTTCATTGCTTTGGCACCTGCACACCTCAGGGGAAAGGTTTAGCACCTTCTTGTTCTAAAAACGAGATATCTTGGCAAAATATAAGCACACAGTGAATATTTGATGGGCAGGTGGCCTTTCTGGTTTTGTGTCGATGCACGCAGATTGTGCTGGGGGTGAAACACACCTGAATGTCAGTGCAGATTCTGCAGAGGAGCTGTCAGGATTTATGTCCCTCAAAGCACTGGCTAATAGGTATGATAGACACTTATCACATTTGCTTTCTTGAAACTCCCCAGGGCGTCCCCATGACACAGAAGATGGCAGGAGCATCCCTTTGGCCGCGGAGGTTGGGCTCCTCACACGGAACGTGCAGATCCAGTCAGATGTGGCTTGTGCTGGGAGGATGCTGGTGGGACACTTCACAGACTCCAGTGGGATGGAGTTTGAAGGTAGTTGAGATTCACCTGTCCTCATCAAGCACACCGGTTTTGCCCAAGAAAGAGGTGCAGCAACGTGTGAATCCATTCGCATGAAAGTCAGAACAAACTGACTGTCAGCAAATATGAAACATGAGCACCACTAAAAATTCATAAATATGGACGATATTTTAGGAGGGGCTGCTGTGTATTTTGTGAGGTTCTACTGTGACTTTGTATATATTTATTCACAAATACCCATCACTACAATACACTGACAAAGTACCTGCTGTTATATGTCTGACTGCTAACGTGGTTGTCCTTACCTGTTCTTATGTAATATAAGTTTTCATTTCACTCCATTTATCTCATTGCAGGTGCTCTTCAACTCTTAAATGTTCAGTTTTTGAATTTTGGGCCTCCTCAGCTTTCTGCCATTGAATTCAGGAACGTATCCCAGGGGTCGTCAGTGGTGTCATCCAGCATTAGTGGAAGCTGTGGAGCTGGCATTAAAGCAGTCGAGAGCAGTGGGATCTTGTTGCTCAGTAACGTGGTGTTCAACACCACTGGACCTGGCATTGATTTGGAAGGGAAAAATCATTCCCTCATCAGGTGCCTTGTTATTCTGAGCAGGCAGCCAGCAGGTTCATTAAACTGGGTTGCTGGCATCAAGGTGAACCTGGCCACTAGTGTCTCCCTTTGTGGCAATGCTGTGGCAGGATCTGAGAGGATTGGCTTCCATGTCAAGGGCCAGGAGTGTTCACTAGCTGGAGAATATTGCAGTGGAAATGTGGCCCATTCGAGTCTCCACGGCATTCACCTGTACCAGGAAGATGGATTTCAGACCTGCACTAGAATCACAGGTTTTCTATCCTATAAGAATTATGACTATGGTGTCATGCTCCACCTTGGAGGCAGCATTATTGTGGAAAACGTGGTGCTGGTGGACAACACGGTGGGACTCCTGGCAATGGTGCACTGTGCCTACACCGAGCAATGCTACACGGGGAAAAAATTCATAGAACTTAAAAACTCCGTCATTGTTGCAACAAGCTCAACTTTTGACTGCCTCAGAGACAGGATCCAGCCTCACTCAGCTGATCCAACAGCCCAGGACCGACCCCCACGTTACCCTCTAAGAGGCCGTGTTGGGATTTTATGGCCCACGTTTAGCACTGCTCCCAGCCAAAGGCCAGAGCATCCCTGGCACAAAACCGGGCATTGTCCAAAAGCCTTGGGAATCATGAAGCTGAAAGGTTGGTCCTCTGCCTCCACTGGCCAGACTGTTCTGTCACTCCTTTCCTTTATTCATTTCATTTTTTCCAGTTGAGGTTTTAGCCTCCCACAGATGGACTGCTGGAGAAATCAGTCCCAGTGAAATTGATAACACAATTCTTCTACAACCTGATACAGTTTAATTGAGAAAAAAATATTATTTGATATTTTTCACTTCCTGAATCTACTGCAGGATAATTGTTTGCCCTAGGAGCTGTGGCTGCCCCATCCCTGGAGGTATTCAGGGTTGGGTTGGATGGAGCTTGAATGAGTCTGGGATAGTGGGAGGTGTCCCTGCCCATAGCAGAGGGGTGGAATGAGATGATATTTAAGGTCCCTTCCAACCCAAACCATTCTTGGATTCTATGATTCCATGATTATGTCTCATGCTAATGTATACATTCTACCTCACACATAACTTCCTTCTGTGTTACTTTTCCAATTGATTCATCTCTCTGGCCCACAGTTGTCTCCACCTAAATAAAGATACCAAATCTGAGAAGTGAATATCACACTTTGGATAGAATTGTCACAGAACATAGGAACTACAACTCACAGAAGCAGTTATGACCTTTATTGGTATAAGAGATTGCACAAGAGGAATAGAAGTCTGTTATGTATCCTGGATCTTTGTTTCAAATGAATTTTTCAGTCTCCAGAGCAATATTTGAATACAGCAGAACCCTGATGGCTGGTTGCAATGGTGGGATCTAAAATACCTCACTGCCTTCCATGTCTTTACTCCTCATTGCTACTTACTTTTGCAAGAAAATTCATTATCCCCTTTTTACTGAGGAGTAAGAGAGATAGAGAAAGACAAATAGACTTGCACAGAATCTTACAAAAAATTCATGGCACAATATGGATTTTGGAGCTGCATAAGAGTTGAGTGCCAGAGCTAAGTATGTGTCATCACACCCTGCTTGTTTTATATTAATCTCTGGCAAATTGAAAAATCATCCAAGGCAGGTTGTTATTTAACTGGTTCTTGCTTATTCAAATGAAAACGTATTACATACTCTTGCTTTTTGTTTTTTCTCTTTCAGTTACTATTTCTTTGATTTCCTTTCCTATGGCATGACTTGGTTTGTATCATCTCTGGATATAACTTAGCTGCAGAGTATTCTAAAGCCACATGAAGTTTTATGAACAATGCTATTAGTCTGATTTAAAAATAATTTGCACAGATATATATGGGGGGGCATGTTAACATGGAAAACATCACATGAAAAAACAACTTCCTTATCTCTAGTTATGGCACTCTTTTAACCACTTTTTCTTGCTTGATCTTCTCTTAATCCCTGGCAGAAGTCACCTTTACTGGTTTTACACAGAGCTGCTACAGTGAAGACAGGGACGTCTGTATCATGTCAAATGCTGATCACTTCGGCATCATGCCTCTCATCACAGCAGAGACATCAAGGATGTTACACGTCAGTGAGAAGGACAAGTTCTACTTTCATCCAACGAGGTAAAATGCTTCATTCTGAACTATCTTTTTTCCAAAAAAAACCAACCCAAACACCTACAGCTTTGGAACTATCCTCCCCTCATATCTGCTTTTGTACTGCTCCTGTCTGACAAAAATGAACAAGGTCTGACATCAGACAAACATGCACAGAAAAACTCAAATACAGGGAAAAAAAAAAAAAGAAATGGAAAAACACCACCAAATTTAGTTTCAGGCAATCTTTTACAATTTGAGTTTTGAATTCCATCAAGGTGCATCTCCAGAAGAATCCTCTTGCATTTCTTCTTTTCCTGACATTTGTGTAGCAAAACAAGCCTCACATATCCCATTTCCTAAACCCCCATCCTGAGCATGTCTGACTTCTCAGCCTCAGGCTTCAGAAAATGTCAGGACCTCCAGGAAAAAACCCTGAGACAGGGAATGTCCTTTTGGTCGGGGAAGCGTGGCTTGATTTGTGCCTGCGAGATCACATCAGAAATGTTGATCAGTACCAGGCAGGCTGTGAGATGTCAAATGATTGCCAGAACTGCTCCTGCCCAGGGAGAATATCATCTGTGAGTGTTGAGGAGGGAGGGAAGAACTTCATCTGTAACCTTAAGTCACTGCTAGTTGCAGTGGTTTAGACATACCACATCCAATGGAAACCACATGCCTATTTATTTATTGCAGTCACTGAACATGATGCAGAGGCTATGTCAGGAAAGCCTTGAAGTAGCAAAAAAAAATTCCAGCATGGACTCCACTTGCCAGTCAAAAATAATTGGAGGTGTCCCGCACTGCTATGTTTAGAGCCCCTCCAGCCTTCTGCCAGAATTTCTTATTTTATTCTATATTTTTGCTTTTTGCTCTGGGCATTAGTTTGCGTGTAGATTTCTGAGCCCTGTCCAGCTTGTCAGCTCCCATTATGTTTCGCTCTTGTATCCATCCCACAATATTCTGCTGGTAGTGAGCTGTTGAATACCCAGTCTACTGCAAGAGCTGGTGGTTTTCAAATGTGAGGAAAGCACGTGGATCACTGAATGCTTCCTTGGGAGGCTGCTGAGCCTCTGAGGGTGGCTCCATCTCCCAGTGCTCCTCATGCAGTATCTGCATGCATTTATTTAATCCGTCTTTGCAGCTGCTGAGCTTGATCCAGGATGTGGCTACATTGTTTTGCTTCAGCATCCTGAAGGGATATCTTGATGTATATATCCTGTCAAAGAGAAGATGAGCATTGCCTTGGAGCAAGAAAGGAAATAGAAACATCAGAGAATATAGCAAATCCATGAAGAACTTTGCTTGTCCTGCTGGTAGACCTAACCAGCAGAAATGCTAGATGTGCTGAGAGATGGTCAAGAACTGAACTGTCAGGACCAGAGGAGTCTTTGTTCTCTGCCTCTTTTGAGCTTGGTTGACTGGGGGAGTTGGCCTTTTTGTTCCTCTGCCCTTACTGCAAATCTCTGCCTATACCTGTTCGCCCCATTCAAGGTACCAGCAATTGGTTTTTCTCAGCCTGAGACCAAATAATTCTGCATTTTCTTCAAGGTTTAATGTGTAGTAATCTAAAAATATCTCCAAGGACTTTGCTGGAGTACAAGTCTTTTTATTGTATTGAATTCTGCCATGGGTGTGAGATGCTCAGTTCACCAGTTCCTTTAAGCTGTGTTGAACCTTTAGTCCATCTGCAACTGAAAGCAATTCAGCTCACTACATGTCAGTGTTTCAAAAATTAGGCATGTTATTTAAACACACTGACCTCCTTCTATAGTCAATATAGACCCTTGTTTAGGAAATTATTAAACACAACTCTTATATTTGTCTCAGTGAGATGAGTTTCTCTCAACACCCCTGTCCTGTTACAGGTACCTTCCTCCGTGACAGCCAGTAGTTAATGGCTTACATAGAAATTTATAGGCTTTTCTGGCTGTTCCAAGCCACTAGTAATAATGTTACCTTTCCTACTAACCAGTGTACAAACCTCTAAAGACACCATGCTCCCTGAAAAGAGATGCAAAGGCTCAAGGAAAGCCCTTTTTAAGGATTTGGATGGAGGTGTCCTGCATCTGGAGCCACCTGTCTCTGTTTTCCCCAAGTCAGAGTTTGAATGGACAGAGTTCTACTCAGAAGCTGGTAAGTGCTCGTGCTGGTGGGAGTGTTTGCAAAATCATGCAGAAACTTGAGCCATGAGATGTGACTTTCACTGAGATCTGCAGCTGAGGTTGAGGTCATGGTAGTCCCAGTCTGTGTGATTCCTTTCCAGGCAGGATGTAGTGAATTGTGCTGTGCAGTTCTGTGACCACCAGTGCCACTCTGCCTACTTGCAGTATCATTTCACCCCACATCCTTAGCCTCTTTAGGGTCTGACTCACTAGATTGGATGGTAGAAAGAAATTTTTCCTTGTGAGGGTGGGGAGGCCCTGGCACAGAGTGCCCAGAGAAGCTGTGGCTGCCCCTGGATCCCTGGAACTATCTAAGGCCAGGCTGGACAGGGCTTGGAGCAACCTGGGACAGTGGAAGGTGTGTCTGCCCATGGCAGGGGGTGAAATGAGATGATTTTTAAGGACCCTTCCAACCCAAACCATTCCATGACTGGTGATTCTACCTGCCCCTTCCAAAGTCCTCTGAGAGCATGGATGGGCACATGCCATAAAAACACCACAAAACTGCACAATAATACCAATAATTGGCCCTGCAAGGATTTTCATCTGCATCCCACTGAGGAGATAATCAAGCTGAAAACCCACTCCAGAAGTCTGACGACCCCTCTCTGTTTAAAAAAGGCCCATTCTGCTCAGTAACCACTTTCTGAAGGCTCCCACAGCAAGGCTCCATTCTCATCCTGATTAAAACTCAGCTCTCTGATTCCAAATAAACTCTTTAATTACAATTAGCATTCCCTGTGCCTGCTGCTGATGGTGGCCATTTTGCTGTAGAGATGCATCGTTTGTAACTCTGCTGGTATGGGAGACTGATGGGAGGGACTGTAATTAATCCTGTTTTCCTTCACACTCTGAAACTGATTAAACACAAGAAGAACTTTAATCTTTAAACAAAATGTATAAGGCTTTTCCTCTAAGGATCCCACTCTAGCTGGCTGCTTACAGGGCTGATTTATGTGTTGTCTAGATGCAAACACTGATTTTTATTGTACCTTTTCCACCCTAATTATGAATCACATCCAAGCACTAATGCTCTGGTACTATTACCACTTAGCACCTGCATATTAATGAATAAATTTGCATACAAAACCTGGATTTTATTCAGATTCCCACAATTTTTAGCACAATTCCCACAATTTTTACTCATAGCTATAAGAGGAATCCCCACCATCTAAAGTGCGCTGAGGGTACAACCTTCACTCCATAGAGTTTATCTCCTTGTGAAATGGAGGTAACAGCATATGATAAATGTTGCCTGCCTCTGAAGCTATGACAAAATTGCTGTGCTTTCTTTTTGCTGCCCAAATCTGAATAGGGATTTTTTTCCCTACCCTTCATAAATGTGTGTTAAATTCCTCTACATTTCTCATTCTGACCTATGATTCCTTTTGTGGCTGACATTTGAAAAGGCACAACTTGATGATAAGGTGAATTCATGGTTGTCTTCCCTTCTCTCCCTCTCTTTCTGGAAAATTGTAGCACTGAGTATTTTTCACAGCAATGCAGGCTTCCAGGATAGACAACAGACAAATTGGAGAAAAAGCTCAACTTTCCTGCCCCCACTCATCTCCTGACAGCAGGACCAGAGAAATTATCATCCCCCTCTGCTGGGCATTGATGAGGCCAAACCTTGAGTCCCATGTTCAGTTTTGAGCTCCTCACTGCAAGAAAGACATTGAGGGGCTGGAGTGTGTCCACAGAAGGAAAAGGAGCTGAGGAAGTATCTGGAATGAGTCCCATGAGGAGCAGATGGAGAAAAGAAGGCTCAGAGGGACTCTACAACTCCCTGAAAAGAAGAATTGGCCTCTTCTCCCAGGAAATTAGTGATAGGTCAGGGGGAAATACCCTCAAGTTGCACCAGGGAAAATTCAGGGTGGATATTATGAAAAATTTCTTTCCAGAAAGGGTGGTCAGGCATTAAAACAGGCTTCCCAGGACAGGGGTGAGGCCACCATCCCTGGAATCATTAAAAAGAAATGATGAAAGAAAGAAGAAAGAAAACCAAGATGTGGCCCTCTGTGATATGGTTTAGTGGGCATGGTGGCATTCGCTCATTCATTGTGGGCTTGATGACCTTGGAGGTCTTTTCCAGCCTTAATGATTCTGTAGGGACAGATGACCCTTTGGTGTGACAATGCTTCAAGGCCTGTAAAGATGGTGATGTCACAGAATTATAGAATCATGGAATGGCTTGGAAGGGGCATTGGAATTGGATGATGTTTCAGATCCAGCCCAAACCAGTCTGTGATTGTGTGATTCTATGATAAACATAAATATTTATGTTCACTTCAAGATTCCAGTTCGGCCAATCAGATCGAAATTGCTGTCCCTCAGCCATTTTCAGATACTCTGATTACTCTGTGGGGAGCAAACCAAAATATTCAGTAGACTTAAGGGACAAAAAATCCGTGGAGGTGTTTTACCAGAATAAGGAGTATCACAGGGAAGAGGTTGTGAGAGCCATAACTGGAGCACAAGGGATCATTCAGAATTATATTGATGTTCCTGGATTCACATGATATCTTTTATTGAAGATGTAATTGATATAGAATTTATGAAATTTATTATTTCTATACCCACATTTTTCCCTCCTTTGTTTTCCCAAACTTGTACCCACTGAGTTTGCTCTTTGTTCATAGACCAAGCTTTTCATTGTGACTCTCTGAAAAAGCAGAATTGTTCACTTCAAAATGAAATTTTAGTTTTCTGGATAAACTGCAGAAATTTAGAAAAAAAGAACAAAACAGGAGGGAACAGATCCAAGATTTTTGTGCTATTATTATTTCTAGTGCAAGAAAAAAAGGCGTAACAACAAAAGTGGGTTTGAGTCCAACAAAGCATAATTACTTTTTAATGTGGGAGTCATTTTTAGTCTTTTTTTTTTGTCTTTTAAATATAATGCCGCAAAAGTTTAAAATTAAATATTTTCCAACACCCTCCTCCCTAAATAATTTATGAGGAACTTTCAAAGTACCATTTTTTGAATTATCCAAAACAATTTAATGAGTTTAACATGAATTTGTAATTATTTAAATCTCTTTGAGCTGCCATTTTTGGATGACAAAATGTTTTTCTCCTAAAACTCATGTCTAGAGCAAGCCTCTTGCAAAAGAGCTTGGGGCCAGGCCTGGAGCACTAAATGGTTCCATGGTAGAGGAAATACCAGAATCAAAAGCTGTACAGCAGAATTAGCTATAAACAGGAGTGTCTTGTTGGGGAATTAAGGATAAGTGAACAGTTTGTGTATTCAACTGATTCCTATGTCCAGGTTAAAACCCCAGCTCTACAAAGGGCAGCTGATTCAACCATCCTTGTGTAGTTAAAGGATCAGTCAGTTGCTGGCTTTTTGCAGTGTTCAAAGGACACTCTTGTCACAGTTCCTAAATCTGTAATCTGGGATGACTCCCAGAGCCACTGAGGTTCATTGTCTTCCCTTGGTGGAAAAGTAGCTGAGGACCTGAAAATCGTAGAAGATCCAGCTGTCCCCACTTCTGTTGTCTCCAGTGTTGTCATAGAATTTTGGAATGGTTTGGGTTGGAAAGGACCTCAAAGGTCATGTGATTCTGTCTCTTGTCATGGGCAGGGACAACTTCCACTACAGTTTACTAATGTTTCCTTCACTGAGCAAAGAGAGATTGACTCATTACATGGGTAATACACAGAAACAGAGAGATGAAACCAAGGCTTTCAAGTTTTAGTCTTGAGCCTGCAGACTGATGTTTTCTTCCTGATGACAGATACATTCTAGGAATAATTTAAGGCAATTTGGACTGAATGATTATAAAATCATAAAGCAGATCAGGTTGGAAATGGACTTAAAAGCTCATCTGGTCCACCCTTTTGTGGGAAAGGAACATTCTGTGGCACCCTGTCCAACTGCATTTTGAAAACTTCAAAATGAGGATGTGGTGGAGACACCACCATGTCCCTGAGGAGGTTGTTCCAATAAATCATAGAATCGCAGAATGGTTTGGCTTGGAAGGGACCTTCAAGATCACCTCGTTCCATCCCTCTGCCATGGGCATGGACACCTTCCACCATCCCAGATTGTTCCAAGCCCTGTCTGACCTGGCCTTGGACACTTGCAGGGATGGGACAACTACAATACCCAGCGATTGCTATCACTATGAAAAAAACTTATTTTTTCTGGTGCAAGCAGTACCTGTAGTCCATTGGCTTCCCCATGTGCCTCCTTGTGAAGAAAGAGCTTTATCCTCCTTGTAGCTTCCCTGTAATATTGTGATATTCCCTGGAATATTGTGATAGGATTCTCTCCTGAGCCTTGTCTCCTCCAGGGAGAACACACCTAATTCTTCAGCCTTTTTCTATAGGAGAGGTTCCTCAGCCTTTTCACCAACTTTGTGTCCTTCCTTCAGTCCTCTCTGATTCTGATTTACTGAGGGATGATGAAGCCCGGGACTATCTGATGTGTATTCATGCAACTTTTCCTTCCTGTTGTAAACATGTACTCCTTGCATTTTGTGTGAATAATTGAATTTATTTTCTCCTTTACAACCTGACAACTCCTTGTAAGTTCTTTGGATACAGTAGAAGAATCAGTGAAATTTAGGTCTGTAATACCTCTGTGGGATGGTCATTTATTTTGACACATGTTTTCCAGGAAGAGGAGAGAATGTGTGACTTGCCCAATGTCAGTCATTGAATTAAAAATTTTTCTTCCAGAACCCCAACAGCCAAACTTTGAATCTAAAAACTCTCCACCCTTTAAGGCAGGTGGAACTTTATGGTTGCCTGGACTACAATAAGCCCAAAGTGCATTTTACATAGCAGTCTTTACTAAAAAAAAATATATTCCTGGACTATATTTTGGGACATCACTGAACATTTAAATTCTGTCTACAATTATAAAGAAACAAACAAAAAAGACCTGTTGTGTTTTGTTTTTGTTTTTGTTTTTCCATTAATTCTTAAAAAAAAAAAACCAACATATTTTTTTTCTTGCCTCAGCTTTTATGTTAATCTGTTGGTGAGAAGACCAGTGTGTTGGGTACAACTAAACTTTTATCTGACCAGCAAATCACTGAGATTATATTTTCCTGTGTCATTTTCAATCTGGGCAAATCTAAAGCTGTGAAATTGCTCAGTAGTCTTGCTTACTCTCTAGAGCTAATCAGTACATTTTCTAAATCATAAAGAGGAAATTGTTTAATTTGTAAATGCTGTTCTGAAGCAAGTTATGGAGACATTCAACACTCAATTTTTTAAAGAACTATTGTCAAAAACTCTTTGAATTGTAACATTGAAGTTAAAAGTCATAAATGAATATACAGAAGTTTGCTAAGTTCATCAGAAATATGATAAAATGTCAGATGTAGGTAAAAACAATAACTTGGGTTATGGGTTGAAGATTTTTGTACCATTTTCTTTCTTCTAGTACTTTTAATTATTGAATAAAAATCTCAAATAATAGTTGGGAAAGCATAGCATTTTGAGACACAGGCTGGCAGTATAAGTTAGGGCTAAAGCTGGGTGAAAATGTTACACCATAAATATTTAATATTCCAAGGAATATGATTAGCCACACTAGCTATGCATAATCATAGTCAGTAATTAAAGATGTCTGAGAAGAAAATGCAGGTTTGGTAGATCTGCAAGGAATGAAACAATGCAATATCAGCATTGTTTTCCTCTGGAGCTTTTTTGCTGCTGCTGTTCCCAAATAGAAATTTGCTTTTTCTGCAATAAATGGCCCATGCAAAATGGGTTGGAAGTAGCAATGGAGGACATTAAAAGAGCTCTTACCAAGCTATTCTTTCATAAAAACCAAACCTAATATGATCAGAAAATGCTTGTAATCCTTAATTTTCCTGAAAACACATCTCTGGTAAAGATTTCAGCAGACTTTAATTAAGTTGAGACCAAAGCAGAGAATAAAGTTGGGAGGATTTTCATAATGCTCATGGGAGAACAAAGTTTAAAGTAATCCAAAGGGATATTAAGTTATTTTTATATCTTTGATGTCTATGTGGTGGCTCATTGGGGTGAGATGGTGGAACACGCTGAATTAAAGAATCAGCTCTGCCAACTTCAGTACAGCACAGTGAGGGACAATTCTGTGGGGGGAGAATCCACCAGTTGGGAAAGAAGACAGAGCAAGGAATGGCTTTAAACTGACAGAGGGCAGGTTTAGATTAAAGGTATGGAAGAAATTCTTCTCTGTGAAGGTGCTGAGGCCCTGGCACAGGTTACTTAGAGAAGTTCTGGCTTCCCCATCCCTGGAAGTGTCCAAAGCCAGACTGGACAGGGCTTGGAGCAACTTGGGATGGTGGAAGCTGTCCCTGCCCATAGCAGGGGGTAGAACAGGATGAACTTCTTGGTGTCTTCCAGCACAAGCCAGTCTGTGATTCTGTGATCTGGATGCCACCATGAGACTTCCTTAGGGGACAGCTCTGCCACTGAAAACCGCTCCTCTACCGGATTTCTTTTGGTAAATCAGAGAGGAGCTGGGCACAGTTGGGGATGTAGCAACGAGGTCAGCAGTGGGGCTGAGGTGGCCATGCCTCATGTCCACTTTGAAATACTCTAAATTGCTTTCTCTCACAGTCACTCCTGTTTCAGACTCTAATAAAAGACTATTTTCCTTTTTCAGGGATGCTTTTTCTTTAATTCTGAATGCAGGATGTGTGGGATGAATGGCATTGTTCATTTTCCATGTGATCAGCATAGAGCAATGTATATACACACATAGATTATATATCTGTATATGTATAATTGTATAAGCCTATCAAATCCTATTTCCTTGTCCCCATCAAACAAGGGTATCAAATTCTTTTCTCCTGATGAAGCCAAAAAAACCTTGGGCAAACCCAACCATTTCGCACATTTATTGCTGTAAATGGAGTTTAACTTTATGTGCCACCCTTTCGACTTCTTTTCTAAATTCCTCAGGTTCTTTCAAACAGTCATGAACTGATGTTCAGCTGCATAAAATGTAAAATATGTACACATATCTATTAGGAATGATTATCCAAATGAATTTTGGAAAAACTGATTATGAAGTCAGGTCCCTGACAATGGGAGATAACCTTGCCCCTTAGGATAGCAATCCTTTTTGAAGATGTGCCAACAAATAGTTTGTGCCTACTCTTGCTATCAGAAATTCTTGGCTTCTCCTTTTAGCCTTAATCCCTGAGGATAAAAGAGCAGGTTTTTAATTTTCCATACTCAACTCCTGTATTTAAGGAGCTATTTTAAAAAATACCACCATTTTTAGGGTTTGTGAGATCTTGGAGATCCTATTTGCTTCCCTGGAGGCTCAGTACCCCCAACACACTACATCACCTTCATTTAGGATTCTAGTTATGGATTTGAAACCCACTTCTCTCCCTTTCTATAATATAATATAAACATAAATGTATAACATAAATATGAATAAATATATATGTTGTCTTCAACACAAGCAAAAGTTTTTTTATCATTGACACGATGAGGCTTCTGTTTCAGTGTAGTGTTTCTTAAACTGTGATTCATAAAGCATTGGTGGTCCATGAAACCTGAATAACTGATGGACTTACGACTCATGGATTTATTTAGGAACCTGACAGTTAAATATCAAAAGAATTATTAGGCGTGTGGAAAACAGGAGATACAAGGAATGGCTGGAAAAGCTGGGTGACTTGGTCTTGAGAAAAAGTGGAAGAGAGGTTTAGGAACAGCCTTAAAAAACATGAGACTGCTGAGGATTGGAGAGAAATAAATTGCTCTCAAAGTCTGTGGAATCAGAAATAATGGTCCCAAGTATCATCAGGATAATTTTATGTGTTGGGAAGAAATGTTGGAATAAAGACGGAGAAACGTGGGCATAACTTGCCCGAGTGAGTTGCAGAGTCCTCATCAGTGGTAACGTCCTTAGATAATCAGGTACAGATGATCTTTTCCTGAGCAGGTGGAGGATGGGTCAAATAACTTCAAATAGCCATTTCAGCACCTATTTAAAAAATTCTGAAAGGATATTTGTGGTCTGCAGGAATCTTTGAGATCTGACAGTGATACATGGGTCTAAAGGCCAGGGTGTTGTAGGAGGAAGGTTTGGTAATTAGGACTCTCTAAATGCTTCTGATCAAGACAAAGAGTGACCAAAGGAGAGAGGAAGGGGAGGAAAGGGATTGTCTCTCAACCCACGTGCTTGGACCCTGTCGTTCAGTCTGCCTGTTCTTGTGGAATGCCAGTGAGCCTGAAATTATGTGCAATATTTAAGTGTAGAGATGAGTCCCACAGAAAATGGTGTCCAGGGTGTGAGTGGAGTTTACAGGACCAGGGAACTAAAACTGGCACAGGTTGCCCAGAGAAGCTGTGGCTGTCCCATCCCTGGAAATGCTCAAGGCCAGACTGGATAAGGCTTGGAGCAACCTGGGATAGGGAATGGTGTCCCTGCTCATGGCAGGTGGTTGGAACGAGCTGATCTTGAAAGTCCCTTCCAACACAAACCATGCTAAAAATCTATTCCTTATCTGGGACCTCTCCTCAAAGCTCAGACATCCTTCATATCCCCCAAGGAACTGTTCCATTCTTATTT
>NW_005054377.1:1788495-1807918 GCF_000277835.1 Geospiza fortis | reverse complement strand
CTGCTTTGGTGATGCCCACAAATCTAAGTCAGTCATTGGGTTTTATTCCTACAATATACCACCCAGAAATTTCCAGCATCTTCTAGAAGAATCACAGAACACTTTGGGTTGGAAGGGACCTTAAAGATCACCTCATTCCACCCCCTACCATGGGCAGAGACACCTTCCACTATCCCAGGGTGCTCCAAGCCCCATCCAACCTGGACTTGGACACTTCCAGGGATCCAGGGGAGCCATAGCTTCACTGGGCAATCTGTGCCAGGGCCTCCCTACCCTCACAAGGAAGAATTTCTTCCTAATATCCAATCTAAACTTTCGATTTGAATCTATTCCCACATTTCTTGTCAATCCATGCTCTTGTAAGTATTCTTTCTCTGTCTTTCTTGTTGATTCACTACAAGTACTAGAAGGCCACAATTAAATCATTCCAAAGCCTTCTGTTCTCCAGGCTGAACAATCCCAATTCCCTCAGCCTTTCCTCATAACAGAGGCACTCTATCACTCTGATCATCCTGGTGCCCCCTCTGGACTTGCTCCAACATCTCCATGTCCTTCCTGTGCTGGAAATCCAGGGCTGTAAGCAACTCTGCAGGTGAAGTCTCACCTGAATGGGGCAGAGGGGCAAAGTCACTTCCCTTCATCTGCTGCCCATGCTGCCTTTGGTGCAGCTGCTGCAGAAGCTGCTGATATTAAAAGTCAAACCAGAATGTGTCAGGAGAAGCAGAGGAAGCGGAGAAGTGAGTTACTCCAGTGAGGCAGTGATGGAACCAAGGACAGCATCTACATGGAACACCCTCTCCAGGCTCCCTGGCTGCTGCCTTTAAGGAGGCAAGATGGTTGTGGTTAAGCAATTAAAAAAAAAAAAAGAAAAAAGAAAAAAAGAAATGTGTATTTCATCCTGCAAGCATAACTGTATTATTTCCTTTAGATCTTAGAGACATATTTATAATCCAACCAAACTGCTGAGTGGGAGTTTGCAGAGGTTTACAGGGGAAGCACCGCATTTTGCAACAATTAATTTTGCAGAGGAAGCAGCCTGTTTAAAGATGCCTGTGGCAGTCACTAAAATATGTGTTGTTTTTCAAGGCCACCAGACACACAGTTGGCTAGGTTGGCTAATAAACAAAACAACAATGCAAAAAAACCCACCAACCCCAGCCTCATGGGGTTTGCAGGAAGAAGGGATGAGAAATAAAATGAATAATGCTTACCTGCTAGGGGTGGGTGAAGACTATAATTGTTTAGCCCCCAGCAGATCCCTGCAAGGGTTAAAAATGACAAAGATATTAGTTGGTGACTGCTAAGATTGTTGGTTTGAAGCTTTGGGCAAAACACAGACTGTTATTTACCGGACTTGGTCGATTTACTTCTTAATGCAATAATGACCTGTGAAATGAAACGTGAGCTAGGCAATTGTTCCTCATTGTTTCCAGTAAAACATCCTTTCATACCCCATTAAACCACCATTAATTCCATTTGAAAGAGAAGCAGGCACAAACACCAAGGGATAGCTCTCTTTTCCTCTTTTCCTCTCTTTGTGGGACTGATCAAGGCCTGTGGATGGAAAAGCAGCTTTCTCACCCAATTTAGAGGGTACTGGGCAGCCTGTGGGGGACACATTTTTGAATGAACACTGCAGAGATCTCCTGGATTGTCACCCAGTGGATCACATTCCTGAGTTTTGCAGAACATATTAGGAAATCTTGCTAACAGTCAATTTATTGGTGTTTATATATCATGTTTCTGTCTCTTTTTTTAAAGTTGGGTTTCTTCGAGCATGAGATTTATGTAATCATGCAGTGTTTGAGCAGATATATCTGTGTGTTATTTCCATCTCAGTCCTTTTAAACACATTTTCAATTTTAAACAAAAGTAATAGAGTGAGAAGTCCTCAAGGTAATAGATTCCTACAGGTTTAAAAAAGTTTGGGTCTGTGAACAAAAACTCAGAGTGAATGTTTCTGTCCCCCAAAGTGGGTTATCTGTTTGGAGTTCTTTGGCTACCAAGAAATGCTCTCTGGAGTGAAACTCCAGGTTTATATCTCAACTAAAGGAAAAAATTTTGCACGCTGGTTCAGAGCTGGGAATTGAGCCACAGCTGTGTAGGGTAGCCCTGGTTCCACTTGGCGTGGAACTGGTTTCTTTACTGTTGCAGTGTGATGGATCGACAAAATGAAAACCATGGTGAGTGACATCAAGAGAGGAACTGATGACTGTCTGAGTGGATTGTTCAAAGGCTGGGAACTCTCAGGCTGGTTGGGATCTATTCTGAAAACTGTGTTTTTAGTACTGTTTATTTTAGTTATTGTTATTGTAGTTGTTAGCATTGTGTTTGGACTAATCAAACACAAGGTTCTCAAGATAATTTCAAGCTCATCTCCCCCTCCTGAAGTTTACCATTTGGAAGCCCTTAGTGCTCCAATGGATGACATGGAAGCCTCGGTGGAAATCACTTACCCTCCTGTAGTGGAGGAACCAATTTACCAACCATGGTTTGCCAAGCATTCTGCACCACAAACCCAGTCCTCTTCATTTTAAACAAAACTAGGGGGAGATGTTGCAGTGTGATGTAATATCCTGTTTCAGCTATCCCAGTTCCTTTCCCACGTGGGCCAATACTTTCTCCCTTCTCCTCCCCTTGCCTCCTGCTGAGAGCTGTCCGTCAATCTCGGTAGGCCAGGAAGGGCGTTGTATGATTGGCGAAGTTCAAAAGACCAAAAGACGCCCCTCAGCCCTGGCAACATTGGGCTATCCAGGTGTCATTGTCCCCTGAGACTTCCCCCCTCCCACCTGGTTGGTGGCATACCTACCCCTTCCCTCCCCCTCTCCCCGGGCTTAAAAGACACGGCGACCACACAGTTTGGTGTTCTGTTGGAGCTGTTGCAACATTCAGAGGTCTGTGACCTAGGAATAAAGCTCTGGATCAAACCCTCCAGCAGGACCCGTCTCCTTTTTCCTTCACCATCACCTAAAGCCTGTCCACCAGAGGTAAACCTGAATTCCTGCTTGCCTGGACTTGTCCCAAGCACCAGCTGCAATACCCAGCCAGCCAAAGGTGTCTCTGAGGTGAGACCACCACAGCTGCTGCCTCTGGTGCAGCAGCAAGGCCAGACGAGCCCAGGCATGTTCCACTCGGTAATATTGGGATTTCATTCCAATACTTTACCTCCTGATTCTCCTCTGCTGTGGCATTGAAGGATGTGTTGATGTGGCACTGGGGGGACATGGTTTAGAGGGATTTTGTGGTGTTACATTTACAGTTGCCCTTGATCTCAGAGATCTTTTCCAAAGCCAAACCTCCACAGCCTCCTCAACCAGTAACCAAATTGTCTTCTTGCTGCTGTTTGACCTTACCTGAAATCTAGACCAAGGCATTTAATCAGTTCTTTGGCAGGTGTTGTCCACCTGCAAGGAGGCTGCCATGGATCAATGGCTTTGATCCAAGAGTACCATTGATTTCATGCAATCGCAGTTTGACAGCCTATACTGTAACATTCCATCATATTACTTGTTCTTTCTTTTTACTTGCTTCTACTTTTATATTTTATTTTATAGTCTATACTTTAATGTTATTTGCTACACTAGATGCCTTTCTTTTTCCCTGATAGATTTATGCCTGGGGAAAGATTTTGTCTGAAAGTTTGCTCAGAAATGGTTCAGCTGCAATCAACAAAATGAAGCTTTTTTTTTTGGTGTGTGTTAAAAACAAATCTCTAAACCTTAGAACCTATAGCCTTGCAGTAGAGGTTGAGGGTTATCAGGGAAACTATTCTGTGGTCAGTGAATTATTTTCTATTTACAGTCCTTGTGAAAAACTGTGTCCAGAACTATTTATGAAAATAAATTGCTTAGATTCATTATTTTCTCATGTTCTTTGAAAGATCTAAGCCTTGTCTATCGCTTGTGAAAATTTCAATTCCTGCTCTGCTGCACTGTTTGAAGCACAGACATCAAATGCTCTCCTGAGTATTTGGAGCCTCGAATCCCACATTCTAGTTCCCTTGCATTGCATCTGCCGATTAACAAAAGAATTCTGGGCACTTGGTGACCCTGGTTGCTGCCCAAGGCTGTGTCCCCAGGAGGCAAACATGTGTTGTGTCCTGACTTTACAGACTGGGTTGGGCAGGAGCCAAGGGATTACTCAGAGTCCTCTGGGGTGGAATGGAGAAGAGACCTCAAAGTTTTACCAGCAACCAGTATGGCATCTGCTAGGGAAAAGCTGGCTGGGTGTTGGTTCACCAGCCTTATTATTAAAGCACCTAGCACAGTGTAACTTGTGTAGGATTGAGGGGTTTTTTTTGTGTGTGCCTATGTGTGACTCAATCATTATTTATAAGACCAAGTTTCACTTGGAAAAAAACCCCAAAAACTCCCCCAAAACCCCCAAAACACACTTTGTGGAAGGTTTTAATTACAGTTCTGAAAAGAGATGGAGAATAAGAAGTGCAAAATCTCTTGTCATGAATATGAAGAGCAATGACATGGGAAAACAGGTATCTTTTTTCCTTTCCCTGTAATTATTTCTACGTAGCCCTGCTCTGGTTCAGAGCGAATCATGATGGTCTGTTTGTGTGTATGCAAACATTTGTGTTTATACACACACAGGCACTGCCCTCACAACTGTTCTTGGGAGCATTTCATCATTTTTTCCTCTTATCTTCCAAATATTAGCATTTAATGAAATACACATTTCCTTCATTTATCTTGAACCTACTCCAAGGCCAGCAAATACCAGAACCTCAAATGTTATGACAGGATAGATTCTTTATTGGTTTGTTTTCTTTTCATTCTTTCTGTTTTCACTGTGATTTTTAATTTTTTTTAAAGAAAGATTATAGACCCTTATGTTCCAGCTCTAGGAACCTGGCTTCCAACTGAGGTACACAAATATGTCCAAAAAAATGTCCCTGAGACCCATCCAATGCAGACAGCTGTGCAGCAAACAGGAAATTGAGGAAGTCAGGTTCATCAGAAACACAGGATTTCCTTCGTGGATGTTTCAGATAAAGCATCTTTAATTTTTCCATGCTGAATCAGTGCTGTAAAAGAGCTACAAGAAAAGCAGGGGAATTTTTGCCCTGTTCTTTGATGTCAAGGATGTAAAAGTACAACTGAAAGACAGGTTCTTGTGGGGACCATCACACCTTGGCCATGCTGGCAGGACAGGAGGCAGCTCGGAACCAGGAGCTGTGTCACTGTCACTGTCACTGTGCCACACAAGAGCATCACTGCTAAAGATGTATGGGCAGCTGAATGTTGAGGAGAGGTCATGGAATGGAACCATGGAATGGTTTGGGTTGGAAGAGACTTTTAAGATCAGCTCTTCCCACCCCCTGCCATGAGCAGGGACACCTTCCACTAGCCCAGGCTGTTCCAAGCTCTGTCCAGTCTGGCCTTGGGCACTTCCAGGGATTGGGCAGCCACAGCTGCTCTGGGCAACCTGTACCAGGGCCTCACCACCCTCACAGTAAGGAAATTACTTGACTACCTTGTGAAATGAAGATAATTCTTATTTTTCCTTCCACTCATTAGTTTGAAATGACTCCTGACATTTCAGTGTCAGGAACTACAGAAATGTCTATGTGGCATCTGGTACGGTGTGATTCCAAACTAGTTTGAGTCCCCTGTGAACCACTGGGAAAAATTACAAACTGTTAATTATCAGTGTTTCTGTGGCATTACTAAGTCAGGCAAGCACTTAGATGTTGCCTGTGTGACCTTAGCTTGCCTTGCTCTCGCCTTCGTGCTTTTAAATTTTGACAGTCTTTGTCTGCTTTGACAGTTTTCATGATCACACTAAGAAGCAAGCAATTTTGACTCATTTGGCCCAAAATGTAATTGCGCTGGACATGGTTCAGGGCTGTGTGCTGCCACATGTTTTTATAGTAGAGAAGGCTGTGGGGAGACCTTATTTTAGCCTTTCGGTATTAAAGGGACCTTTTAAGAAAAATGGGGGCAGATAATTTTAGCAGGTCCTGCTGCAATAGGACAAGGATTGATGGTTTTAAATTAGAAGGTGGTCAACTTAGATTAGATATAAGGGAGAAGTTTTTACAATGAGGGTGGTGAAACACTGGCAACAGGCTGTCCAGAGAGGTGGTGGCTGCTTCAATCCTAGAAACATTCAAGGCCAGGTTGGACAGGGCTCTGGTGTAGGTGGTCTCTGGGTGATGTTCTTTAACCATGGGGGTGGTGAGGCCCTGGCCCAGGTTGCCCAGAGAGTCTGTGGCTGCCCCTGGATCCCTGGAAGTGTCCAAGGCCAGGTTGGACAGGGCTTGGAGCAACCTGGGATAGTGGGAGGTGTCCCTGCCCATGGCAGGGGGTGGAATGGGATGATCTTCAATGTCCCCTCTAATCCCAAGTATCTCGGGATTCTAGGATTCTATGACATGCACACCAAAAACCAGCAGGAAGTGAACAACCTTCCATCCCAGTTTCAAGCATATTGCTCTCAGGACACAACTTAATAGAACATTTTAGCTTAATGAAGTTAAAGTGTTGAAAGCTCGGGCCAAGAGGTTGCTACACGCAAAAGCTGCATTTCACAAAATAATTACTGAGACACAACATCCAAAATCTTCATTTATAAAGCATAGCTTTGATAGAGATGTCATCACTTTACCAAAGTTCAAAGCACATGTGGTTGACACTATGTGCACCATTGGGTTCTCAGGATATGTAGCATGAGTATAATGCTTAGTTAAAATAATTACTTGAAAAGAACATATTCATTTCTGAGTGAATTTTTGGAGAAACAGCTCAGTGCTTTGGAAAAAAAAAGTTATTAACTGACATTGTGTGTAAGAAACTGCAAAATAAATATTTTCATCTGGGGTAGTTATGTTGAATACTCATTTTTAGATCATGCCAAGAACGTGTTTATTAACTTAACGTGTAAAAATTTATATTCATTTCAATATACAAATATATAAATATGTTCCAATAATATAAATATATTTATGCATATATGTGATTATAAAATTGTTCCACATTCTCCAGTTGCTGGGATAAGACACACACAACCACAGCATCATAAGGTGCCTTTGAAGAACTTTTCAATGAAAAGGTGTGGGTTTTTTTCTTGTTTTTTTTCTCTCTTTTAGGTATGCTAAATTAACAACAGCACCTCATCTTGTCTTAGAAAATAAGTAGTCAAGACAAGGTAATCTTGCCACTTCAATTTGCCCCACAATAGAAGTCATGGATCTGTGCAATATATTGGACTTCTAGGTCTTTGCCTTTTTTTTTTTGCCTTTGTGTTTCCTACTCTTTTTTTTTTCAAATCTGGGTAACTACCCAATAATTCTAGTTTCAAAAGGCCCTATTTTCTCATTCTTGAATAAGGCAACTTGAATTAAAACTTTGGCATAGATCTTTCTTAAGAGACCAATATAGAATTTAACTTCTGTGTTTGACAAGTTGATTGGCCAAGGTTTAAAACCATCAGTTATGCAATAAAACTGTATGTAATTAATTAAAGGGAGCTGATTATTTTCAGTCAGGCTCTGGTCCTGAAACATCCTCCTACTCACTAATAAACTTTGTTCCTGTGGTGGTTTTTCTGAAATTAATAAGCACATTGCAAAACCAGGGTAAGCCTTTCTTGTTGTCTGCTTCCCATGCTCAGCAGGATGCAACAGTTACTGGATTGAAAATATAGTCACATCCCTATGGGGTCCATATTGCAAGAAAAATATTTTATTCCCCTCTGTGGGATTCACAGAATCACAGAATCCTTTAGTTTGGAAAAGTTCTCTGAGGTCATCAAGTCCAACCAGCACTGCCAAGACTGCCACTAAACCATGTCCCAAACACTGAACACTTTCAAGGATGGTGATTTCACCACTCCCTGGCTGGCCTTTTCCAATGCCTGACCACGTTTTCAGTGAAGAAAGTATTCCTCAAACAGATTATAGAATTAGCTGATCAAAAGCACCAAGTAATTTCAAGGTTGCACCAAAATATAAATATGCAAGAAATAGGAGAAACAGCTCTATTGGATAAATAGTTGGAGAGAATACTTGGCAAAAATTTCCCTAATAGCTGTGAGAGTCCTTGGATCTTCTTGGACCTCTTGATCCAACTCATGATAAATTAATTAAATTTTCTGTCCGTGTCTCGCTCTGAGGATTGACCACAATTAAAAGCACAACTCACATTGGAGCAGGGCTGGGCCATCCCTGGTCTCTGTGCCTGAGGAGAGGGACACCACTGCTTTCTTTTCTGGAGAGGGAGCTGTGAGATAAAATCACAATCAGGAAAGAAGCCAGGCTGACCTGTCCTTGCTGTGGGGTGGAGGAATAGGCTGTGCGTCTTGTTGAGGACTTTTCCAGTTCTTGGAATAATGATTTGGATTAAAAGGGACCTTATAGATCACCAAGTTCCAACACCTGTCATGGACAGGAGCACCTTCCACTAGCCCAGGTTGCTCCAAACCCTGTCAAACCTGGCCTTGGACACTTCCAGGGATGGAGCAGCCACAGCTTCTCTGGCCAGCCTGTTCCAGGGTCTCACCAGCCTCTAAATAATTTCTTCCTAATATCTCATCTAAATCTACTCTTCATCTTAGAGCCAATTCCCCTGGTCCTATCTCTGTATGGTCTTTTAAAAAGTACTTCTCCTAATCTCCTTTTTGATACTGGAAGTCTGTTATTGGGTTTCCCTGAAAGTTATTACAAGTTATTAGAGCTGTAAGTAGAATCAGTTGAAATAATTTTTTCATTGCAGGAAAATGATATGATGTCCCCCTTACTCCTTGAAACCACTGAGTAAGACATCTAAATCAGCTTTAGAGAAACTATTCTCCTCAGCTTCAAGTGGTTGCTTTGGATCCTTGTGCATGGAGGGAAATCTGCTTTCTCCTTTCCCTCTCCAGAACCCAAGGGTACAAACTTCCTCAGCCATTCAAATTTGTGTCTGAAGGAAGAAGAAATCCCTAAGGAAGTCAGTGACCACACATAACAAAAAACATCCCTTGCTCTTGGAAAGGCTAAGTCTCTCTGGAAAAAGCTCTGACTCCATGTGTGCCTGAAGAGCACCACAAAGAAAAGAACCCCAAACCAGTCAGAGATGATGTACAAGTGCAGGGCTGCCTACAACACCAGGAAGATTCCAGCCTGCAGACGGGAATCCTGCAGAACTCCAGGAATGGCTTAAAAAATCAGATTCAAATTTTGTCGTGTTTTTAGTGTAATGTTGGAGGCAGTGGTTGCTTTGGGAAGAATAATCAGCATTTACAGACTGACTTCTTTTCTCATACCCTCTGTTTTCCAAAGCAGCCATTAATTCAGGTTAGTTTGACCTGAAGATAAAACAAATTCCTGTATTATTGGTTTGTGTATCCTGTCTCACCCAATCTTTTAGCCATTCAAACATCCAATGGCAAAGTGTCCCAGAATTTGTGTGAGTGACAACTTCTGGGCATGAAGTGATCCTTAGGAATTCTGATTGATAGCAAGTACCTCCATAAATTACTACAGACTGAATAAGTCACTTGTGTTCTCTAACATTTTCCCATTTTGGATATTTTGTGGTTTTTTGTTTTTTTTTTTTTACTGTTCTCTGTAAAGTGAATGTGGGTCCCCATTCAGTAGAAATCAGTATAGAAGTTTGTTAACTTTTACTGATTTTATGTAGATGTTGTTTTCAAAGAATCCCTTTGTAACCAATAACTCTTCACTGCAACCCTGGGAGGCTCACAGGTTATGGGATGGTGATTTAGGCAGGAGGGTGGGTGGGAAAAAGTCAATAATAATACCAATAAAAAAGCCATATTTCTGATCAAAGCAGCAAGTGCTTGAATAAAGATTATATTAAAAAGAGAAAAATGTAGAGGTCTTGTTAAAACCTTTGGGTTAGTGTCCAGTTATGTGGATTTTCCCTCTAGTGCTTATTCTGGCATTCATTAAACCCTGATAAGTTACATAGAAACACTTGAAAGAATGATTAGAAATGCTATGTGTGAATAATAGAATTGCTTAAAGGGAAATGGAAATTCTTAAAGGGAAATGCATACTGACATGGAAAGTGAACTTGTGCAATTTTCTCATTGTTCAGGGTTATTATCTTATTCCTCTTATTTTGAGGGTGTTGAATTTGTATCCTTTTATGTTCACAGTTTGGGAGCTGCTCAAGGAAATTATATTGCTGCAGTGGGATTCAGATGTGCTGAAGTCTTTTCAAAAAGCAAAGTGTCTTTTTCGGGTGTCTTTCTTTGAGAGGCTGAGGCTTGAGTCTGGAGAGGAAAGGAATAAAAAGAGAAAAATTCCAAACCAATACAGAACTTTGCTCTCCATCTTCCTGTGCTCTTGGGGTGAAAGTCCTCATAATTCAGCTTCAGATTTCACAGGTGTTCCTTGGTAAATAGGTTCAACAGAGTCCATCTTTGCATGGAAATGGCATCTTTCCAACAAGAATGACAAGGGAACCCTTCGTGTTGCATGAAGTGATGCAGCCAGCACCTTCAGGAGGCTTTTTGCTTGAGTAAAGGTTTATTTCTGGTTTACTTGGTGTTGCTATTTAAACAACCAGAGTGCAATGGCGAGCACTGGAGGTTAAACCAAAATTAACTTGTTGCCATGAGAACATGTTCTATTCCTTTGCTCTGTTCTTCATGTTGCAGAAATAATATATCAGCACTATGGCAGAGGGGAGCAGAGTTGATCCTGTGGTTGAACTAGGAAGTCAAGCTATAAAAGACCTAATCTAAACTGTGGGATAATGAGATGTTAGAGGATTTTCTGAGGTTCACTGCTGATCACATCACGTTTGTTTAGTAAGATGGGAGTGTTTTCACTGAGATAAAAGCTTAGATTTCTTTGAGAGGAGTTTCAAAACCAACCTTCAATACTTTAAGCCACAGTGATTTAATGGGACATGGAAAAGCATTTTTTAAGCCATTCTGAGGTTTTGTGCACTACATGAGCTCTATGTGGGTATAACATTGACATGCCTTTCCTTGCCAATGTTATCCAACAGAATCTGAGAAGTATTTTTCCCTTGTATTTTCTTTTTCAACAGTGCAGTCAAAAAAATCTCAGTCAGAGGACGAAACCCTGCACCTCTGATCTTAATGTCTGTGTTGACACAGCTCTTAAAGAAGGTTCTGTGGAGGAACTCAGGATGCAGTGAGCTCCCAGATCCACCCACCTTTCACTCCATAGAGACCACACAGGTAGATGATGGCAGAGTGGAAATACCTGAGGTCACCTACTGACAACAGGTCCACGGGTCCTTCATAGTCTGCAAAGATTTCAAGCAATCTGAGGCTCAGAGAATCACATGTGCTCTGAAATCTGGTTTTGCCTTATTTCTAGGACCTGTAATTCCTGGTTTATTGCTGCTGTGGGCTGTGGGTCAGGTCTTGTACTGGGCCAAGGAGGTGTAGATATATTCTGAATATGATGCATAGGGTTGCAAGAGCTTGCTTTTCCAAAGAGACATTCAGAGTAAACTCAAAAGATTAATCTTGTCTACCTGAAACAATCTCTCTCTCTCTAAAATTGGATCTAAGATACATAAATTTCCTGTGCAAGGTGTTGATTTCTCTCAGCTGAAGGAGCCGTGCTCAGGCTCAGATGCTCATCTCAAACACACAAATGTATGAACTAGATAAAAAGCCAGACCTAGGAGAAAGCACTGCATAAGGACTGTATCCCATGGGGATGGGGATGTTCTCTGAATTGGTTTTGTAAGACTCCATCATAATCTTGCTGGTGAAAATGTAGTAATGCAAAACCATGGTCTTCAGAGGATGGCACATGGCATTGGGGTTGGATTTTCTGGTGAGATCTGGAAGAGAGATACTCACTTCTTTCTGACTGAAAGGGGAGAGGTTTAGGTTAGATATTAGGACAAAATTCTTCTCTGAGAGGGAGGTGAGGCCCTGGCACAGGTTTCCCAGAGAAGCTGTGGCTGCCTCTGGATCCCTGGAAGTGTCCAAGGCCAGGTTGGATGGGGCTTGGAGCAACGTGGGATAGTGGAAGGCAGGCGATTGGAATGAAATCTTTAAGGTCCCTCCCTGCCCAAACTGGGTTGTGACTCCATGATTTTACTGTAATCACTTCCCCCACAACAGCTGGGCTAATTCAGTATCAAATTTTAGGTAGTTTGGGCTATTTTAGCAATGCATTGAGCTGATTTGTAAAAAATACATAAAGCTCTTTCTGTTGCAAAAACATTTATGCAAAAATTGAGAAGTATTAAACAATTATATTCTGCATTTTTGTAAAACCAATAAACTCCATGATTTTACTGTAATCACTTCCCCCACAACAGCTGGGCTAATTCAGTATCAAATTTTAGGTAGTTTGGGCTATTTTAGCAATGCATTGAGCTGATTTGTAAAAAATACATAAAGCTCTTTCTGTTGCAAAAACATTTATGCAAAAATTGAGAAGTATTAAACAATTATATTCTGCATTTTTGTAAAACCAATAACCCTCTTAGTTTTTTTGTAAAAAAAAATTAACCCTTAACCTTAAACTTAAATACACACCTTAAATGTGTATTTTAACTGAATGTACGCATGGCATGTTATGTGTTTGTAATACCTGAAATAAAATGTGCGTATACATGTGTATATATATACATATACATATATATATATTTATATATATATTTATATATATTATATTGCAAAATAATAATAGTAGATGCATAACAGGATTCTGCTCCCTTTGGTGTACAGATCATGGAATAGTGGAGCTGTCTCTTCCTTTCTTCCTGCTGCCACAATCCTTTTGGTCACCGTCACCCGCCTGCAATCCAGTGATCTAAAAAACAAGGACTGTCAGTGACAAAGCATCAGAGGGAAGCTAAAATCCGTGTGGCATGTGACATAGAGAAAAGGTCACATTGCCCTGCATCAGCCTTCTCTTAAGTCAAGTTAATTAATGGTTCTTTTTTTTTCTAATTCAACTGGATGGGCCTCCAGGCAAAGCGCTATTTGTAATGGCACCGTGCTCTGGAGTCACCCAGCCTGGTGCTGGCTGTGCCCCTGCGTGTTCCCACATCTTCAGGCCAGGAGGCATCAGCTCAACATTCGACTCACTTTTGAGGTGTGTGTATTGCTCCCAAGTCACCTGACAAAGGGCAGTAATGAGCCTGATCTAGGTGACTTGCCACTGAAAATCCAAACACTGGCATGAGCACTATGGACGGGTGATGCAAAAAAAGTCTCAAATGAGAAGCCACAATAATTTCAGCCTTCTCTGCTGTGAATGTGCAAAGGATTCCTGTTCTCAAAAGAAAAAAATCACCTCCAAATAGGAAGGGAGATTGAAACAAAGAGGCAAAACACATTCCTGGTCCTTGCTGAGGGCAGGTCTCTGACTGAGCAGCAGTGTCTGCCTCATTCCTCATTTTTGCCTCCACCTTGTCTGGGAGGTGGTTCATGATATGGTTTGCTGGGCATGGTGGTGTTTGGTTGAAGGTTGGACTTGATGATCCTGGAGGCCTTTTCCAACCTGACCGGTTCTATGATTCCGTCATTCTAGGAGACTGTGATGTGTTTGTGCCCTTTTCCCTGTGTGCTGTGCCCAGGTGTTGTTGGCTGAGGTGGTGTCCATGACACTGGACCTACTTGGGTTCCTCCTGAGGAGCCTGACCTCACGTTCCTGTTATCCTACTCTGTGTGGGCACATTTACTCTGTGTGCTTCTGACTCATCTCAGCACTAATGGAGTCTGCTGTGGGTCAGCCCTGTGTGTCTCCGAACCTGGGCTCAGGGCAAAGGTTTCTTTGCACACTGTGTCATATGGTTAAATGTACAGCAAGAGGTTTAACTGAGATTCACAGAGCTCATGCAAAGCAAGGGCACACAACAGAGAGTTGTCTCCAAAAAGCTCTGGTGGTGGAGTTCTGGTGGTGTAGCCACTCCTCACCTATTCCCACTCTTTCTCTTGTGATTGCTCAGTGTGTCTGTAAGAGGATTTACATAGCTTTTTTGTGATTGTGACACATTTTTTAGGGACACATTTTTCATGGACACATTTTTTATCCACTGTTTGCCAGAGTATCTGGATTAGGTAGATGCTCATAAGTGGTGAGCTGATTTGGTGGCACCACCAAACATCAGACTATTTCCCACAGTTAAATGTGGCCAGAACCTCGCTGAACTCATAGATTAGGACTGGGTGTTGAAGACCAGAGTTCAGTCCAGCTGCATCAACCTACAGAGACACAAGCTGAGTAGACACAGGAAATCACTCCCATTTGCTCCTGGGGTGACTTCAGTCTTCCCAAGCCCTTCCTCCTTGTATTAATTAAGGTTGCAGTGGGTAGGTAGGTTTCTCCTCAGCTGTTGTCAATCTATTGCCTGTCACAGACATTTCCTTTATGAAAAATCCTCTCCCAGCATTTTCCCTGCTGAAGCTGAGAAGTTCAGCAACAAGATGTAAACAATAGATTGTCTGCTGCTGTAGAACGCAACAGGTAGATCTGTGATTAGTTCTAGTGTAGATGTTTTAGTTCAGTGACCTGTCACAGCAGAGCTAGCTCTCAGAGTTTGTCCAAGCCAGCTCGTGTGTTATCATTCTTTACTTTTCTTAGCTTAGCTTAGCAGCTTCTAGAAACTCTCCTTTCTTTTTCTTTTTAGTATAGTTTAAATAGATGTATATATCATAAAATAATAAATCAAGCCTTCTTATCATAGAGTCAGATCTATGTCTCTTCCATCACCCCAGAAACCCTTGTGACCACCGTCACATATTGCCTATTTCCAGCAGGGAAATAACAGCCAGGAGGTGACTAAGTTGTCCCTTCCTTCACTTCCTCTCGAGTTCAAAGCCTGCCCTTGCAATAAACAGAAGAGACACACCAACAACTTGGTTTTCTGCCCCATTAATAATGATTTTAATAATCATAAATGTTTGGGTTTTTTCCCTTTTAAATATTTTTCTAGTACAAGAGAATGTCAGTGTTCTAGCGGAAGGTGTCCCTGCCCATAGCAGGGGGCTGGAACTAGACAATATTTAAAGGTCCCTTCAACCCAAACCATTGTGTGACTCTGAACTTCTGAAGAGTGATGTTCGGCAACCTTCAACAATGCCAAAAGAAGGCCAAATATTTCACACAGCATCTGCTTGGTCCTTTCTTCTGGGCATGTACTCTTCTCTCAGACAGTCCCAGAAATAATCTGGGCTGCAGGTTCCTCTGTCCACTTCCTTAGATGTGGGATACCTGGCCTGGGATACACCTGCCTGGTGTGGTCTCTGCCCTCTGTTGAATTTGGTAGGTGACATTGTGGACACAGGAGCACTCTCCAGGGGCAGAAATTCAGATGGACAGGGGTGATGTCCATGTTAGGATAAATAAAATGACACAGAGGTGCAATCCACTGTCCTGCAAATGTGTTTACCACAGCCCCTTGCATGCTCTAGTCCTAGCCAAGTAATACTCTCCCAAATAATTCCTGTGTTCTTGGGTGCAGTTTGGGAGTTTGTGTGTGCCAAGGAACATTCCCAGCTGGTCTGGTGGATGAATCCATCCTGTTTTTGAAGCTGAGCTGGTTTAGAAGATGAATGCAACCAGCTCATGTCGGCTGGCCTCGCTGTCTGGGAATACTCCTGGGCACATTTAATTTACTGGTGAAGTTGTAGCCAGAATGTCTCTTCAGGACCATCCATTACTTAAATATCTGTGTTGAATCTGATTTTTTTTTCTACTACTCTGATTGTATCCCACTGCCTCTGGTTTTAAAGATCTTATTTTTCCCTTTTGGCTGCTGTAACTAATCTGGGATGTGATCTGCTGTCTTCATAAATCTGTGCTGTGTGGGTTCACTCAGTCTTCAAAGATACTCAACTTCCGAAAGCTGCTGTTTTTTTTTTTTAATTTTCCAATTCTGAGGTGATTAAGCAACTGAGACTATAGTGAATTAAAAGTCATCCTTTCTCTTGTGTAGCTTATGTGTTAGGTTTTTTGAACAGTTTCTGTTCTTTTTTGCCTTTTAGGGTATCTCATCTATATTTAGATAGTCAGCAAAGTCATTACTGACTCTGAATATGGAGAGCTGGTAAAGAAAAATCTGATGGTGGCAACCTAATTTTTAGCTCTATCAATGCCTCCCATGCTCCTGAGTGTCTTGAAATTGAACATATCCTCATCGCTGCAAGTGTTCAAGGTCAGGTTGGATGGGGTTTTGGACAACCTGGTCTAGTGGAAGGTATCCCTGCCCATGGCCAACTCTTAGTGTGGCCATTTATATAATCATTAAAATCCCTTTTGCTCCAGACCAGATTGGTTGCACTCAAACTGGGATGGTCACAAATCACATTAAGCCTCAGACAGTTCCTAGACACAATTTTGGTCAGTGCTAGCTGACCTAGACAAAAAACATGCCAAACATTGCTCTAAGAATGCAAAATATTTGTGATTGAGTACTAGGTTTAAGGCATAAACCTTCATAAGTGTGGACATAGCCTCAGAGTACCTCTTTTAAAGACTAATGAAAAATGTCTGTGGCCCACTGTGTCCCAAAAAGTGGAAAATGTATGATTCACGCTTTTGACACTTTTCATCATGGACAGAATGTTTAACATGCCATCCCTACCCCAATCCTAGACAAAGAAAAGTCTCTGTGGCAGTTCAGACGTTTATGCTGGGTTTTTTCTGTCTGTTATGAAAGAAATTCAGCCCACCAAGATCTCAGACATTGTTCCTGGCTTCCATATTCATAGCTAAGTTCTGAGGTGTTCTCACCCTCTTCAGTCCACCCTGGCATCACTGATGTTGAGAGTTATTCCCCCTTCTATGGGAGAAGTTTGGTCTCTGTGGGTAGGACTGTCAGGTTACTGTTCCCCTCAAATCTTTCTAATTGATCTTTCAAATATGGAATAAAAGCAAGAGCATTGGCAAAATAAACCCTGGGGAAGCAAAGGACAGGGCTGAGTGATGCCTTCTGGTTCTTTCAGAGATTTGTGCTGCTTAGAGCAGGGAGGAGAAAAATTTGGAGAGTACAGGAGATGCTTGGGCAGCCTTCAAATTGTCAATTTTCATTGGTGCTGCTTGTTCAAATTGTATGTAAGGGTAGAGCCAGAACTATCCTGGTTCACAACATACTCTATGCAAAGGCTTTTTCCATAAAGTGCCTTTATACTTCTCTTAAATGTTTTTTCACATGCTATTGACAGAATTGAGATCTCAGTTTTAGTGGATGTTCCCAAAGTTATTTTGTAAGGTTTGGTATTACCTGAGAAAATATTAACTAGCTGGGCTTGAATTATATGAAGAATCTGATTATTAAACTGGGCTGTATCAGGTTCTTGGAAACCCTTATTTCCAGAAGGAGGAGGAGGTGAATTGCCATGCTGGAATTGGAGGATCTGGTGTAGGTCTCTGTAGGGCTCAGCTCCTAAAAGGTAAATCTCCCTTTCTCTTCCTGCTCTCTTCCTTCCTCTAAGCCGTCTGAGGAGGATCTCACTGGCAGCTTTTTGGAGCATAGCACAGGGGAGTCCTCCTTCCACAGCCCCCCCAGCCACAGCACTATCCAAGCAGATTATCTTAACCCATTCTTGCTCCAGACTGGCACTGTCAGTTTGCACAAACCATCAGGATAATCTCTAAACAGTCATAGAAGCGCTGCTTTGGTGAAACACGGGGTATTGATCTCCCCTGATCATCCTGTTTGCTCCTGGGGTGGCTGGAAGTGCCTGGAGGTGAGACATGGATGTGGTGCCTCCAAGATGTCACATGGGCTGTGATGCCACAGACCTGATCAACGTCCACATGTCCTTTGGATGCCTGCTGGATGCTCCTGCAAAGGTCAGGCATCTTTAGAGCTCTCCCAGAAGGTTTTTAATGGAGTGAGCTGCTAGCTTTTATCCTTCCTCATAATTTCATGAGGCAGAATCCCCCTCTCCCCCAGGCAAGCAGCCAGCCTGCCACCAGCTATTCCCTTTAAAATTATGATGAAGCTTGAAATAAAACACAGCCATGGACTGAACCCTCTAACCCTCAGTCCAAAGGTATTAAGGCTGCTGGTTGATAGAGACAATATCTAGTTCTTGGAAATGTTTTGCTTCTAGCACCTCTGAATGATTAGGAAGAGAGGACTTGGTGAAAAAGATAATGATTCTGTATTTGCTGTGGAAATGACAAGTGCAATTAGAACTGCCAACTGAGTTGTGATCAAAATTCTGATTAATTACTTACTGCTATTTCACAGAGAAGAAATTAGTGCGTATCTAATTGGTGTTACTGAAATGTATTCTGTGCCTTGCTTGCATAAATTAAATGTAAAGAACAAATCTACTGCTTGTCCGTGAGAGGGAGAGAAAGAGATGGAGCAAAAGTGAGTGTGTGATACTGGGCAAGATCCTCAGGTGATGCAAATCAGGGCTGCTCTGGTGAAATCCCTGGCTGGTGAGGCTCAGACCTGGAATGCTAAAAGAAGCACTTTGATTTGGGTGTTTACTGGGGGTCTGTGCTGTAAGAAAAGAAGAGGTCAGGCTGGAGGATCGCAGCAGCCTTTCTTCCAGTCTTATCAAATCTCACTTTATCAAAACCAGTCACAGCAGTATGAAATCCTATTTTCAGCTTTGTGATACCACGGCACCAACCCCCACCATACCATCAGAGACTCGCTGTCGTGTGATTTTTGTTTGCTTATTTATTTCAATTTCAGCTCTGCACATGCTCCAGGCACATATACAATAATGGCAATTACACATTGTACAAAGCACATCAATAATTTTAGTATGAAAGAGAAGGAAAAGGCAGAGATTCGAGTGCTTTAATCGGCAGGACCACATTATGTCAATGAAGCAGGGACACGGAGGACTGATTAGATAAATTCTCCCTTGCAGTTCCAGCACCCGGCACTGAAGTGCCCACCATGTTCTGAAAATTAAATGCATGCATTAAAAATGTATCTGCATTTATTTTCCCTCTGGTGTCTTTTTTTGGTTTTTCTAACAAACAGAATCTTGTGGAAAAGAAAAAAAATCATCCCTAGATGGGAGCTTTGGCTCCCATCTTTAAGGAAGATTTTTTATCTTTAAGGAAGTCAACTTGGTACCTTGATGGAGAGGGCTGTGTCAGTGGGGATGAGATGAGCTTCCTCCTCCTCCTCCTCCTCCTTCTCCTCCTCCTCTTCCTCCCTGCTCCCCTCAATTAACTTTTATTCTTCCAGGTGAAACAGGAGAAAGGTTGCAGAAGTGGGGAAGCAAATAGACCCCATGGATTTGCTAATCTGTGGAATTGTTAATTTGAAAGAAGTTATTTTCCTAAACAGGGGTCTAACTTGCATACTGTAAGTGTAGCTGCACTGAATTTAAAGGGTCATTTCAATAATCCCAAAACTGTGATGAAATCCAGCAGCCCTATTAATTACCTTGCAGCATCTTGCCATTATCCTTGTCTTCCCTTGCCTTTGGCCTATCTTCATTACAGTGGCATAGAAATATATGCTCAAACCACAAAATA
>NW_005054377.1:1787615-1788475 GCF_000277835.1 Geospiza fortis | reverse complement strand
ACTCTTTCCATGCTGACCTGGTGTCCTGCCTCTTAAACAAATATTTCACTTCCCCCCACTTGAGTCTGAAAGGGCACAGCCACCACCAGCCAGCTGTAATGTCCTTTCTTTTCCTGCCTTCCTTTCTCTCTTATCTCCGTGATCTTCTCTCCCCTGCTCCCTCCCCCAGACAGCTTTATTAAATTCAGACCTCTACTTCTGAGGCCTCTCTGTCTGAGCTCCTGCTCCCTGTGAGAGATGGAGAGTGAAACGGAAAAATAAAAAAAAGTCAAGATTCCCTTATATTCCTCCTCTCCTCAATGTCCTTGGCAGCATGGGGATGCTTCCCACAGCACATCCTTCTGGCTGGATGTTCAGGTTACTGTCTGTAGTGTTGCCAGAATTATTTACCATTTTGTGACCCCAGGGAAACACACCATGCAAGAAAATGTGAATCTATATTTGACAACTGACAACACATGCTTGACATAAAGTACCACTCTTTTGGGAAAGATTTGAATTGGAAAGGGGAATTAAATGTAAAGAGAATTTCTGCGGCTTTCATGGAGAGTGGTTGTAGCCCAGATTGTCTTGATTAGGTAGTACAGGTTTGGAAATGGCTTGCACCAGTTTTCTACCTGCTGGATTAGCCTTGGTACTTAGCTCTGAGCACTTTGTGTACTCTGACTGTGGATGAGCCTTTCCATCCTAGAGGGATACAAACACAACCTACAAGTCTTCAGCCTCCTCTCTCCTGTGGCTGCCCCATGAGACTTGGGAAAACTGAACAAACCCTGCCAGATGGGCTCTTTGAAGGCTCTCCAAAGCATCTTGACTCTTCATGGCACTGAAAGATATTCCCTGATGGCCCAAACCAGCAG
>NW_005054377.1:1784877-1787598 GCF_000277835.1 Geospiza fortis | reverse complement strand
GACAGCTTTTCAACTGAGCTTTTCAATTAGTGTGTCCAGAAAATTAAATGTGTTCTGATATTTTTGATGACATGGAACAAACAAGTAAAAATCATGCTTGGGCTTGTCTGATGGGTGTGTCTGGCAATGCAGGTGTTATATGAAAAAAAAATCCAGACCAAAATTGTCCATGCTGACAATTCTCTTCATAAAAGTTAGATAATGTAAACTATTATAAATGAAGGGCATCTTTTAAATTCCAGCTGGGTGCCGGAGCTAAGAAGCCTTGGAGAACCTGAATTGTTCTGCCTATCTAACACAGTATCAGTGCTTTTTTCTTTTTTCCTTTTTCTTCCTGGTGCTAAAACACTAAAAACTCTCAAAGAAGCAAATCTGCCCAATGCATGTCTCTGTTTTCCTGTGCCCAGATAATATTTTCTGACCTGACAGCCTTGATGAGGTTTTGAAGAAATTAAATATTTTTATATTTAGTCCCATAATGACAGCAATGATAAATAAACACATAGTGTCCCAACACCAAGTGTCTCAAAAATGTTATCTACTGTCATTGTTTAGGGCTTGAGCATAGGGTAAGTGCCCTCAATAACATTTATTTTCTATTTTCCACAATGATCTGGAGGATTGCCCAGTGTAGGAATGCAGCTCTGTAATTTTATTGTCAGATAGGGTCAAGACATCAGCTGTTTTACATTGGCCTCATGCTGTCATCAGCTAGACCACCTGAGGAAGTGGCCTGCTGGGAATGCATTTTAACCATCCAAACAGGGACATCCAAACCTCTGCAAGCTCAACCACCAGAAATTACTGGGAAAAGCAGAGAACAAATGGGCTTCGGTTTTGCTTCCTTCTAACACCATGCAATGGGTTGTTACCTCTCTTTTCTGCTTCCCATTGCAGCTGGGGATGTTTTCAGACTAAACAAGTCCCTGAAACCTGAAACTTGGCCATCACTTATGGAAGTACCCTGTGCAGCATGGTTAATAAATAAAAAGTTAAGAAAAATATAAAGACAACCTTTCCGCTATTAACAAAAGACTCTTCAAAGTTACTCTTTTGCTCTGGGCTTTTACAATAATAAGCTGAAAAAATACATTAGAGAGCAGACTCCTTTCTAGCCACTTCATATTTCATTTTGCCTCTCACTTGTCTATTTATTTTCACGTCTTTCCTGATTACTTCTCAATTGTAGAAAGACAACATTAGGCACAACGAGTTTTAAATAAACTCCCTGGCCAAAATAACTCCAAGGGCTGTCTGAAATTTCAAACAGCTTGCTAGTAAGTCTGGAATAAAATATAAAGGAAGTGATCCTTACTACTTAGAGCAGGGCAATCAGAACTGTTGGTGATTTGAGTGCTCCACCAATACACTTATTTTTATCCATGGGCATCACCCCACACAAACAGGATCAGGGTGACTCTGTCCATTCACCTTTATATGAACTTGAAGAACACTGTCTGGTAAAGCACAAGAGATGTTCCAGCTCCAAATGTACTCTTTTCCTGTTGGAGCTGTCCAGAAGGCTTGGGATGGGACAAGGAACAGGACTTGGACTACCTAAAATAACCACACATGAATGTAAAAACTATTTGCAAAAACAAACCCCCAAAGCTTCTTCAAACCATCTTGAGAGCATCTGAAGTTCTGAATGAAGATATCATTGGGGTCACAGATCTTCTCCAGGTAATTTTCAACCCTGGCAGCTCCTCTGGACATACTTAAACCTGGGAGTTTTGTCCTATAAAACCTAAAAGCCTAAAATGTAGATACGCTATGATTTGTGATAAAGCCCTCAGAAATCTGATGTAACTTCGTAGTTAGCCTTGCTCTGAATAGAAGTTTAAAATATGCGACATCTGGAAATCTCTTATCTATTTTTTTTTTCTCCCAAGAATCATTGTAGACATGGTATTTTAAGACTATGCTGACAGAGATTTGATTTTTTGGAAGTGGTGTTTGAAACCAGTGTGCTTCTGTTCCTGCATCCATGTTGGTTCCAGAGGTTAGAAATAATTTTTAGGGTGTTGTTCTATTTGCTCAACTATTTTTGGATAAGCTCTCTAATTTTGGGCATTACAAGGTATTTTGCTGAGGGCCCCCTCTGTTTCCTGTGTGAGCTGCACTGTTCAGGAGCTGACAGAGCCTTGGTTTTCAGGGTGACTGCACCTTGCACATGTGGGAGTACCTGGATGCCATGGCTTGGTCATCAGAGCTACACAAGCCAAATGCAGAGTTTGGTCTTTTTCAGGGTCTTCCTCAAAAATTTGTTTGTAGCTTGTTTATATCTCAGGGCTATGGGAGTTTCTTTCTAATTTTTGATTTGACGGTAGTGACTTCATCCCCCTCCTTTCTCTCTTTCCTCTCGTTCAAAACTGGGGAAGATAGTTATTTAGAAGTATGTACAGAGCTGTCATTTCCCTCTTACTTCAGAACATGAACGTGGATTGGCCTGGCTGTTCCACAAGCCTCATTAGCAACTACATTAGTGCTTGGGCTCATTTTATCTGATGGCACTGGCAGTTAGTGCTATGGTTTAATGGCAAGGTGGTGATTGGCCAAAGGTTGGACTTGATGATCTTGGAGATCTTTTCCAAACTTAATGATTTGGTGATTCTCTGATTCTGAAGGCAGGCCTGCAGTCCAAAATATGTGTCTAGGTCCCACACATAGCCAGCAGAGACAGATACCTCCAAAAGTGATACAATCCATCCAAAGAAAAGC
>NW_005054377.1:1782044-1784867 GCF_000277835.1 Geospiza fortis | reverse complement strand
TCCTCTAAAAGCCTCTCCTCTCCCCCTTTCTAATGATTATTGTCTAGATGAACAGCTTAGACCAGACAATTAGCTTAGACTAGATGCTTAACATTTAGGCAGCTAGAATTAATGTGATGAATCCCTTCTATGTGCTCAGATAATGACTGTAGCTATTGTGTCTCAAATTTTAGCTCTGCAATATGTTTTCATAGGTGTTCAGATTCTGCACCATGCTCTCAGATTAATTTCTACTCCCAAGGCTTAAAATACTTCCCTCCCATTACTGTTCATTGTCATAAATATGTCATGGCATAATATAGCTGTCTGTACCCATAATGAAATCCTTCTGCTTTAAGATTCAAGTCCACAGCCCATACAGGACTAATATTGCTGAAAATCACCCTAATAATGTCACAGGGACTCTTGTGCTTGTGAACCTTTTTGTTATGAGCACAGGCTCTTGGACTGAACCTCCAGCCAAGGCAGGTGCAAGTAAGATTTTAACATATTTTTATACCTTAGATGGGGAAAGAAAGAAAAGAAAGAAAGAAAGAAAAAGAAAGAAAGAAAGAAAGAAAGAAGAGAGAGAAAGAAAGAAAGAAAGAAAGAAAGAGAGAAAGAGAGAAAGAAAGAAAGAAAGAAAGAAAGAAAGAAAGAAAGAAAGAAAGAAAGAAAGAAAGAAAGAAAGAAAGAAAGAAAGAAAGAAAGAAAGAAAGAAAGAAAGAAAGAAAGAAAGAAAGAAAGAAAGAAAGAAAGAAAGAAAGAAAGAAAGAAAGAAAGAAAGAAGCACTCCAAAGTGATATCTGTAATTACAATGTTCCCAAAAGGAATTAATATAACCTGCTAAAAAAAATCCCTCACTTGTATTAGTCCTCCCGTATTCCTAATGAATTGGTTTCAAGCTCTTGCTACTTACATTTATTTTTACCAAAAAGATGATCTTCAAATTTCCAACCTAAGCCTCCCTGGTTAAAATACTAATACTTTTATTTTGTTATCTCTCTATTGGATATGGGAAACCAACCTTCCTTCCTAAAAATTGTTATAAAACTTCTATAAACTAATTATGCCTTTTACTGTGCTAACTGAAATGTCTGCAGTCTTTCTGGGCTGAAATTGGGATATATGAAATATGTTTTATTAAATGGCATTGCTGGGGAAAAAATGGGTTTTAATAATAGGGTTTACAGGAAAAAATGTACACAGACCAAATATATTATAATTTCTCAGGGAAAGCTAAAAACTTCGTAAAAGTTTGGTATTTAGTCAATATGTGTTATTTGTCAATGAAAAAGGGAGAAAATAGAACAAATGAAAGCTTCTGTTCTGCCCTCTCAACCTATTTCTTACTGAAATTATTGTCATTTTAAAGCTTATTTCTAACCCAAATATTTCCAGAAACTGCAGGTATTTGGCATTTTCCTTCTAGCCTGGTTCTAGTGGAAAATCACTCAGTCTCTTTGTGAGCCCGTTCCCAGGACCAAAGAACTGTTCTCATTGGGAAGAAATGATAATAATAATAGCAGTAAAGTGGAGTTCCCTGAAAATTTTATTTTGAGGCAGTTCATTTTATGCCCTAACTTTATTTTTGCAGAAGAAAAGGACGATTTGTCTTCGCAGTGACTGCAGGCCAAGGAGGGAGAGCGAAGCTGAGAACCTCTCCATCCATAACAGCGATGGTCTGAATAGAGTTCAAGTTTATTTGACTAATTCTTTCACCACTTGTCAGAGAACATACTTTTGTTTGTGGTAACAAAAAAAGCTCTTTCCTCCCCCGTTTCTCCTGCGAGTAGCACAAGCACTTGTGTGGAGCACAAATTACCGTAACCATTATGATGTTTGCTGTCAAACTCATTTATTTATGCAACTGCTGTGGAAAGGCCTGGGGCCCAAAAGCAACCCTGAAAGATTTCAGAGCCCTGGTGTGGGGTCATGAAAGGGAAAGTGAGGGGGAGGGAGAAGCCTCCACTGGTTATGAGAAAGGAACTGACACAGGAAATGGTCACATATGGCACAGATTTATTGTGTCCGGGACTTCCCATTCAAAACTCATTATATCCACAGCTCAGAGCAGTGCGTGGCACAGCCACAGTCATTTTTAGGTCTGGCATCTGACAAAACTGCTGTTCTGCTTTCAGGTGGTGGTGGTTGTGGTAGTTTTATCATTCCTAGGCCAGAGAGATGGTGACTGGAATGGTGTCGGCAAAAGCTCTGCTGTTTGCTGCCCCTCATCTTTATTTTGAGCCACAGGTATTGGTGTGACTAAAGCTTCAGTCAGTGAGGTTGCTGGTAAGGAGAAGAGAAAAATCCTCTTAAAAACACCTAAAGGAAGTCAGTTTTATCTTCAAGGGGAAGAAAATGGGAAAAGCTTTGGTAGTGACACTAGAAAAGAACCGATACTTGTGGAAGGGCGTGTTTTTCAAAGGTGAAATAATAGGGACAAAAAGATGCTTCTCTTTGTATTTTTATTTGTCTTTCCTGGGAGACAGGACCCATCTTACACAAAGATGGCTTTTTGGATGATGGTTAATCCTTTCAAGAGGTTTGTGAGAATAGTTTGTTTATCTTACCTGCTTCATGAGATCATCTAAAAGCGCCAGTCCACACTGTTTAACCATTTTTGTCTCCATGCACAATAAAATATCTGGTAACACTTTTGTCACTGCATTGGATTTGTTCCTGAAATAAGCATTATGGAGACCTTTGTGTTGTCAGGATCACTAAAATGACCAAAGTTCCCAAATCATTAATCATAATGCAGATAAAAATCCTTCCCAATTCTATCTTTCTGATAAAGGTCAGTAAAATTATGGACAAGCTCCTCTGGGCCAGTGCTGACAG
>NW_005054377.1:1781707-1782034 GCF_000277835.1 Geospiza fortis | reverse complement strand
CGGGAAGGGGTCTCTATCCAGTCCAGCAGCACTGGGGTATGGACACTGGAGCTTCCTATTGCACCAAGAGTACTGCTCCAAACCCACTTTTGTCCCAGCCAATACAGAAGTACCCAAAATAACTTCTGTGTGCTTTTCAAAAATTATCATGAGTCAGGAACCAGTTAAAAAATGCAGTTTGGAGGTGATCACAGTCTTCTGGAGGGTCCATGGCTTTAATACTATGGAAGTGCTATGCCAGCTGGCCTTAGGGACTAGGACCTGACTTGGCAGCAATTATTTGAAAAGTTTGATGGATAAAACACTCTAGAAGCTCAGTTCCTGCTG
>NW_005054377.1:1701423-1781682 GCF_000277835.1 Geospiza fortis | reverse complement strand
CGTGGCACATTGTAATCCAGAAGATTTGTGGAATTATAAGGAAAATCCCTTTCTCCAGCCTGGTCTGGGCAACCTCGCTAAAGGGCCTTTCCAGATTTACTCACCCACCTCCTTTGAGAGGGATCAAGGTATTTTCTCCTGGCTGGGTTATTATTCTCCCCCCAGCTTTTCATGGGTTTGTGAGACAGGTTTGGTGTTTTCTCTCAAATACAAAGACCAACAATGATCTCTCTGACTCAAGAGGCTCCTGACTTGTAAATCAGTGAAAGCTTGAGGAGCATTTTGAGTGAACATTGCTATACAAATGCTTGGTTCCCATACTCTTTTTAATCCCTGTTGGAGAGCATTCTGACCTCAGAGATTTGCTGGTTTCTCTTTTTAAGACTTTACTTGTGTTCTGATGCTTTGAGGTCAAGAATGAATTATTATTATTATTATAGTCTCTGGGAACTGTAAAACTGTAATTTTTTGTTCATGACTGGGACAGATATATTGTCATCTGTAACCTGTGCCTTCTCTCCCAAGCATGGGAGCTCTGAAGTATTAAAATCAAGTGTTACTTGCCACTTTCATACAGTTGAACATAAAAATGTACAACTGTATGAAAGTGGCAAATAACACTTGATTTTACAGAGAATAATTAGTTTCAATATGTGTGGCCATATCAAAGCATGAACACAATGAATGCAATAGCAAATATTTCATGCATTATACCTGTTTTTTTTTGGATTTGCACGTGAAAGGGAAGGGTGAACGCAGATCTCAGGATGTGTAAGTGTTTTACTACTGAGGTTTGTTCAAAGGAAGTGCCAGTAACTGTCTTTTCTCTTCTTGGGCACCTATTTTTACAAACCTTGAAGGAACACAGTATTTTTGAGCCCACAAATGTGGCTAAAATTGGCTTGGGGGGGGGGTCAAAATTTTTTATAGAGGAACGATAAACAGGAGAGTATAAAACCCCCAAACAGAGTGATGTTATGAGACTCATTTCCTTCCAAAATAATTTTCTTTAAAAGAAAGAATTAACAGCCTAAAGCAGTCACTCTATTTTTATTTACATGGTCCCTGCTATGAGTACATATTTATGTGTGTGTGTTCCCATGGTTTAACCCCAGCTGGCAACTCAACCTCACAGAGCCCCTCAGTCTCTCAGCCCTGGTCGGGTGGGGGAGAGAACTGGAAGGGTAAAAGGGAGAGAACTTGGGGGTTGAGATAAAAACCTTTAAACAGGGGAAGTAAAAGTTGTGTAAGCAAGCAAAGTAAAACAAATAATTCATTCACCACTTCCCATGGGCAGGGAGTGTTCAGCCACTCCAGTGTGACTCCATCACAGGTTGCAGTGACTTGGGAAAATAAATGCCATCACTCCAAATGTCCTCCCCTTCCTTCTTCTTACCTCAGCTTTATATGCTAAGCATGATCTGGGATATTCCATGGGTCACCTGGGCTGAGCTGTTCTGGTTGTGTCCCCTCCCAAATCTGTGTGCGTCCCCAGCCCATTCACTGGTGGGGTGAGGAGCAGAAAAGGCTTCAACTCTGTGCAAGCCCCTCTCAGCAATAATGAAAACATCTCTGTGCTGTTAACACCATTTTCAGCACAAATCCAAAACACAGCCCAAAACAGCTACTGCAAAGAAAATTAACTCTGCCTGAACCAAACGCAGCACATTTGTACACAAACACATGAGAAACATTTGTACCACTGTGCCTTCCTCTGCAATTGAACTTGGAATAATTTACCTTTTCTGGATTTCCAAGGTGCTGTTCCTGGGCCCTTTTTTTTTCCTCCCTTTATTTCCCATTTGAATGTCAGCAGGTCAAAAGGAACAGTTAATGCTGATGAATATTTCCCTCTCAGCAAAGATATGTGCTGGCCAGCCCAAGGCCAATGAATCGCAATTTCTAAACAGTGTCCCATTTATCTCTCCCCTCCCCCTTCCTCCCCTCCTTGCTTTTATATTTTTGTAGCTATAATTGTAGTTAAATTAGAAATAACTGACGGGCAAATGCAGTCAGATGGAAAGAAAATTGTGGGAGATTTATTTTATTTTGATAAAAAACTGACATAGCCTTTTGTTTTTGTCAGAAAGAGACTCTATTTTTCCTTTTACCATGAATTGTGGAATCTATCACGAAATGGGTAAAAATTATTGAAGCAAATGGTGGTGTTAACCTGAAGGGGAAAATCATTAATGTTGATGTATTTCATTCAATTTTAAATGTAGAATTTATTTTATTTTATTTTATTTGGCATTGGGGAACAAGGGAAAAGCCAGGAGACTTGTATAGGACTCTATGTGCCTTTAAGTCAGAACATCTATTTTAAAAAATGCTCTTCTCTCCTTCCACCTCTCTCCATTTTTCTAAATAAAGGATATGATGTGGTGATGGTGGCAGTGGTGGAGGTTTTTTCCCTAAGCAAAGAGGGCCCCCTCGGCGCATTATTCTTTTCAAATGTGAAATGAGGTGGAAAATCCTCATTTCACGACAGGAAGGACAAATATTGACACAAAGTTAATATTTGTCAGGAGACCTAGAAGCAACCTGAGTGCTAAAATCTCATCTAGATATATGTGCTGGTGTGTTTATGTATATAAATAAATAATAAATTTGCCTTGATGATGGGTGGAACCTGCAGAAAGCAAAGTCTGCTCGCTGAGGTGGAGGAATTATCTGCAGAGGGTGAACACCCACACACATTCCACCTATCATTTCTCTCTCTTCTTGTGTGGAGCAGGACAAACAGGTGAATTCACGAGCCCAAAGCACACGTGTCCCCTTCCTCTGCCTGGGTACACAAGATCCCAGCATGAAGTTTAACAATATGCAAATATCTTCTCCCTCTTTCCCACACATTTCTAAGGACTATAGTTGACTCTTTTCCCCTGTTTTTTCCTCCCTCACACACATGTGTGTGTGTGTGTGTGTGTGCAAACACATACAAATAGAACCTGTGTAATCCAATTTCACCCATGGCGGGGGGATGCTTCTGGAATTTATCACTGCTATTGTTCATCACCAATGTAAATAGCACATGTCAGCTCAATATTCAGTGGTCACTCAGTATTTATTAAGTCCTGTCCACTCTGGCCTTTTTTAGAGGAAAGCCCTGGGGCAGATTAGCTGACATGCCGCGTCACTTATCTGTTCTCATTGATTATCAGAGTCAGCTGTGGCCAGGACTCACTTTTTTCTTCTCCTCTCAGACCCCCTCTTACAAGCACCCCTGCTTGGATTTTCATGAGGAAATAATCAGATTAGGGCTTCAGTGGCGAGTTCATATGGAGTTCTCTTTCTCCAATGTGCTACTAACCGAATAAACGTGTTTTGTGGTAAATTGTAAATGACATTATGATTACTAAGGCCAGCATGGGTTTCATTTAAAGGTGATCGAAGTTGCAGGCTGCAGAAATTGTGACTGGCAGATAGGGCCATTTGGAAGAAGACAAGCGGTGATGCGTGTGTGTGCACGGGTGTGAGTGTGTGCAGGAAACCAAGCCAGCCCCCTTTGCAAGGCAGGCGGGGCTAAGGAAAGTTCTGAGAAATCATGAAATATCATCAAATCCCATTTGTAGACATGAGAAATGTCACCAGGGGGAGATGGGGTGTTTCCAGGAGAGCCGTGGATGAGATGTGTCAGCCTTTGTGGGCAGGCTGCTGGCAGCACAGCGCGTCCTCCCAGCGCTCCGGGACAATTCCAATGTCTCTGAGCACAGCATTTCCACTTCTGCTCTGAAGAGAGCTGTCCCTCACTTTCTTTTTGCCTCCAACACAAACTGACAGCAAAAAACAACAGCAAAATACTTACACTGAAAAGCAAAAAAAAAAAAACAAACCAGGGAAAAGCAAGAAAAGGGAAGCAAATTTGTAAACTGGTGTCTAAAAATAGAGGGGTTTGTACAGATCCCATCTCATTTGGACATCCTCCCTGAGCAGAGCTCAACATTTATGTAATTCCATTGCTTCCCTCAGGGACGTGCAGAGGGAGAGCTCATTCTGGGGAATGTCCACAGACCACAGGCTGCACATGGTGATTCCCCTGGAAATACATAATACACAGGATCCAGGCTTTGGGATGTAACTAACGGCAGAGCCCAGAATTATTTAATGGAATCACAGAATGGCTTGAGTTGGTAGTAACCTTAAAGATCGTCCCCAGGTAGGTAGGGACACCTTCCACTGCACCATGTTGCTCAGAGCCCATCCAACATTTCTCATAGTTAATTTATTTTTTAGGAGTCTGCTACTTTTATCTAGCAGAAATTTTCACACAATGTGTCCTTGATAAGGGATGTCCTTTTGCCCTAATATCTTCTTATTCATTGATAAGTTTATGACTCTCAAGGATGTTGCTGTCTCTTATTTTTTATGTGAACTGAATACACGTTTCCAAGTGCTGAATGAGGAGCACAGAGTTGGTTTGGACTTTGGCCATGCTTTGCCCAACACGTTTGTGAGCAGAGCTGACTAAGGAAGGAGCAGGCTAGGTGAGGGAAGGAGAATTCTAGCTGACTACAGCAGCAAATTCCTCCTTTGATTTTATTTTGAAGAGAGGAAGGAAAAACAGAAACCAACATCTTTTGCTAAGATGCTCCAGGCAGAAATGTTTATGTTTTTGGTGCCTGTATCTGAACTCATTTACTTTTATTCTCTCTTTATAATCAGCGGTGATCTCATCATTACAGCCTGAGGCAAAGTTTCTCTCATCTTAAAGCAGAGACCTGTATTTAGTCAGATGGAGCACACTATAAACTTATAGCACCATTCAGGACTTCTGACATAGGTACAGAGTGGCAGCACACGGGGGAATGGCACCAAACTAACAGGGGTAGCGTTAAATTTGATATTGCAAAGAAATTCTTTACTGTGAGGATGTTGAGGCATTAGTTGCCCAGAGAAGCTGTGGGTTCTCAATCCCTGGAAGTGTTCAGGGACAGGTAGGATGGGGGCCTGAGCCACCTGGTCTTGTGGAAGGTGACCCTTTGCAGGAGGGTTGGAACTAGATGATATTTAAGATCCAACACCTTACAACCCGAACCATTCCGTGAGTCTGTGATTCTAACTCAGAAGTCTGTGTGGATTACATCTCTTCTCTCTAGAGCCTTCCATAAAAGGATCCTCTTGACTTGTCTGCAGAGGCACTTGGGAGGGGATTTAGTAGGAAATCCTGAGATATGTGTAACAATCTTCACCCCTGTTATATTCAGTGAAAGAACAAAATGTTATCTAAAGTGGCTTTTGCACTCCCATTCATTGTGCGTTACACCTACAGATGTTGCAGCTACCAAAAGAAGTCCAGGTGGCACTCTGCACTTGTGTTTAAGTGACAGGATCCCACCTGTGGTCAATAAAATGATAGGATTGTAAAATGAAACCCAGATGACTAAACAGAAGTATTTTAGGGTGAATTTCATTGGTTTTAAACAGCTTTGAATAGATGGCTGGGGAATTGGGTGTGTTTCAGTTACACAAGTGTGTTTAGTGTAATTTCTGGTTCTGTGGAGTGTCCTTGCAAGGCACATGTCTTCTATAGACCCTGTGTCACATATCTCAGGTACCTCAAAATACACCAAACATATCTAGACACCTGCCTGTGAGCAAATGGTTGAAATTCCAGATCTCAACTGATGGCAGTGGGAGTCTGGACATTTGGAACACATGTAAGAGTCTCCTATATTTGTAGGTATCAGAATCTGATGGGTTCTTCCAGCTTCTCACTTCATGAGGTGGTTCATCACTGGAGTAGATTAATGAGTAGATTAATGATGTTCTTGTCCTTTCTAATGTTTTCTGTTTGAAGTGCAGTCTCTGTGAGCGGGATGAGACAGCATTTTGTAGGGTTAAATTATCTTTGCAAAGACTTGCAGTCATGCCCTGATTCATCACCCTGCTACAGGCTTGGGACCAGGGAAAATGTAGAAGGAACAAGGACATAGGGACAAAGCGCTGGGTCAGACAAAAAGTCTGTCTTGCATGTATTCTCTTTCAATGGACCCTGTAGTTTTATATGTAGAAAGAACAAGGTAGGTGCATGTGATGCTTCTTTGTCATTTGTTTTCAGTCCTCAACAATTTTCAATTCCAGGACATCTAGAAGTAGATGCAGTTTCTACCTATTTAATATCTCTCAGTGTCCAGGCTTCTCTTAAAACTATGTAAAATTTTAACACTGACAAAGTGACTTTTAATTTGGACTGGGAAAATAAGGACCTATTAAAATTTTTTTGAGATGATGTCTGAAACAATTACTTTTTTTCCTCCATCTCCCTTTATTCTCTTCCAGGAATTTACAGAGATGACAGTAAGTGCCTCTTCAAGCCCTCAGTACAAGGCTACTTCTGCAAACAGACAGATCATGCACTTGTGATCTTAGAAAACTTGGATTCCAGTGTGGACAGCCAGAGACTGTTCCCAGTGGTTACAATGACTGGAAGCTTTATGGACACCTTCACCGATGAGACCTCACATTCTTTGTGTCACCCTGCAGAGCATCATTCTGCTTTCTTCTCTGTTCTGCCCTCCACCAAACTCACCACAGTCTGCTTCCCAGACCTGACACCTCTGGCTTTCAGACTCTACCTCCTCAGCGGCCAAAACACAACCAGGCTGCCCCTTGCCATATTCTTCTCTGAACCACTCAGCCTTCGTGTTTTCGTCCAAGGGAATTATGTCTCTCCGACCCCATCTTCTTTTTCACTGAACTCAGGGGCAGGAGCCAATTACTTCAGCTTTGAGGACAACCTTCTCTATGTTCTCCTCCATGAGAAGGAACCTGTGGAAATAGTTGCTGGCCTGTCCCTTCTTGTGGCTTTCACTGTAACTGAGGCTGCTGGGGAAGAGGGTGAGGCAACCATAACACGTCGATTGGCTGATTTCTTGAAGATTGATCATGACCAAGTCAGAGTGGTCTATAATGTGCTGGGAAGTGAAAGCACTTTGCAGGTAATCTCAGCCAATGCCAGCAAAAAGAGATATCACTGCCCTAACATGGCATTTTGCACAGCCTTTCAGAGCAGATACAGCCCACAGGAAGAGGGGACGCAACCAGGGAGCACCCGAGCTCTGCATCCACCTGATGGGGCTGGTCCATCCAGAGTGCTGATCATTGAGCTTGGTGATCTTCCAGGTCATCCAAGAAATGAGCTGACAAGTGACAGCCTAAAGAGTTTGGCCAGAACAATTATCAACACTCATCAGACTGGAGACCTTCAGAGTGGCCTTGGCTTGCCAGTTGACACCTTGATGGTGACTCAGTCTGCTCTGCTGTCCCCAAGAGAAGGTAACAGTAGGTAAGTAGCAGATGAATCATCACCAGACACCGATTTAAGTATAGCGAGGTACTTTATCCACTTGATATACTTATTAAGTTCTCCATTGACTGAATTATGACTAACCGTGATGAAATATGTTATAAAATTTCCATGACTTGCCCAGAGAAGCTGTGGCTGCCCCATCCCTGGAAGTATCCAAGGCTGAGTTGGACAAGGCTTGGAGCAACCTGGTCTTTTGGAAGGTATCTCTGCCCATGGCAGGGGGTGGAACACAATCACCTGTAAGATCCCTTCCAACCCAAACCATTCCATGATTCTGTGATGTCAGAGCTATGCCCAAGTACTAGCTGGATTCCCAAGCATCAATTACCTTGTTTTTCTGTTAGTGCTCATGAGTCTCTGGAATGCAGAGATGTCAGTGGTGCCTTAAATGAGGAACAGAATTCTTGGAAGTCTGCCTTGAAACTATAGAGAATTGGGTAAATTCAGGCTATCATAGCTCTTAAATTTGAAACAATTAAATCTATGAATGTTTATAAATTGATGTGGCAGCAGGGGTGCATTATTAAAGATGGGTTGTTTGATTAACTATCTTGAAGATCTAAACATTTGTCCATATATTTTTAAATTTAAGGCCTGCAGGATAGATGCTACTACTCTTCACCTTGGTGCTTTAATATCGACTCTAAGTGTTGATTATTTTTACCTAAAATTCTAGAAATCTATTTGGTCTTGATGATTCAGTAGCTGGACACATCCGATACTACCTGAACATGTGCCTAGATGTTGGATTCTACTCCTGTTCTTTCTGTCACAAATACTTGCCCATTTTTTCTGGTCAGCCACTACTTTCAGATTCCCATGAGACCACCTGGTTTCTTTCCTCCACTTTTACATCATCAGTAGCTTTCTGGGAATTGACTTTTCCTCCTCCTCCTCCAGATACCTACAAAGTAATCAAATAACCTCACTGTCTGCTTTGGAAAAAAATCAAAAGATTTGAGTTCTGGTGAGTCTTTCTTTCTTTCTTTCTTCCTTCCTTCTTTCCTTCCTTCTTTCTTTCTTTCTTCCTTCCTTCTTTCCTTCCTTCTTTCTTTCTTTCTTCCTTCCTTCTTTCCTTCCTTCTTTCTTTCTTTCTTCCTTCCTTCTTTCCTTCCTTCTTTCTTTCTTTCTTCCTTCCTTCTTTCCTTCCTTCTTTCTTTCTTTCTTCCTTCCTTCTTTCCTTCCTTCTTTCTTTCTTTCTTCCTTCCTTCTTTCCTTCCTTCTTTCTTTCTTTCTTCCTTCCTTCTTTCCTTCCTTCTTTCTTTCTTTCTTCCTTCCTTCTTTCCTTCCTTCTTTCTTTCTTTCTTCCTTCCTTCTTTCCTTCCTTCTTTCTTTCTTTCTTCCTTCCTTCTTTCCTTCCTTCTTTCTTTCTTTCTTCCTTCCTTCCTTCCTCTCTGTTTTCTGAATCTGTTTGGAAGTGGGCATGACTGAAAGTCAAGGTTTCCTTCTTGGCAGATTCCCCAACTTCGGACATTTTTAAGATTCAGCTGCACAGGGTGCTGGGCCACCTTGATTGTACCATGATTTTTTCAAGAAAGGCTGGACCACAGGATCATTGAGGTCCCTCCCAACCTGGTATTCTGTAGTTGTATGGAATCGGTGCCAAATGCAAAAGTATTAAATGGTATTAAATCCCATTTTCTACTGGCACAATTCAATTATTCCATTAGCCCTTTCTCCCATAGAAATAGGAGAGGTCTTCTGTTTGCTCACTGTATTCTTTAATTCTTTTTCCGTTCTGACTCTCCAGACCCAGTTCCCTCTGTTTGCCCAGACCCTACATCCCACATGATCTGGGCCCCTATGTTTGACTTTTCTGTTGGTAATTTATCAGCCCACAAAAACTTCCATGCATTTTATCAGTCGTGGCTTTATATTTGTATCTCCATGCAGATACAGCAACAGACCTGCATCTCATTTTGACAGAACAACACAGAATACTCCTTCGCTTTACAATAATTTTCCCCTGGAGCTCCCTTCTGAGCTCTTCCAGTCACAGAGTTTTGGTCAGTTTTGTACATACTAAATTTTTATTGATATTCAATACCAAGACTCACTTTTTGAAGATCTTTTATTCCTTCTCCTCCACAGCAAAAAAGCAATAATTTCTCTCCCTCCTTCCTCTGTCCCTGTCTTGCTCTTTTCAGCCTCTTACAGCCACTATTTGCACAGCCCAGATGTCAGCCCTTATCTGCAGAGGAGGCTGGGAAGAGCAGGGCTGGGATGGGAGCAGGCAGCAATGCATTTCAGCATCAGATCCTGAAACTGTATTAAAAGCATATGGGTAATATGAAAAAGGTAATATCCCATCTGTTTTTAATAGGGGACATAGGATTTGATGTTTGGCAACCTTATTGTGTACTCTCTTGATATTGCATAATGTTATTTTTTGATGTTGTGCACTACTGAGGCTTATCCAAGTAGAAGTATATTCCATATATTCCATCTATGCAAGAAAGAAATTGGATTTGTCTAGGAATTACCCTCTGAAATTAATACCACATCCTCTCCCATTTACTGCTGACCCATGGACCATCCTGATGTTTGCCAGTGATACAAACTCTGTTCACATGCTGAACTTTTCTAGTAGACACTGTGTGGTTTGTGGTGGAAAAGCAGCCAGAAGGAGGACAATGGTCTATGACCGTAGGAATCTTTGTTTTGTTGTTTTGTTGTTGTTTTGTTGGTTTCAGCTGTAGGTGGTTTTTTGTTTACTTGTTTGTTTGGGTTTTTGGGTTTTTTTAGGGGGCAGGATTTTATTTTTGTTTTCTTTTGGGTTGGGTGGGTTGTTTTGTTTTGTTTTGCTTTGCTTTGCTTTGCTTTGCTCTTGTGCTTTTGGTTTTGGGGTTTTGTTGTTTTTTTGGTTTTTTTTGTGGTGTTGCATTAAGCCCAATGAGGAATTCTTAAGTGCAAGATCAGATCTCAGATCAGGGCCAATTCTGAAGATATACTGTACTTTGGATCAGTGGAACCAACATCACTGTTGTGAGTGGGACTGTTTGTATTACACTGAAGGACATTGCAAAATGGGACAGCAGAAAAATAATGTGGGAAATTTTACAGTGGGTAGTGGGGTCCTGGTACAGGTTGCTCAGAGAAGCTGAGGCTGCCCCTGGATCCCTGGCAGTGTCCTAGGCCAGGCTGGATGGGGCTTGGAGAAACTTGGGATAGTGGGAGAGTGGGAGGTGTCCCTGCCCATGGCAGGGGGTGGAACTGGATCATCTTTAAGATCCCTTCTAGCCCAAAGCATTCCATGATTTACATGATCCCAAGACATGATCCCAAGAGACCATTTTAAGGAGGGAAGTACCATCATCTGTGTGCCAGCAAGGAAACCTTGAGGCTGCCTTTTTTCAGGCAGAAATGACATCTCCACACTGGGACTGCTCTCCCAGCTGCATTTTGTCTTCCTGTCTGTGCACACTCTGTGAAAAGATTCCAAACAGCAAGGATCAGGAGAGTTCCCTAGGATGGAGGCTGTTTTACTACAGACACAAGAGCAGTGCTAAAAGTCGTAGATTCACTATCCCAGTTATGGGAAGACCTGGGATCTTTATTGAAGAGAACACTCACATCACGAGATCATAGGACTGGCTCAGAACTCACCCACCCTCAGCTGCTCAGGCTCCTCTGCACTGTTATTTATTGCTCCCCATCAGTCATAGCTTTTCTGGAATTACTCATGGCTGACATTTCCGATGCAATAAAGCCACAGATAACCTGTGAAATGAAATCAGGGCTTTCCTGTTGGGACGTGTACTGTCCCCAGTGTCTATCCGTCTCCATTTAAGCAGCACATGCTGGCACAGGCACAGATAATGGGGCTGGGATTACAAGTCAGACAAAGTATTCCAGTGTATTTTTCTGTGGAAGGAAAAGAGGGATATTTTCACATCTGAGTCATGTAAAACCCAGTAGGACCATCAGAAATACACAGAATCTGCACTCCTGCCAGGCCCATCTCCTTGGGCTGTCAGACCAGTGAATTGTCCTGCATTACTATCATTCTCAACAACTCTCAATTTCAGAGAGACCTTTTCTCTCTGAAAGGAGGGTGAAGCCAGGGGAAGGTTGATCTCTTCTCCCAGGTAACAAGCAACAGGATAAGAGAAAACAGCCTCAAGTTGCAAAAAGCTCCCACCAGGGGAGGTTTATGTTGGATATTAGGGAAAAAATCTTTCACTAAAAGAGTGGTCAGGCATTGGGACAGCTGCCCAGGGCAGGGGTAGAGTCACCAGCCCTGGAAGTGTTCAAGAGGTGAATGAATGGGACATTTGGGGACATGGTTTGGAGGTGAACAGAGTGGTGCTGGGTTAATGGCTGTACTAAATAGTATTAGAGGTATTTCCCAACCTTAATGATTTTATGGTTTTGTAACACAACAACAACTACAAAACGTTCTTTAATCAGCACAGACTGGAGGTTCATGTGCAGCCCAGGACAGTGAGGCTGAAAGGGAGCCTTGGAAACCCTGCTGTGGTAAAGTATTAGTCAGTAGGTCTGTATATCACACTGCCAAGCCTTTAAAAAATATGGCTTGTCTGTTATGATTTGAAGTGCTTTTATACATGATTTTAATTTAACTCCTTTGTTAGGGTCACTTCAAGCACGGCTCATTAATTTGTCAAGAGAAGACAGAGGTGATTGCTGTGACTGTTATAGTCTTGCACAGCTGGAGAGTCAGAGATGTCTATCACATAGTTTATCTTCCAGTAAAATGCCTGTGCATAATAGACACTGTGATGTATTTACAGATAGAAATCCCTGTTTTGCAAAAATCTTCCTAATATCAATACAATATCACAGAACAGGAAGCACAATGATAAATGTATTGGGCATCTTTGTGCAGGTGCCTTTATAGAAAATCAGGAATATAATTCTGGGCAGTTGTCCAGAAGCCATTTAATCCCTATCCCCACCCTACTTCAGGGTGCTTTGCTCCTTCTTAATTGACCTTTAATTGGACACAAACTGAAATATTTTTTTTGTTTAGAGTTATGTTTGAGGTAGTATATGAAAAATGGTACTTGTGCAGGAAATTTGAGGCTCACAGCAAGGAATAAAAGGGAAGCAAAATATCAAAGAATGGCTCATTCCAACAACAATTCCCATGCAGAGCACTAAATGAGATATTACAACTAATTCCCTGTGTCACGTGTCACATATGCAGGCAGCAGGGGTGGAGTTCAAACTAGATGAATTCTGACCCCTCCTAACCCCAAAGTTCTTAGATTTGGTAACTTTTGTGAAGATTTCAGGCAGGCTGCTCTGTGGAATTGCACAGGGTTTTATAAAAAAGACTTGACAGATCTTTTCCTGCATAAGTATACAAGTTTTCCTCCTGTCAGCAGGCAAAGGCAGGATGCTAAAAGTCTCCATGTCAAGAACTCCAGATATTGTAGCATCTGAGGTTATTTCAAAGTTTTATTTGCTGCACTCCTCAAGTGAAGGTGTGGAAGTGATGATAATCAGGAGCTTAAAGTAAGCTTAAAATCTCCTTTAATTTAAACTTATTAAATTTTAGGTTAGATATTCACAGGGTTAGATTCAGGTTAGATATTCAGTGTAGAGAGCATATTCTTATGTAGAATATGCCAGTCATTCACATCTGATGTACAAAAAAGGACACATTCAGTTCAAGTAAGTAAAAGGAAGGACATTTAAGATGATCATGGAAACTGAGTTTATTTTAAGAAATAAGGAAGAGAATCATAAAACCATTCAGTAAAGAGTTTGTTTAACTTGGCAAAGCAAATCTGGAAGATATTATTCTATCTGTGAAAATATGTTGCAAGAGTAAATAACAGTGAGGAAACTCTTGATAGTAATGGACAATGACAGAACAGGAACAAAAGCATATAAGGCATCGAGAGGTAAATTTACATTTAAAAATAGAGGTAGGTTCCTCCTCAGATAATAAACTGGAAGAGCCTTGCAATAGAACTGGAAAGAGAACATTTCACATTTCCATTCAAGACTATTTTCTATATTTTTTTCACACACAGCCAAAATTATATTACTAATTTTATTTGTGTTTTTTTAAATTTATTTACTTAATAGTTGGGGGATAGTTGAGGTGGCCAACATCTCTTTTACAGTCTAGTAAAAAGGTGGGAAAGTCCACATGAAAAACCTAGAAGGTTTTCCATCAGAGGAAATTCTGGTTCTGTAATGGGTTCTTTATGGGCGTCTTTAATTATGTAGTGATCAGGCCCCAGATCTACTACTTTAGCTGTTCATTCCTTCATATTTAAATCAAGGAAGGAAAACTAAGGAGGCATCTTTTGACCTGAGTCCATGATCAATAAAGTAACTGAATTGCAGCTTAAATGTAAATGTTTTTCATTCAGACTGTTCCAAACAAGCACAAAATATGATGTCTGTCCATGAGACTGTTTGTTTTTGAAGGCAAAAATACCAAAAGAAGCCTTTCATATATGACCCTTGTGTGCAAGTTTTCCAACAAATCTTCAAACATCCTTCCATGGATCTTCATATTGCCTCTCCAATAATAGTAGATGAATACAATAACAGTTTTTCACCACTGCTTTCCTGGGCAGGAACCACTCTGACGGTATAGGGTTAAGAGGGTCTATCACCAAGATACATTTCACCCCTAAGCCTTAAATTTTAAACTAAATTTCTGTTGCTATCTAGTGTACATGGTGAGTGTATCCAAGAATTTGTCATTCCCACTGAAAGGTGACAGCTGTGAATTACAAGATTCAGGCAATTAGGAGTCCTACCCCCCTCATAGTTTTGGTTGCTTGCTCTGACAGTGGCCTTCCAAAACTCTCCTGGCTCCTCTGAAGGAAAGGAGGTACACAGAGGTAGGAAAGGTGCAGGGAAAGCAGGAGAAAGCAGAGGAAGGGGAAGGTGGAGAAGGTAGGAGAGATTTGGGGAAAGGAGCACAGGACTTTGCATCTATGGGAAGAAGGAGAAATAAACTGCCACATATCCCCCACAACAGTCTTGGTCTTTGAAATGGAAGGGTTTGTGTTAATATATCTCAGTTAAAAATGAAGAGGATCAGCTCAAGGGAAATTATTCCCTATTCCAGTGCTCCCTCAGAAGTTAACGTTGTCCAGATACATGCAGAAGATCCAGCAGTGTCCCTGTCGTGCTTCGCAAGCACTGTAAAGAGATCTGATCCCAGCACTGGTACCCCAGTGCTGTCAAACAAAACCTGCCTTGCTCGTGTCACACATGAATTTATTTCCTCTCCTAACAACTAACGGGACCTGCGACATAAGCGATGATTTACAAGACACAGGCGCCAGCAGAGAAGAGCTGCTGGCCACGTCTCCAAGGGACCAATCCTGTCCCCACTCCGCCTTATTTAACATGTGAGTGGTGTCACCTCTATCAGCAGAGCTTGTCTGCTGTGACATTCGAGTGAGTGACGGCCGTGTCAGCTCCGAGGCCAGCCCGCTCTGCTGTCACATCGCGCTCTTGGCCTCCGCTGCGCGTCTGATGGGAAAGGAGGGGAAAATTCTTCCACATGCTTTGTTAGCAGGAATCTGGTGAGCAAAGGGTTAAATGGCTTGGGGTACTGGGTGTTTGTGGGGTAGTGTGCGTGTGTATATATGTATGTGAGTGTGTGTGTGTGTGTGTGTGTATATGTATTTTTAAAAAATTACATATATAGATATATATATATATGTGTACATACACAGGCACCTTGGTTTGGCTGTAGGACCTCGTGCCCGCAGGCCACAGTCACATTATCATCTGGAAATTGGATAACGACAGCACAATGACAAATCCAGGTTGCCTGCAATAAGGTGCTAATCCCTTTGCTTTAATATCGGAGCAGCGTGTAATGATGTTTGGACATCACTCCAGTTTACTGACGACCCCACTGGGGCTGGCAATAGAAGCGTACAACTGTCTAACAAGCCATCAGGTGACCGCCGTCGTCAAAGCAACGGGGGATGCAATCTAATCTTCCCTCCATCCCTTCCAGCTCCCAATAAGGACCAGATTATAGAAGTGGCCCATCAATGCTTGGTAACTCGAATCAATTAACGTTAATTCGCACAATGCTATGATGTATTGTGATCACTTTCATTTCGGAGAAGGGGGAAGAAATTGCTATAATTCACCTAAAATGAGGTTGTCTATGGTGCTGAGGTATTAATTGGGTGTCCATATTAAATGGAAAAGGAGCACGGTAGTGAAGGAAAAGTGGATGAGTGACTCTCTTGGCTGCTATTGACCTATCAGAAGAAGACAGTGCCCTTTTCCTTTGCTTTTATCTATTACAGTTTTCCCTATTGCGTGTCAAGTTGATGTATTATAAAAAATTCATTTGGTGACCTTCCACCCCCCTAGCAGATTAAACAATTTCACTGGGATGGCATCATTAACAGGGCCTTGCATTTAATGATGATTTCTCTAAAAGGCCACGGAGATTCGATTTTAAGCTAACAGATTTATTGCACTATTATAACATATCGTAAAAAACTGTACCACCTACGGTCTGGTTTTAGGATAGAAACTGTTTAAGAGTTTATGTGGAGCTTAAAGTGGTATTACCTTGGGATAGGCAGCACGGCAAAGCTCTGACCTCCGGCGGGATGCTGTTTACTTTTAATAAAAGACATTTCTCTGACAGTGAACTTGGGGACTGTGTTATGGAGGAGGCCTGGCTTAGCTCCTTGCCATTGGTTTTGTAAACAGGGGCATTTCCACTGATCTACAGCTATTAATGGAAGTCACTAATGAATCTGGAGGATGTTTCTCTCCTATCTGATGCATCTACTCTGTCCCTCTCCTTCTAAAGGCTTCTGGCGATCCCACATCTAAACCCTTCATCAGATTCATTCTTCTAATGAAAGAAGGGCCTAGAGGGGAAGTAATAGGAGGAGAGGCTGAGGTCACTAGTTTTGCTCAGCCTGGAGAAGAGGGGACTGAGGGGAGTTGCAGTTACAACTTCCTCATGAGGGAAGAAGAGGGCCTGCACTGATCTCTGCTCTGCGGTGATCAGTGACAGGACCTGAGGAAATGACATGAAAATGGGCCATGGGATGTCTAGGTTGGATGTGAGGAAATATTTCTTCACCCAGAGGGTGTGTGGGTGCTGAACAGGCTCCCCAGGTCAGTGGTCACAGCACCAAACCTGGCAGAGTTCAAGAAGTGCTTGGACAATGCTCTCAGGCACAGGATGGGACTGTTGGGTCTGTCCTGTGCAGAGCCAGGAGCTGAGCTCCATGATTCTCTTTGATTTCTGTCTATAATATGGGAAAATATGGGAATTGGTGGAAATAAAAGTTATCCTTCAAATATCTTTTTCTGCTTAAAATAGGAATGACCTCAGACTCCTCATTGTCTTCTGATGCTCATGTTGCTCTTCCCCATCTGTATTAATTAGTGACAAGATCTGCAGGGGGTGACAAAGCTCCAACAGTGCACCTGAGAGGGCAGAGGTCTGGCTTATTTCATCATCCCATGACATCAGAACCCATTTTCACCCAAAAACTCTGAGTTCCTCACAATCTTTCCAGGGAATATGTACCTACTTTGCCTGCCACAAGTCCTCAGCTTGCCTATGCCCTGTCCTTGCTGAACCTCCCTTTCTTGAATCCCTTGCAGTTACCAGCAATCCCCACCTTTTCAACAACAAAGAAAAATGTCTTTTCAGCTGAATCATGACTCATTTAGTCATATTATTCCCTAAATTCTTCCCAATTTCCTTCCCCTTCCAAGGATACATTGATTTTACAGCACATTGCAGACATACCAGACAACTGTTCAATTAATTTCAGTGTCTATTAGGAAATTAAATATGCCAGGGGCTGTTTTTTGGCACCAAGGCCAGCTGACAAATTTCAGTATGGCCTCATCCAAACTTCCAAGTGAAAATATTTTCTGACTGTATTAGCTCCCAGGCCATTTGGGAGTTGTTCTGGACTTTGCCATTGGACCTGAATCACAGCTTAAGAGAGACTGATAGTTTAATTGTAGAGGTGATCAGGTGTCAGTGCCAAGGCTTGTTTTTTGGCATAATTTAGTTTTCTAGTAGACACATTGACTTTAATGGACACTTGACGCAGGGTCTCATCCTGATCTCCTTCCCCTTGAAGTCAACTGATAATAGTACTTCTTCTTCTTCTTCTTCTTCTTCTTCTTCTTCTTCTTCTTCTTCTTCTTCCTTCTTCTTCTTTGCCGTCTTCCTCTTCTTCCCACTACTATTATTGTTGCATACATTATTATGATGACAGGATATAACTATATTAATAATGATATTACTATATTACATTAGATTAAATATCAGGAAGAAATTCCTCCCTGTGAGGGTGATGAGGCCCTGGCAGAGATTGCCCAGAGAAGCTGTGGCTGCCCCATCCCTGGAAGTGTTCAAGGCCAGGTTGGATGGGGCTTGGAGTAACTTGGGATAATGGAAGGTGTCCCTGCCCATGGCAGGGGGTTGGAACAAGATGAGCCTCAAGGTCCTTTCCAACCCAAATATTTCTATGATTTCATATGTTATGATTACAGTTATTATTACAATTGTAAATAAAATGACAAGTTCTCCTTGATTTCAGGAATACTTTTCCTCTGCCCCAAACCTCTCCATCAAGTTTCTCAATTAATCCATAATACCTGCAGCAGACCCTCCAGTTTTCTCCCTCAAACCTCCCTCCTGCTAAAGGACAAGCACTTGCTCTCCTGTGGAGCCTCAGCCTGTTGATGGTGACAGGATCAGGGATGCCTGGTGTCCCTGCTGACTGAGGCATCCCCAGCCTGCTGTGCCCACATCTAGAAGAGCTGCAGGGCACTGAACATCAGAGCTGCTCCCTGCCAGCAGGGAATTGCCAACCAGACTGCTTCTGCCCAGCAGGAGACTCCAGGGCAGTGGCAAACAGCACATCCTTCATGGCCATGGGATGAAGGCAAAGGCAGGTCTTGCTCTGGTCCTTGCTGGGCTACGAGCACTCGTCTACCTCCACCTCCCTAGGACAAAGCTGTGCCAGGAAAGGCCTATTTTCCTTCCAGCGTGAATCAGCAGGGGAGCAGCAGAATGCTCCTTTCTCCTCCTCCACACTGACATTATTTTAAGGAATATAACTTGCTGTGTGCAGGGCTGTGCCCTAAGGCAGGGGCTCCCTCACAGCACGAGTCAGGTTGGACCATGTGGGATTTAAACACCACATTCCATGCTGAGTTAACCAAGTTCAAATTACCCACAAACAGACATTCATTTTTACACTTCTATTTTAAGTATCCATGTCTGGTTTTGCTTCATTCTGTTTTCTTCCCTGTTATTTTACCAGAAAGAACAAGGGGGATTGGTTCTAAATTAAAAGAGGAGAGATTTGATTATATGTTAAGAAGAAATTTTTTACTGTGAGGGTTATACAGGCTGCCCAGAGAAGCTGCGGTTGCCCCATCCCTGGAAGTGTCTCAGGTCAGACTGGATGGGACTTGGAGCAACCTGGGATAGTAGAAGGTGTCCCTGCCCATGGCAGGGGGTGGAACTGGATAATCTTTAAAGTCCTTTCTAATGCAATTTTTCTATGATTCTATGACTCTATGATCCTATGATTTTATGACTCTACTCACCCTAGGGAGTGAGAAGTACTTCCCAGATCCAAATTTTGCAGCAGCCTTCCTCTATGCACAGTTTTGGCATATAGAGACTAAGGTGTGAATTAAGGGCATTTTTCTTATTTGTTAAAGAAGCTGAGGAGAGAAAAAAAAATTTGGGCTTTACAGAAACAATGCCAAGACTCACCTGAACCTCTTTGTGCTCAGCTGGAGCTAGGAAGCTCACTGAAAACTGCAGCTCTTCAGCTTGAATACAGGAATGACTTGGTGTGTTGTATATGACTTGGTGTTTGGTCACACAGTTGAATGCACATTTTTGGAAGAAGGTGGATAACAGCCCCTTATTGATGCCCCTGACATGAACTTCAAACCTAACATCACCTTTGAGACTTTCCCACCAACAAAAATACAAGATAAAAAACCAAGATAATAACAAAAACTTCAATCCTTGAGCTACATTTTGAGTCTGCACATATCCTTAAAACCTTAGTTGGTCTTTCCAGCAGATGTAGTTCAGACCAGTATTTTCCATCAGCTCAGTATAAACAGTTTCTTCATTTGTAATGCAGAGTAATACTCTGAAGAAACATCCACAACCATCAAAATTAGAAAAAAAGTGTTAAAAGCAAAGGAAACTTAAGCTCCATATAGCTTGTATTTGTAAACACCTTTAAGCAAACACTAGAGATCAATGAATAGCTTTTCTTCTTTCATTTCAACACAATACCAAACCCCCGGCCACTTGGTTGCAATTGCAGATTAGAGCTTTTTATATATATATATATAAATCAATTATATATATATATATGAGATACTAAATGGCACAAAGCACTGGGAGAGAGAATGAAATGATCCAGGCTCAGAATGAAGTGTTGATTCTTTATTCAAATGCAAAAGTACTCTCCTGGGATGTTCTAATTTAAATTTCAGGCTTGGAAAAACCAATGTCTTTCAAGGGGGTGTCTGTAGCTGCTTTATTTCAGTCTGCAGACTTTGCAGATTGGGAAGGTGATGGCAGGAAAAGGAAATGCAGCAAAGCCTGTAATTGGTGTGTTTGTGTAGAGGAACCAAGACTTCTTTCTTAGAGGAGCTCAAAGGTTGTCAGTGAAAATCTTTCTGCTGCACAGGGAACATTTGCAGGCTTCATTGCTCTCAGTGCGCTTCAGTGATGACTTTGGGGTTAAGGCATTGGATTCATAAATCCATCAAATCCCTGTCTCTGCCATTTACTTCCAACATGATACCAGGGACATAAATTACTGATAATTTCTCACTTTTCCATCTGTGAACTGGAGATTGAAACAAAAAGATTTTTTCATACTTTGGTGCTGCTTTCTGCTTGGAAGTGAGATGTCTTTCTTGTTTCCATGCATGCTGCTTTCACCCAAGGAATCAAAGGGTTATGATACGGTAAATATCATAGTAGGTAGGTAGAAAATAGGAACAGAAATGACATCTAGAACTTTATTTCTGAATTCCCTTTTTTTTTTTCCCCATTCTTTTTCATGTGAAAGAAATGGAAGCAGACAACATTCAGAAACATGCTTATACAGGAGACCCTACAGCATCTCTGTTCAGGTGCAGCCTTCAGACGGAGAAATTGAGAAGCAGCTTCCTGTACAGCCAAAAATCATTTTCCTGGACAGAAAGGTAGAATTTGCCTCCCTGTGGACGGAGACTTTTGTTAATTCAGTACTATTTTGACATTTGAGATATTTGGCAGGTTCTTCTCCAGCAATGGCACCAGAGGAACGGGCAGGAGCTGATCCCCAGGATGTTCCACCTGGACATGAGGCAGAACTTCTTTCCTGTGCAGTGCTTGAGCACTGAATAGATTATCCAGAGAGGCTGTGGAGTCTCCCTCACTGGGGGTATTCCAGAACCCTCTGGATACAATCCAGTGCCCTGTGCTCTGGGATGACCCTGCTGAGTAGGGAGGAGGGACCAGATGAGCCACTGTGGTCCCTTCCAACCTGACTCATTCTGTGATGTGGCCTCACCTTGAAAAGTTATGATGACCTTTGTGACATTTGTAACAGCTGACACAAATGCAAACTGCCCTCAGACAGGGGATATATATATAAAAAAATACTACCCTTGTTAAAACCATCAAAGCTTTCTTTGGTCTTGCTGAGGAGAGAAGATCTTAATTCTGTTCTGTTCTTCCTTCCAGGGTGAAAGAATTGACAAACTGGGGCCTCCTGCAGAGCCCTGGGTTGTATCAGCTCGTCTCAAGGACTCCTCTGAGGCTGTGCTGAAAGGTTTGGATGTGTTTTCCTGTGGCAAGGGTTATGGCAAAGCAGCTATGCAAAATGCTGATGAAAACTTTAGGAGTTCTCCCTGAGAAATACTGCAGTTGAAAACCAGTCTTTGGGCTGAAAACAGAAGGTTGCAGCAGGAGTTTGGTGAACTGCCCAGTCATATGCTACAGGGAAAAAAAAAGCTTTTACTTTTAAAAAAGTATTTTGTGGTCTGGTAGCTTAAAGGAAGCATATCCTATACTTTGTGTTGAAAAGACATACCTGGGGTCAAAAAAAGAAAGAATGAAGAATTAGAAATCCTAACACTGATTTTCAATTTATGTTAACTGGGATATTTTCTTGAGAGTCCACAACATCTTTTTTATCCCAAAGGATCTGGCCAAGTTCAGACAGAAACAACTGCCTGTAGATTATCATGAAGATATTATAATCTAAAATTGTTTTTTTTTTTACATGGGGGATCTAAATGTGTCCCTTCTGGTCCTCATTTATCAAAACATATGAACTCATGGAAGACTCATGAAAATTTGTGAAAAACTCTAAACATGTGAAGATTTCCCTCTAGGTTGTGTGAATATGCTTAGACATAAAACCTTGTTTAAGCAGAATGCTGAACCAAATACTTGTGGATGGTCATGTGCTGCTAAATTAGAAGTTGGAAATCATAATGATTATAGACTAATTAGTTTAATTTCTAAAATATTTAAATATAAGCAAGAAGCACACACAATTAAAAGTTAGGTTGCCTATTGCAGAGAAAGTATTTTGTTCACAGTAAAGACATTTGTGTGTTATTTTTGAGTTGAAAAGTTCACATTTAGAAAAGATAAGTAGCATTTATGCTGTAGATCACAGCTTCTTACCCTTTCAGTCCCTGTTCCTGTTAATTAGAAATTCTTCCTACTACAAGATAGTTCCAGGATTACAGGTTAGAAAAAAACCTTTGGTGTTTTCTGCTGCTTTTCATGCCTTTTCAGGGCATGTTCCTAAACTCCTTAAATTTAGATTAGCCACAGACTATTGGATCAGGAATGACAGTGGGAAGAAGGAAGGAAGGGAGGAAGGGAGAAAGGAAGAGAGAGAGAGAGAGAGAGAAAAAGAAAGAAAGAAAGAAAGAAAGAAAGAAAGAAAGAATTTCCCTGCATTGACACGGCAGCCCTGGCATTTCATAAATGACAACGTGATGGAACCTGCATTGTTTGATATGAGAAACCATCAACCTCCCTGAACAAGGGAGATGAAAACAATGATTCAGGTAGAAACAATGATAAGCAAAAGAAGCTGTTTGGGGTAAGAGATTATCCTCTCCAAATGACTGAAATAAAAAAAAAGTAAATTTTGGCCATGAAAACTTTAGGCTACAGAATAGCTAACAATGATATGGCAGCAGCTTTCACACAGTCTTACAAAAGGGGTGATGGAGAAAAAAACATAGGGCATGCCTATGATTTGGAGTCCAAGAAGTACAGAATCAAATTATTTTATATAAAAAAACAAGGTCTCTTTCAGTCCCATTGTACTGAAACTCCTTCTTTCAGAGTAAAGGACATTTTATAACCATAGTTACATCTCTTATGTAACTGCAATGTGATTGAGAGATGTGACGGGGAGTAAATGTGCATTGGTTTCCAAGGCATAGTGGAACTAACTGAGGGCAGAAAGAGAGAAAGAGAGAAAGAGAGAAAGAAAGAAAGAAAGAAAGAAAGAAAGAAAGAAAGAAAGAAAGAAAGAAAGAAAGAAAGAAAGAAAGAAAGAAAGAAAGAAAGAAAGAAAGAAAGAAAGAAAGAAAGAAAGAAAGAAAGAAAGAAAGAAAGAAAGAAAGAAAGAAAGAAAGAAAGAAAGAAAGAAAGAAAGAAAGAAAGAAAGAAAGAAAGAAAGAAAGAAAGAAAGAAAGAAAGAAAGAAAGAAAGAAAGAAAGAAAGAAAGAAAGAAAGAAAGAAAGAAAGAAAGAAAGAAAGAAAGAAAGAAAGAAAGAAAGAAAGAAAGAAAGAAAGAAAGAAAGAAAGAAAGAAAGAAAGAAAGAAAGAAAGAAAGAAAGAAAGAAAGAAAGAAAGAAAGAAAGAAAGAAAGAAAGAAAGAAAGAAAGAAAGAAAGAAAGAAAGAAAGGGGAAAAGAGAAAAAGAGAAAAAGAGAAAAAGAAAGTCGCTGAAGGGAAAGACACTTCACATTCTCTAAAGGATACATGCATCAAATTAATAGTCAATAAACTGCAGCAAAGGAAGAGCAGCACAGTACAGATGTTCTGCATGTAATAGTTTGCTGCAGTTTTCCCTTTGACAAACATCCTTATTGGACTCGTCTTTTGAAGCACATGAAAGCAGCATTTAATGGAAATGGGTCCCGTCTAGCACACTGAGGCTGCTGCAGCTGACAGCAGCCAAAGTGCCTCGTGGAAGGCAGTTTAGCTCCAAATTAGCTGTGCTTCTACGTTAAATACCAGCTTGCCTGAGAGATCTTTGGGAGGACTCCCATATATATCTGTAGTATTCTGAGCTTTGAAGCATATGTGCCTGAAAGCTGAGCTAGTCTCTGTTGAGAAGTACAGTACAGTACTCCAGGCTTCTTCACACACTAGAAATGGCAATTATAAAGTATTTGGACAAGGCCCTCTGTTAAAATCTGCATTACAGAGAGTAGGAGAGCCAAGAAAATCTTGGTAGACTGTGCAGACACTGTCATAAGAAGGATCATGTGAGTGGTAGGTGGATGAACCAGGATTAGGCTGGAGCAATAAAAGAAATCTACATTCCCACATCTCCATCAAATCAATTCACAGTATAAATCACTGATTATTTATATATCACAGCTGAACCTGGAGACTTGGTGGTTTGGTGTGCTAGACATTGTATAGAAAGAGAAAAAAACCCATATGTGTAGTCAAAACTAACTGGGATATTAACAAATTAAATTGTACCAGAGTCATAGAGAGGAGAAACTTTATCATTTATGTTGCTAAATAATTAATATGTGTCATGGTTTTGCCTAAGACTTTGTCTTGGGCAATTTCTGGCCATAGTTCAGCATTTGCTTATTCACCACATAGTTAAATATCCTGAACATGAGAATGGCAGAGTAGAGTGTCCTGCCCACATTCAGCTTTATGTACCTTCACCTGCACTGCTTAACTGCAATAAAATGCCAAAGCCACCTGCTTCATAAAGCAAATAGTTGTGACATGTTGTCTTTCAGCAGGCAAAAGTCTGTGTTTGTGATCACTGGAGCCAGTCCAGCATCCTGAGGAAGTTCTGGCATCTCACCCCCACCTGAACCAACATTTGGAAATTTGTCAGCCTTTAGGATTTCACCCCTTTCACCCCAAGAGTCTGAATGCAGACCAGACCTGGCCAGCATCACTCAAAGCCAGGCCTTGGCTGGTGCTCAAAGATACACACAATAAAATGGGGATCCAGTTGCAAAGTAAATTATAACTTTTTAAAAAGAGCCTACAGAAATAACAATCATGGCAAGGGCAAATGTTGAGTCAGAATGGATTCCCTAATAGATCACAAGAGGTAATGTCATGGAGAAATTCTGTTTTCTGGGTTTCATTCTAACGCTCCCCATGGAGTTTTTCCCTGCCAGATTTCCAGCTGACAGTGTCTCCTGTACTGTCTCAGGGCAGTCACCACAGACCTTTTCTATGGCCAAATACCTTTCAAAGCATCTGACAGAGCTGGAGAAAAATTCCAAGAGATTTAACAATAGTACAGGAAGGACTATGCCTGAAAGATAAGGTGAAAAAAATGAGAAAAGAATTGAAGATTCAGCTTGTCCCTTAGTTACAGGGGTTGACTCCTTGAGACCATCCCCTTGGGACACTCTCATTATCACTCTCCTAACCTTGGTGAAGTACTTAGTCACACAAGACATGAGTTAAATTTAAAAATGGACATTTGGAACTTCCTGGTGCATCTCTATAACTCCTGTTACCTTTGTTTGATGCCTTTAACTGCTGCATTCACATTACACCCCTATAACACACAGAAAATGCCATTTCACAATGAGCTCAAAGAGTAAATATTTAGAAGCTGAAGCCCCCCAGTCCCTCTGGAATTTGTTTTCTGAGTATCTCTGTGTGAAATTTTCTGGAGTTAAACACAATGTTTATGATTAAGATGGATAATGAATTTAGGCTTTCTGAAGTCCCTTAGATCATGAGGACTCCCTGAGTTCCTTAGGTGGCACTTACCTGGTTACTGTTAATTGTGATATGATTTTTTCTGACTCTCCAGGGCTCACCCAAGTGCAGGTCATAGAGGGATGTGCAACCTTTTCCAATCTGGCTGTCTCCAGCTCAGGAACAAACTGGAGACTTGTGTTCACAGTGACATCACCTCCAGGTAAACCCTGTATTCTGTATATTCTTTGATTTGGTAAAATCAAAGCCCTACAGGTGGCCTGAATTTATAAAAAAGGAGTTAAAATTTGTTTGAATGGGTGGAGCTATGCCAATTCTCTAAATAGCCGGAGTTCTGTTCCACATCCAAGTTGGCATTCCCCATGCAGCAGGAGAGCTGGGTGATTCCTCTGCTATTCATGCAAGATCTCCCAAATCTAACGAACAAGTACAGAGAAGTATTGCCAGAAAAAGGTGCCTCTTTCTCCCTGGATTCCCTTGTATGTATCCCAAGAAATCAGAAACTTAAAATCAGTTAAGTTGCCTGTACAAACTTTTTCCTATAATTTGCAACCTCTCATTCCCTCTTTTTTCCCTGTTTATATTCAGAAATTTTCCATCTGTGCTGCTGGCTATTTTCATAGTGCCTTTTCCTGACTGCTTGCACCTGGCCACCTTTATAGGTGGTTATGCACATTCAGAGCATGACTCCAGGTCTGGGCTCTGCCAGGGCTCTCCTGAGAGCTTGAGGAGGTGCTGATTGCATCTTCAGATGCCCCTGAGCAGCTTAGTAAAGGGGAGGCAGGTGTGCTTATGCCTTCTTGGAAATGCCAGCTGAGGGGGACACTGGAGACAAGGCACCCTTTGAAGTCTGCCTTGGAAAATCCTCAAGATATCTGCAAAAGAGAAGCACCTCTGCAACTGTTTGGGGGCCTGAAATTATCTCTAAATCTGTTTCTGAAGGAATAGAGGGGTCAAAGTGTTGGTTTCTTGTCTCAGGATGACTGCTGAGGCAAGAATATGGAGAAGCAGGAACAGGTCTGGCACAGAGTCCAAGGACATATTAATATATAGATGTTGTAAGACCATGTGTAAAGTCTCTGGTGTGGTATTGCATCCATCCATCTATTAATCCATCTATTAATCCATCCATCCATCCATCCATCCATCCATCCATCCATCCATCCATCCATCTCTCTTTATATATAGATATATATGCATGGATATCTCTCCAGATAAATACCATTGTAGGTGATCTATCTATCTATCTATCTATCTATCTATCTATCTATCTATCTATCTATCTATCATCTATCTCTCATGTCTTGCCTCATCCAGAAAAAAACAGAAGGAACAAGTACATCTGACTGGTGAAGTGGCCAAGTGGAAGTGAGTAATGAAAAAATGTGAGGGAAAAAAAAATAGAAGTTTGCAAATATTTAGGCTGCCACAAGTGGCTCATCCAAATCCAGTGCTTCCCATGGCTTGGCAAAGGTAGAATTGAGGTGCATGGAATACTTAGAAGTGGGCCTTCCAAGAGGTAGATTTTTGTGTATTTTGAGCTGCTAAACAGATGCAGCTCCCACTACCTTCTAATCAGTGAGATCAGATGGAAAGTCAGCACCACACAAGATCTGATTCTTTAGACTGGAAGCACAGCTTAATGCAATGTGTTTAGAAACCTGTTTCAAGGAAATCTCAAAATCTTTTTTCTGAACAAAGGTCAAACAGACATCCCTTCTCTGAAATATTTACCAGTCAGAGAGTTACTAAGGATTAATAAAAGAATCACAGAATGGTTTGGATTGGAAGGGATCTTCAAGATCATCGAATTTCAACTCTCCTGTGTTGGGAAGGGACCCTTTTCAGTAGACCAGGATGCTCAGAGCTCCATCCAGGCTGACCTTCAACACTTCCAGGGGTGGAGCAGCCACAGCTTCTCTGGGTAACCTGTGCCTGTGTTTAATATCTAATTTAAATCTGCCCTTTTTCAGCTTAAAGTCATTCCTCCCCATGGAGGATGTTTAGAGGTACCAATGTGTACAGGCAGCTGTGCAGGTATCACCTGTGTAAATCAGATTATTCCACACTTTTAACCCGCATTGCAAAAGTACACACCAAAGGCACAATCCTTTTTGCTCCTTGTAATTGGGAGCCATGCTGGAGACAGCATAAAGCTTTTTACACTTCCAGATTCTTAATGAAGAGGTTCACTTTAAGGAATTAAACAATCAAATAGTAGATGCTTGTGATGCATCTTCATGAACCAGTTACTCTGTGCACCTAGCCTGGCATAATTCACTGTTTGGAGACAGCTCAGGGGGTGCAGCTGATGTCAAATGCAATAATCCCAAATGTTTTAGTGGTAGCTCCTGGGGAGAGCAGACTATTCATAGCCCCTACTGCATCATCCTGCTCCTTGTTTTACAGTAATATTCCTTTCACTGATACGGATCCCAATGGGTTTGATACATCCACTTTCCATTTAAACCAACAGCATCCTACTCACAAACTATTAGAGTAGTGCAAAACACCTTTAAACACCTGTCTGTGTAGAGTCCTTGATACCTGAGAGATTTCTTCTCTCAGCTGAAGTTCATATGTGTTTGTACCTGCAGGCAGATTTCTCCCAATTGGAACATGCTTCCCACCTTGTTCTGATGCAGCTCAGCTTTGTTCAGGTGGACAACACTGACACAAATCTAATTAGTTTCTGCTAAAAGTACCTACAGCTACTTACCCTGGTCTCCAAGCCTCTATCTTACAGCATTTCTGTTTTTTTTAAATGAATTTATGAAAAAAATAAAGGCCTTTAGATTTTTATTAAAAGTGGAACTCAAATAAAAGAAATATCCATCCATCAAAATGTTTGGAATTGTGGGGTTAGGACCAATAATGAGTCAGGCAGTGAGACACATAAGGAGTTGATGTGCTAATCCACATCCCTCAAGGTGGTCTACAGAGATCTCGTACCAGGGTCAGTTTTCCTAAATTCCTGTCCTTGCCCAGCACATCTGCATTCAGAACTTGTTTTGGAAATAATTTAGGGAATCAAAACCTCTCTCTATTTCAAAAGGGCAGCACTAATCCTCCTCCAGTCCTTGCAACTCAGATCTGAGACCCAATGAACCCTTGAACACAGAGACTGTGAGCAATGCCTGGCTTGATTCTGCCATTTACAGAAAACTTTAGAATTTCTGGGTGCAGAGCATTACCCAGAGCTTGTGTCTTTCAAGAGACTAAATATTTACTGTGTAACAGCAGGGACACTGACATTTTTTATTTATAATTATCATTATCAACATGGTGGAAAATATTAGCAAGTTCACTGGCAGTTTTCTGCATCATGGATTTAAGCTTCATGCTGGTGAATGTTTCTGTGTTCTCCCTAAATTCTATTGATATGATTCAGGTATAGCCTGTAAAAAAAATGAAAAATCAGTATTAAGAACTGTCCTATCACAACCAGTTTCTGTTTCAGAAAATGTGCATGTTTCCTGTAGAGACCTGATCTGTCTGGCCTCAAAAGCAGATGCATTGTGAATGTATTCTCCGAGGTTTGTGTCAGTTAGACAAATTCATAGGAAAAATATTAAGTACTGTTGAATGCAAAAAAGCTGTTTATGCTTCAGAAAGCACGGAAACCTTGAAACTTAGCTTGTAGAAAAATTGTTGCACATTTGGGTTGTCCTGGTACTTAGTCCTAAATAAATATTGTCCATTAATGTTGGATCTGTCTGGAGATGGATGGATTTATGGTTTGTCCCTGAATGCATCTTTACCAGTTGCATCCCTGTTAAAGAGCTATAAGGGTGGTTTTTTAGCTGTGAAATTGCTCTCCTTGCTTTTGTGATAAACTGACTGCTTTAAATTCTCAGGGGTGAAGTTCACTGTGCAGTCCCAGCCATTTTCCACCTTCCCTGTGCCCATGAGAGCCAGGGCCAGCATGATCCTCGTTGTCATACTGAGTTCAGCAGCATCTGCATTCACCATTGTTCTTTCATTCTGCTGGTTCAGGAAGAGCAAAAGCCACAGTAAGTTGGAAATATCCACAAAAATTATACTTACAGACTCCTTGTTTTATTGAACAAATCCCCAGAGTGGCCACAATGGGTTTCAGACAATAGAACTCAGGAAAAGCTCTGGGATGTTCAGTAATTAGGTCATAGTTTGTAGTTTATGAAGAGGCAAGAATTGGGCTTCAATAGCCAATGTGGGTACCTTCCAACTCAGAATATTCTGTAATTCTGTGATAGTTCAAGGTTATACAGATTTATGCCAATAAAAGGTGTTTGAGTCCAGGCAGATGTTACAAAAAGTTTCTTCTTGGAAAGGATTGTTAAGCACTAGAACAGGCTGCCCAGGGCAGTGATGGAGTCACCATCCCTGCAAGTGTTCAAAGGTGTGTGGACACAGCATTTGGTGGCATATATATATTCAAGAAATATTCTACTATATATTCAACAAAATGTTCAATTTTTGCTTGAATTAATAAATTCTGCTGAGCAGAGACGCACTGGAGGGTGATGTGACTGTGTGTTTCATTGCAGAAATGAGGACTGAACAGCCTCATCTCCCAGAGGACAGGACCAAGAGGCACAATGAACACACACAGCCTCCTGCAGCTCCCACCAAGCCTTGCTGCAATCAAGGACCCAATAAAAGTGGAGTGTCTGTAGCAGGAGGTGAGACTGAAATTCATAAATGATTGGACACCAAAAGAGTCAGTTTATATCTTTTAACATGTTCAGATGTTCCCTGGGAAGTGATGGAGTCACCATCACTGCAAGTGTTTAAAAAATGTGTGGGATGTGGCAGCTGAGGAGAGGTTTAATACAGCGATGGTGCCTTGGTGGTTGGATGCAATGGTCTAAGAGGGTTTTTTTCCACCCTCAATGATTCTATGATTTTATAGGTTAATATAGGACCAATGGCACATTCTCAAAAGGTCTGTCTCTTTATTGCCTCCTCCTGCTCTTCCCTGATTTTTTTCTGTTTGTCATTTCATCTCCTTTAATACAGATGGGGTGAATTCCCAGCTACACTGAAGGCAGCAGCATAATCCCCCTTATGCTCATGCTGTGATTCTTGGGGTGCAGGGACAGGGCCTGGATTTCAGTGTTCCTTTTGGGTTCTTTCCCCACAATCCAGGATACTCTATGATTCAATGAACCCATGATTTGTCCCAGTGTTTTTGGAAGAGGGCAGGGTGTGCTGGTGTCCCCACATGCCTGGAGGAGGTGGGCTCCTCCCTGCCCACATCTCCGGGTGCTGCAGGGGGATCAAAAGCTCTGGGCACGTTTGCAGGCTGTGAAGGACTGTGAGTTACACTGGACATAAGAAACCCACCCAGGGCTCATTTGCACGGTCCTGTGAGTCCAACCAAAGCAGCTCCACTCCCACCCACCCTACCCTGTGTCCCACTTACTCCCCAGGGTCCTGCCATGAACAACCCCTTCTTGCACACCTCCTCGAGTGTTGTCCTTTCATCATCTTCTGATCAAACCCGACTCCTTCTGAGGTCACAGAAAAGCAGACAGCCCCGGGGGCATGTGGCTGGCAGCACAAAGCACCGGCTTCCCTTTTCTGCAAGTGTGAAATGTTCTTACTGTAGTTGAGGGCTGGTTTTTTTTATCTCACCTGCCAACAGCACAGATCTAAGGGCATTCAGGTAACCCTGATGAACCCCCACATTTGCTCTGTTTTGGGAACTTCTTTTTCCTCCTCCTTACCGAAGCCTGTGGATTACATAAGAGGCAGGAAGATGCGAGCTGGAGTTTTATCTCCTTTTAATTAGTGTCGGTCACAAAAGCAGAGGGAGAGAGAGAAGGAGAGAGGAAATTTTGCAGTTTATGTGTTTTGATATTTGCCATACTCTTCCAAAGCACAGCATTCAGCTGTGTGCCTTAGGACACATATCTGCTATAAATTCATTTTTTATCTAATTTGTCTGAGATCTAAGCTTCCTGTGGAGGTCTGAGATCAAAGGATCTGATTCTGTCTGATGTTGGCTCTGACACATAATGCGTGCTGACTTAGTTCTGTCTATAAACTCGCAGTGGGAGGCTGCCACTCTCCCTTGGCACCTTTACATAGTGAACTTTCATTTTGGCTGGGGAGGCTGACAGGTACAGCATTGATTGGAGCCGTCGTGTAAATAATTCATGGGGAGAATTTTTTTTGTCAGAAAAAGGCAATCCAGCCACTTAGAGTCTTTTAGGAATAGTTGCAAGACAAAAAAGATTCCCCAATATGTTCAAATCTAAACAAGGATAACAATATCTTAAGTGAATTTAATACATATGACTTGGAAACGTCTAATGTTTGATTCCCCCCTATTTAAAGTGCTGTTGGTTTTGGAGAGAGAGAGAAGAAATCAAAGCTGCACTCTTTTTGTTTAGTTTCTGCTTTGTAGCTCTTCCCCTCATAAGAAATACTGCTTTTCTAACACAATTAAGTGTTCAGGGCCTTTATTTGTTAATCACCACAGTAAGACTTGCAAAACATAGATTTTCTCGTTGGTGGGTACTTCTAGAGTGCCAAGTCCAGTGGATCAAGAGCCCTGGATATTGTACCAAAAGGAGCAGCTGAGGATGAAGATGAGGAAGAAAGCAATATTCACAGTTATGCAGTACAGCAGGGAGAAGGGATCAAGATATTGCTTTGCCTAACCTTGGTCTAACATGAAAAATCTCCTTAGCTTCTTATAATTATGTCTCTCTTGAATTGAAGAACTTTTGATGGACTAAGGCACTGTTAACAGAACACACCTGGAGGTGCAGGAACATATTGTTGCTTTTTGCTTTTTGCAATTCATTCTGGTGGTTCAACAGAGTGCTTGTATCTGCCTACAACTTCCATTTCCAGCTTCAAATTTCTGTCCTTTCCCTGAACCTTTTCAAAATGGTACCTGACTGATTCTTATTCTGAACTCATTGGATATCTTCAGCCAGAAACTGCTGTGTGTTCCTGAAAATGCAATCCAATCTGTAAACAGGGTCTCCTCTTGTGGCTCCTAGCTTGCTCAGATCAGCTCCTCCTCCTTCCTTTCTACCAGTTTGCCATTATCCCTTTGTTTTAGAAAATTTCATCAGAATAAATTCCAGTTTAAATTCCAAATTACCAGTGGAAACACTGAATATCTTCCATTTCAGTGGTAAAGTCTGGTACTGCCACACATCCCTGAGAATTATTTCCCATATATAATTTCTGCCTAAGCTCTGTTAGATGGTACTTAATCTAGTTAATCATATGATTTCATGATATTGAATAGTTTGTATTTAGTGTTTAAAAACCAGGAATCTCAAGGCAGTACTTCATCCTTGAAACTGCTTCTATCCAGAAAACCTGTATCCTCCACTGATTAAAACTTGCTTGAAAAACCTTTTTCCACTGTTGATAATGGCACCTTTGAAGATGAGAGAGTCAATAAATCTCCAGAACTAACATGCAGCTTTGGTACAAGAGATCATGACCTTATTATCTTGTTTATGTGTCTAAAGAGGAAAATTGAACCTGGTGATGTATGTAATTTGCACCTTAAATCAGCTGACTACCTAAAGTTAAAGCCAGCTTAAAAAGGAAAAGTGCTAAACATAATAATATGTCTGACTGCTGAAATTTGGAAACAACTTTCTGGTGGATTTCCAAGAGGCATAACCCTGAAATTTAAATTTATGAGTGTACAAGTTGAAAAAAGCAGCAACACCCTTTAACAGAGCCCAAGCATGAAGTCATTGCCAGGGCTGTCAGAGTTCAGGTTGGTCAAGGAGTGTCTGCACAACCTTTCTGAAATATGATTTAATTTTAGGTGTTTTTGTGAGAAGCAGGAGTGGCATTCAATGGCCCTTTATGGACCCCTTCCAATTTGAGATATTCTATGATTCAGCAAATAGAGTTCCAATTAATGAACTACAGGAAATGCAGAAGAGAATCTGAGCAAAAAGCCTGAGCAGCCATGAGACTGTTAAGGGTTAAACTGAAAGGACAAACCTAAAATATCAGAAGTGGTAATTACACATTTTCTAGCATTATTTGTGCTTGGGACCTACAATGTGTGCTGATAAATGGACTGAAAAGTCTGATTTTGTCCACTCACATATGACACATTGACCAGGACTAGTTCTGGATTTGGAATGAGTATTAAAGGTTTGAGTGTAGGCTGATGGCATTTTTTTTTCATGGGGGGAAGGAGAAGATTGCAAGAAAATTATAAATGTTTTCAGCATCCACATGAAGCTACAAATTAGGCTGCCAATCATGGCACACTCTGTCAGCTCAGAAATTATCTGCTATGTCACTACAAGTGACCCTGCCTCTGTTATTGACAACTATTTGATAGGTAAGGATGTAAATGTTTCCACATGAAAAATGTTTAGTGAATATTTACCTTTTCCTTCATTTTTTCTATGTCATTTTTAAAAAACATCATTGCAGGCTACATGCTCTGCCTTAAGTAGGACTCAAATGTCAGAAATACAAAGTTCTACCCTAAGTTACAGCCTGTTTCAGAAAGGAATGATGCATTTATGGGTGTGTAGTATTAAAATATTATCTGTCTTAGCAATACATAGCTTACTAAGAAACTGTATTCTATACAATTGATTATTAAACATTTATTAAAAATTTTCTAAATGTTGGAGATGCTCTAGCAGCTGTTTATGTGTCAATAAGCACAAAGCAGCTCGGTTTGTTGTTTTTTATAAATTTGTGGAAATAATTAATGGTTGGTTGGCTTTGCCAATTTATTTCTGTCAAACTGAAGTGTATGAAACAATTTCTGTAACAGTAATTCTTTTTAATTAATCACAGAACCATGGAATGGTTTGGGTTGGAAGGGACTTTAATTATCACCTACTTCCTCCCACCCTGGGCAGGCACACCTTCCCCTATCCGAGGTTGTTCCAAGCCCCATCCAACAATTCCAGGGATGGGGCAGCCACAGCTTCCCTGGGCAACCTGTGCCAGTGGCTCACCACCCTCACAGGGAAGGATTTTTTCCTTTTTTCCTAATGTCTAGCCTGAATCCCTCCTGTTCAATTTAAAAGTCTTCCCCCTTGTCCTGTCATTGTCTGCCCATGTAAAATGGGCGGAAAAAAATTAAAATTTATTGATGTCTTCAACACACAATAAAGGCATAAAAGGATGATATACATGAAGGTGAGGTCTCATAATTATTGTGAGAAACAAAAAAGTCTCTTTTTTTTGTAGATATGGAAGGAAGTGGAGCAGTGGGAGCTGCCACAGGACATGCAGAGGAGCTGAACCTGCAGCCCTGTGAAGCCAAGTCAGCAAGGCAGCCAAGCACTGTCCAGCCCAAGACAAGGGACAGACACACCTTCCCCTCAGCCAGGAAAAGTGACAGGCACCAACAGCCCCGTGGAGGAAGAGCTCCTGGTGCCTCTGAGGAGCTTCAGCAGCCGACAGTCCCAGGGTGCTCCAGCCAGGAGGAAATGCCCCAGCCTTCAGCTGGGTACAGCCAGGAAGGAGAGAACCCCGAGAGGATGCCCCAACCCCAGAATGATGTCAGAGAGTGTGTGGCCATGGTGGCAGCAGAGGGGTGAGGCAGGGATGGGAGGGGGTGAACCACTGTGGTCACTTTGGGGATGAGCTTTTTGCTTTTGTGCTCAGAGAAAACCCTACAGGTGTTGGGATGGGCAACCGTGGGGCCACGTGGGCAAATGAGCCAACTGTGAGGCTCTTTGATGCTGACCTTTCTGGGCTTCCAAAATGGGCTGGGTGCATCCAAGCTGCCCTTTGAGAACAGCTCTCCTGACTCCTCCAAAACTCTCTCCAGGAGTTGTTTTGGGGAGTGCTTATGGGATCAAAAGCAGTCAGGGATCAGCCTAACAACTCAACAGGGTTTCTGACACTATGGTGTTCTAGCATGGATGTAGTCTTAGTGTCTTGAGTATTGCTGGTGAATATCAATATATGTAAATATACATAAATTTCCCATTTCTTCCAGCCATGCTTTTAGTTCCATTCAAAGAACCTTAGTATGTACACAAATATTTTCCTTTTTTTACATTTATTCAACTTTCATTGTGGCTTGACTAAGTGCTTCCATAGTGCTCTACTTAAACCTGTTATGTTTTGTTTTGTTTTGTTTTGTTTCTGGCTTTTTGTTTGTTTGCTTGTTTGTTTTTTAGATTAAAGTGTTTTACTGAGTAAAAATTGATGGCATTGTTTTCTGACACCTTTAAATCACTGACTTGTTATGAATGCTACTCTTTATGGATGATAATAATAATAATAATGCTGATATTTTTCAGTTGCTCAGGGAATTCCTCTGTGCTTTGCTTTACTGAGCTGGAAGATAAGGAACTTTATTATGCCTTCTCTGTACCATAAAATTCTTGGTTGCAAGGTGTGCTGGTGGCACCAGATAAAATTTATACTCCTTTTCAGAAAAAAAACTACTTAATCGGGAAGATGAGGTTTCTGGCCAGATCAGCAGTGGAGGAGAAGGTGAGAAACCTTAATTAGGAAAAAACTCAAACTACAAACCAGTTCTCTTCAGGCTGAAGGAGTTAAGGTGCAGATTCTGATCAAGCTGCTCAGTTTCCTGGGCACAAAAACAGATTCACCATCTTTGGCTTCTGCACTATACTGTCTTTATAATTATGATTTTGGGGTGAAATTAGACTGACAGCACACTGAGCCAGGCTTCTTGCTGAGTGAACGGGAGTTTTTTTTTGGTTTAAGGCACTTGTGGATGAAGATCTTAAGTGCAATGGATCAACCTTTCTGACCTCTTCCATGGTATAGAAAGCTATTTATTACATTATTTTCTGCAGAGGCCAAAATATTATTATTGGGCAGATCCCTACTGCACATGATTCAGGGTTTGAATAAAAAGTTATAGCTTTCAAAGATATCCATTTCTGGTGAAATTATTGGGAAATCCTTCTTTTTCTCCACAGGTGAGACCCATTTTCAGATTCTTTCACATGGCAGTAGAGCATTCCCTCTCTACAGAAATACAATTCCTCCATTCCATGAATTCTATTTTCCTTCAGTGTTTCTACTTCTAGTAAGTTACTCCATCACATCCAACCAGTATTAAAGAAAAGAATATATTATTACATATGTCAAAATGCCAGAAAATATCACTGAATTAGTTATATGAAAATACAATATAAAAAAAAGAATTATTTTAGGGGAAAAAGTCAGATATACTGGAAATAGTTAAGGATTTAAATTAATCCTTTAGTTCATAATCCTTGAATTTATCCATACTTTGTTTGCAGAATAAGTAATGTCTTGTATAGCTGGACCTCTAAGAGAATTAACAGGGTTAAAAGGCTTTAATTGCAGCATTTTCAACTGAGTGTGCAGTGACATATGGGAAAGAAGTGGGCTGAAAATGAAAAAAACATGGTGAAAAATGGGTGCAAACATGCAGCAAAACCTGAATAAGTAACACATTTATGGGATCTTGTGTATCAGAAAAAAGAAAAGAAAAGAAAAGAAAAGAAAAGAAAAGAAAAGAAAAGAAAAGAAAAGAAAAGAAAAGAAAAGAAAAGAAAAGAAAAGAAAAGAAAAGAAAAACATAACTCAGTAGTGATCAGAGAGAAAGATGTGAATGAGACTCAGTGGTTGAAGTGATTGAAGTAATTTCATGTCTAAACATAAAATGACATCTTTTCCTATAATAATTTCATTTATGCTGAGTGCAACAGCAATTGGATGAAATGGGATCCTTCTGCTTTGTGGCAGAGGGAGATCCAGACTTATTTTGAAATGTCCATATATGTTTTCCATGAGACTGAGTTAAAATGCTCACTCTTAAAGGAGCTGTGTGATTAGATGGGAAGTTTTGGCTGCCCCATCCCTGGAAGTGTCCAAACTCAGGCTGGACGGGGCTTGGAGCACCCTGGGATAGAGGAAGGTGTCCCCACCCATGGCAGGGGGTGGAACAGCGTGGTCTTTAAGGTGCCTTCAAACCCAACCTATTCTGTGGTTCAGTGAACAGCCTCACCCAAGTTGCTACAGAATGTCCTGGGCAAGTCAGGAAGAGAAGAAATGTCTCATATCCCAATCCAAACCCCTCATTTTCCAGTATTTTGAACGCCAGCTTGTCCTGAGGGGCACTTGTTGTCATTGCTGTGTCGTGGTCAGGACTTTTGGTGATCCTGCTCAACTTTTGCTTCGAGTTCTTCTTAATCCTTACACTATAATTAGGACAACAGTTGTTTCCACCTTTGTGTGGGCATTTTAAGGATAAATTTGTGACATTCTACATTCCAAAACCCGGGGTGAGGTCGGGGTGGGGATGCAGTGGGAGGAGGCAGATGAAGAATCCATAGTGTGGTGTGTGGGTTATCCGTGATATCACAGGGGATGTGGTGCCTTCATAGACCTGGGCCTTATCCAAACCCTCTGGCTCAGCTCAGGCCATTCAGCTGCTGTCAAAGTCCAGCTTCTGGGAGGACATAAAGAAACAGCAAGCGGGATTTCAGCTTGGATTTTGGAAGGAACCCATGGGGATATCATGACAGAGATTCAAGCTCCAGCACAGCCCAGACTCAGACCAGCTCTGTGAGGGACACAAAATATTTCCAGCAAATCTACTCGGGTTTAACAAAGTGTAGCTTCCTCACATTGGACATGAAAGAAGCCTTCAAAGTAGAGGAAAAATTAATAAAAAATGTCTGGATCTGCCTGTGGAGATCCATCCTCTGAGGTCCAAAGTCTTTCTGGACAGTCATGTTAAATGTCAGTGAAATTTGACAAGTTTGGCTCTACTGACACCAATGGCAAAAATTTCATTAATTTTGCTGGATTTGGGATTTCCACCTGGTAACGTTTTTCTGTAGTCCCATCTACAATACCTCTGAGTTCCTTTATTGATATAAATAAGTATATAGCTGAAAGGATGCCTTACTCTCCAGGATTTCTGAATTGCTAGACAATGTATGGTCAAAATTATTCTTCCTTTTTTTTTTCCTTTCTATTTTTGTGGGGGTGATGTTTTTTCCTCTTATGTCTGAAGTAGAGGAGTGCATTACAGACAAATTTGCCTAAGGCTTTGGGCCAGAGCTGATGAGACTTCACGAAGATACAGAAACAGGCACATGGGTAGGAAAAAGAAAGCCTGTGAAAAATTAAAATGACAAGCCTGGTTAGGGAGCAGAGATAACTGGTGATGTAGTAAAATTAATTACAGTCTGCATTGAAGGAATTGTGTGCCTAAGACAAAATTTAAAAAAAAAAAGAAAGAAGAACCAAATAACAGCAATGAGATTATAAACCTTTTGATCATCTCTATATGGTATAACTTCCAGTCCCTATTTACTATGGTATTCATTATGACATTTATTTCTATAGCATGAGAGGTAAAAATGGCAAATAAAGGAGGCAAGAGTCCAGTCAGAAGGTTTTTCTCTGAGCTCCTGACTCTGCAAAGAATAACCTTATTAACAATGAATTGCACTCAAAAATATCTTCACTGGACTAAGAACTGTGAGAGGAAACCTTTAGTGTATCAAGAAAGCTGAATGATGCAACACTCCAAGGATGATTATGGACACACTGATTATTCAGATTCACAGGTTTTTATATATAATTTTTGCAGTCATTATGCATTTGCCTCAGTGTGAAATAATTCCAGCTTTTTACCTACTAAAATGTGGGAAATGCTGGGCGATAACTTGTCAAACATTATTTTGCAAGAGCAAAAGCCAAATATCCCAAAGGATGATTTCCAGATTCTGGAACACACCAGCAAGGTGGGATTTCCATGGTATATATAAGGACTGTGTTTTTGAGGGAATGGGGATGGGAGGTAGGTGCTACTGAGGTACAAAACTTCCCGTATTGGGTGACATGATGGGCTGCAGTGGGGATATTGAAGCTCCAAGAAGTCTAAGGCCAACCTTGGAAGAACTTTTGAGAAGTACCAGATCCCCTTTTCCCTGGCTCAAACCTCTGTGTACAGGGCTGGAGCTGCCGACAACCTTCTCTTCCCTCACCAAAGCATTTCAAAATTTGCAGTTTTCATAGAACAAAAAGTGAACTACAACAACTCTGCCATTAGTGAGTTTTCCAGAAAGGAAAATAAAAAGACACAAAGTTTTATTTTTTAATGGAAGTTGAAATGTCTGTTGGAGGAGGGTCATTTGGGGAGGTATTTATTTCCTTTTCCTTTCTTTTTCTTTTCTTTCCTCTTTTCTTTCACACAGAGGCCAAAAACAATGGGAAAGAAGGAACAAAGAGGAAAATAAAAGTAGTTTTGAAGTAAGGCCATGGCAGAAGGCTGCACATAAGCAAAGTCAGCCTCTGGACAGTTTCCATATTGTATTAGACCTGAGGGCTGCCAGCTTTGGATACTTGGGAACAATACAAAAAAAAAGGAAAATATGAAATTAGCTGTCCCTGGATTTTACTTTTAGCAAGAAGAGACTTTTGGTATTATTGGTTGCTCCTGATGACTTATTATCCCTGAACATTAGCACTAATATAATGTTAAACTGAATTATCTCTGTCCTGTGGGGGGAAAAAAAACAGAAAAAAGAAAGAAGGAAAAAAAAAAAACAAAGAAAAAAAAAGCAAATTCTGCTTTCATTTTAAGTGTTCTGCCTGGTATTTTCCAGGGTTTTTTTTTTGCATAACAAATACGGAGTAATACTTATTCACCTTTCTTTCCAAATGTACCACACATTCTTCATCACTTTCCAAGTCCTGTGGGAGTCCTGTGGGATTCAGGAACCTGACTTAAAATTCAGCTGAGCAGATAAAGGGTAATACAGGAAGAGAAGGAGAATATTTATACTCCATCCTCCTGCAAAAAACACTCTTGATTTGTGCAGTTAAACCTGTGGCATGTGGGTGGTGACTGGGATCCTGACCTTTGGTTCTCAACTAGAAACCCAGAGTCAGGTGGAAATAAAACCAAACAGGGATGAAAGGGCTAAATAATAAACCTATGAACTTTAATGCTGGGAAAGAAGGAGAACAGAAAGCAGTGACACAGCCAAGCCAAAGGAGTGAGGAAGGGTCTCTGGGGCAGCTCTATGAAGGATGGACTCCAGCCAGGTCAGCCTGGGTTTGTCAGAGACAGGAGCTGCACACAAGCTGAGCTCAGGGCACTGCCCAAATTCCCTGCTGCTTTGGGTGGGGGTCATTTCCCGTACCTGTGTGATCATTTTCCATACCTGTGGGTTGGATTAATTTGTTCTTTTTCTCCTGATGCACCTCTCTGTTCCAAAATACATTAAAGATGAAGCTGGTGCCAAGTCTTGCAGCCATCAAAGGGAGTGATGTTAAAAATATCCCACCCTTGCTCTCCCTCCCCAGACTGTCTCTCCGTGTCTAGGTGCTGACAAAAGTTATTTGTCGTATTCCCTTCATTTGGTGAGTGACAGGAGACTGGTGTCAAGTGAGAAAATGAAATGTAAATTTTATTAAACACCTTCTCATCTCTGTGTATCAATCCAGATTCCAGCCTAACACAGCAAATCAAATCCTGTCTTCACCAGGCCTGAGGGCACACAAAGAATCATTTCTCCTTAATACCATTCCATCCTAGTAAAATATTTTTCTGTTTAGTAAATGAAAATTTAAAATGCAAACCCTATTTTAATCCCAGAGAAACGATGTGCATTGCAGGGAGAGGGATGCTGTGTTTTGTTCTGTTCTGCCTTGTGCTTTCTTCTGTTTTCAGACACAAAAATGGTGATTAGCTGAAAGAAAAATTACAACTCCCTTATAAGGCTTGCCCTTTGGGACTTTTTATCTTCATGTCCACCACTAGGCTTAGAAGCTTACTAGTCCAGAGATGATTCAGTATCCACTTGTTTAATATACAATTGCACGGCAGATTATGTAGACTATATGATGTCCTTATGACTGAAACACTATTCCCAAGTGAACAGTGTCACAATTTCATTGCTGTGGGTCTTAGTACCTCTATTTCTTTGAAGATGAGGCTTTTGCTCCGCTGTGAGAGGCAAAATTGTCAGCAGAGGAAACTTCTGATGAGCAAAATCATGGCTGATTTGGGTCTTGGTATTCCCAGGCAGAGCATAAAATAATTGGTTTCCTTTGGTAACAAGGAAGATATTTATGGCTATTTATTTCTGCAGAGTTTGACATTGGGATGGAGAAAATAGATACAGGAGATAAACCCTGAACACAACACAAATTTTTCTTTACTCCCAAGAGGTGGTACTGGAGAATGTGTCCATAGAGGTTGTGGACTCCCCATCCCTGGAAGTGTTCAGGTGTTGGATGGGGGTCTGAACTAGCTGATCTAGAGGAAGGTGTCCCTGCCCTTGGCAGGGGAATGGAATGAGATGAGCTTTAAGGTTCCTTCCAACCCAATCCATTCCATGATTCCCTGATTCTATGAATATTTTTATTGAAACCACTGATTAACCAACCCACCTACATTTCATCTACTCTCATTACCCCTAAACATTAAAAGTTATGTGTCTAGACTGACTTAACTCTGCCTTGTTTGTGAGTAATATCAGGTATGGATCCAGGAGGGTGCTGCTCTTCATTTTTCATGCACAGCTATTGCAGGACAGGCTGAATCACTCTGTGCCTGTTTCTCTGCAGGTGTTGCCTTACCTAGTTGACTTCCAGCCTTGTCCAGCACTCACTTTCATCTTAACCCAGCTCAGCACTTAGTTCCAGTGGAGTCTTTCACTGATCAGTCTGAAACTCAACATGAGTTATTTTCTGATGGAAAAAGTGCTGAAGTGCTGCAAAAGTAGAGCTCCTGTGGGAATTTTACCCACTGAAAGTTGTTGCCTGCTCTTCCATTGCCCCTATTAGAAGGATCTCATCCAGTACCAGCTTATCTTGGAGGTGGGGGTCCTGGAATTGCCTGGTTTCCCCATCTAAAGCAGTCCTAAGAGTTTACAGGAATTCAGGGCTTCAGCCTTCTCATATAACCAGGAGCCAACCAGGTCAGTGAGAGCTCCCATCTTGCAGATACTCCAAGAAATGCCTACAGCACCTCATTTCAAGGAGGATGAGGGTATATATAGTCCCCAAAAATCTGGGAAAAAATTCTAAAGAAATCAGAATTACTTAAAACTATTATTTTAAATATTTTATTTAAAAATTTTGACATTTCTGGGATTCTATTTTAAATTCAAATTCTCCCTTCCAAGAGAAATAGTAGACTCATGCCTTTACCAGCATCTTTAGGAGGAAAAGCCATGCTGTTGTCCATGAATCAGGGATAGATGACACAAAGCAGGGAAGAGTTAACTCACTAAAGCTTGCACTAGGAGCAAGTAGAAAAGAAATCAGAAAAAAACTTCCATTTCCTTTGGCTATCTGTCCTAAGACAGATTCAGTACAGCATTTTGGTTATCTAAGCCTGTTTCAGAGAGGAAAATGAAGACAAGCAACACTGAAAAAGTGATGCAGGGCAAGACTTGCAGCTTATGAATTAGGCTGGATATCAGCTGTCCTCAGTTCAAGTCTGCATCCTGCCACCAATTCCCCTCTCTGACCTTAGGCCACTCATTTAATGTCTCTGCCCCTCAGCTCCTCACGTGCAAAATGAGAATGCTAATGCAGCTTTGCTCCCTCCCTCAGCCCACTCTGCCCACTCAGGCTTCAGGCTGCACTGAGACTCTTTCTAATTAATTATTTTCCAAAAGTGCAGCTCCGTCCTGGCTTCCCAGTTGCCATTGAAACCATCCTTGAAACAAATAGGTAACAGTAGTAGTAGTAATAGTGATAATAATAGAGGTAAGAACAGAATTAGATTTAGAAATAGTAAAAGTAGAAATAGAAATAAGAAATAGAAATAGAAATAGAAAGAGAAATAATAGTGATATGTGGGAGAAAATTATAGTAATAGTGGTAGTAATAGAGATAGAGATAGATTTAGAAAAAGAAATAGAAGTAAAAAGTAGAAATAGAAAGAGAAATAGATATAGAAATAAAAAAATAGAAATAGAAATAGAAATAGAAATAGAAATAGAAATAGAAATAGAAATAATAGTGATATGTTGGAGAAAATTATAGTAATTGCGGTAGTAATAGGGATAGATATAGAGATAGATTTAGAAAAAGAAATAGAAGTAAAAAGAAATACAAATAAGAAATACAAATAAGAAATACAAATAAGAAATACAAATAAGAAATACAAATGAAATATAAATAGAAATGATAGAAATAGAAATAGAAATAGAAATAGAAATAGAAATAGAAATAGAAATAGAAATAGAAATAATAGTGATATGTTGGAGAAAATTATAGTAATAGTGGTAGTAATAGGGACAGATATAGAGATAGAGATAGACTTAGAAAAAGAAATAGAAATAAAAAGTAGAAATAGAAATGGAAATGGAAATGGAAAAAGAAAGAAATAGAAATAATAATGGAAATAGAAATAACAGTAGTGATAGTGTCAGAGAAAGATGGTGATAGTGATAGTAATAGGGATAGATATAGAGATAAAAATAGATTTAGAAGCAAAACTGATAATAGAAATAAAAGTAGAAATAGAAATAGAAATAATAAGAGCACCTAAACTGGCTTCATTTGTGAGGTGTTGAGGGTTAAAGGGAAGGAAAAAAGGAAAGGAAAAGTGCAGTCAGTGCAGAGGAGCTGTCATGTCACACAAATTGTCAGCTTCCCCACTATCACAATCCTTCCTCCGCCTCACGGAGTTAAATTCTCCCTGCCTGCAGGGAGGCGGATTTGGGGCTCGGCTGCAGCTCCATCCGCATGGAGATCACTTATTTCACACTGCCACTGGGCTTCCTCACTATTCTAATACAGAACCCATTGCACACTATGACTAATAATGTTGGCTGTATGAAAGAATTATTTATACAGAGACTGAGAAAGGCCTCCTTGGATTTCCAGACAGGACAGTCTTGATTTGGAGAGAGCAAAGCATAAAATAACTCCAGGGCCATTTCAGGCTGCCAGAGTCTCCAGGAGACAAGCTGACAATTGGTGCTTGAATTTGAAGCTGTGGATGTGTGTGCTGTGGTAAAGCCTCTTCCCTCATACCCTGGAGTCCCCTATCCTCAGAAATAAAGAAGGGACATATAGGGAATGCCCGTCAACACAGGCTTATGGAAAATAGGTCCTGCCAAACTAAATTGAGAGCTCTTTTTCTGATGAGATTACAAGTTCAGTTGATAAAGACAGCAGTATTCAAGCAATAGGCATCTGTGAGGAATTTGACTTGCTACACTATGACCTCTTGATTACAGAACTAGGGAAAAAATGCACAAAATTAACATGATGCACCTTAAGTGGATTAAAAATAGGCTGAGAGGATCAAAATGTGTTTACAGAAGTCACTGCTGAGCAGGTTTGTTTGTAGTCCGGTTGCAGAGGAATCAGGTTATCTATAGATAAAAAAGTTTAACTAAAAGTTGCCATTCAGACAATTGGCGATTGATTCTCCATCTCTCAGAGGATGATAAATAATGTAAGAGGACAGATCCCTTATGTTGTGTGACCAGAGGAACAGCCATGTGTGGGTACCCCATCCCTGGAATTGTTCAAGACCAGGTTGGACAGGGCTTGGAACAACCTGGTCTAGTAAAAGGTGTCCCTGCACATGGCAGGGAGCTGGAATGAGATCCTTAAAGTCCCTTCCAACCCAAAACATTCCAAGATTCTATGAAATGAGATACATTTGATTAGAAAAATGATAAAATTTAAGGATGTGCCTGCATTTATTAGGCAGAGTTTCTGTTCTGGCAGCTAGTGACTGAGAACAGCTTCTCATCATTACAGATAATCACTAACAATTATTTTTGTCAGGATAAAGATCTTACAAAGGAGCTAATGTTATTTTGCTCCATAGACAGAAAGATTTTAAATAAGAAGACATTGCTTTTATTCTAGGAATGCCACTGCTTTTGGTTTAGGTGTCTGCAGTGGCAGAAGAAGTTTAGAATTTTGTATAGGGTTCACAAAAGAAACACGGATGAGGAAAACACTTTGCTTGGCAGAAAAAGAAGGAATTTTAAACCAGCTGAAAATTAAAACATGAATGGTGTGGGACTTAGAAAGAAGAAAGAGAGAATGTGTACAACCTCACCCCTCATCCTGGGAAAGTTGTTACAGGTGGCAATGCCACATCCTGTGACAGCAAGCAGAAGACAGGAGAGAGCCCAGGAAAGGAAGCAGGGCAGCAAGGAACCCCTCTGACACCTCCAGTCCTCTTTATTTATTCAGAGGTGTTTCAACCCTCTAATATTAAGAAAATTCCCATACAATTCTGTCTTTCCTGCCTGATTGTGTCATGGTGCAAAGCTTTGGAAAAGTAAACTTTGAAAGCTCTGACTCCATGGTCAGGAACCTAAGCCATGTTTTTCTTATGAATCTCAGGATCTGCTCCTCAAAGCATTCCCCTCAATGTGAGAGAAGTTTCCAGTGAAAAATAATGGATGCAGCAGCACCCAAGGTCCATCCAAGTCTATGAGGTCCATTCTCCAGACATGTAGTTTACAGGGTCTAAAAGGTTAGTATGGTTAATTTGCTGCTTCTATTCGTACAAACTCTCTTTCAAAGCCACAGAATCATTAAATCATAGAGTACAGTTTAGCAACTCCAAAAATTCTACTTCAAATGACTTTTAACTCTTGCAAAGTTTGTGAGGACAGTGTATTCTGCATGGATCATTTTAATGGGCAGATTGAAAACCTTGAGTTCAGGTGTAAACTTGCCTTTCAGATGAGCTCCAGCTCTACTCTGTGCAAATGGACAAAAAATGGAATGGATCACTTGCATTAAGGCACCAAATTCCTCCTCTGCTCTACCAAGAGATGACACATATAAGCTCATTAATATTGCTTAATAAAAGAGGCGTGTTACAAGGATGATTACAGATTAGAATCATATTCCTGCGCTAAGATTGCTGCTGAGGCTAAGCCAGTACTGCTCTGATCTTAATCAGCATAGATATTTTAGAAAAAAAAAAAAAAAAACAAACAAAAACCCAAACCAACAAGACTATCCTTTAAAACCACTGCGCATATTCTCCTCACAACGCTCAGGATGTTTGCTTTGGTGAGGCAAATATCCTTCATCTCAAGGTTTATTTATTGGTTTATAATATTCCTGGGTTGCATAATAGAGAGATGTCTACTAATACTCTAGAGAAAGAGGGATTTCTCATGAATTTTATACACATAATTTCCTCTGGGAAGTGCTGAGTATGATACCTTCTGAAGGACTCTGTGGAAAATTCATGCAAATAAGAGAAAATGGATTCATGGCTCCAGCCTGCAGTTATGTTGTGAGCAGGGTTTTGTGAAACGAAAGCACTGAGGGCTGAAAGCGTGGACCCTTTCTTCACACACAATGGGCTGTGGTGCATTACAAGGACTCACTGCTGCTGCTTGTGAGGTCACTGATCAAGGCACTCACAGAGATAAAATTCTGCCTCCTTTACACCTGGTGAAAAACTCCCCTGCACCTTGCAATGGTGAAAGTGGATTTATTTTGGGCTAACAACAGTCCCTAGAAGGACCTTCCAGGAGACCCATAGCCATGAGCACTGCATGTTTTATACACACTCTGCCTACTCCTGCTCTTCAAAGGACTGTGCAATTTGGTGTATAATTATACTGATCTCTCAGTGATGCTTCCTGAGCTTGTGTCTCCATGACCCAGAACCTTTGAAAGTTTCAGGACTTGCCCCATTCACACCTTGCCTGCTTGGACTAAGCTCTGCTTAGGTCAAAACACCTTTAATGATGGCCTGCGCAGTCTTTCAGCACTGAAAATCGAACTTCATTGTGCTTTCTAAACCAGAATATCCACGTTATCTCACAGATATAAATTAAATCAGCCCCATGGTTTGGTGTGAGTAATGCAAGTAGAGCTGAAATGCATCTGTTCACTCATTGGCACAGACAAGAAGGGCAGAAAAACTCCACAGTGAGTTGGGTGAGAGCATTAAGCAGTATTTCAGACTTCTGCTTAGCACCCCAATTTTTAAAATTTCTCTATAGGAGAAAGGCTTTGAGTGTGATACATCTGCCTCTACAACTGGTGAAGGGAGAAACTTGTTCTGGAGAACAAGTTTTATGAGGAGAGGCAGGAGGAACTGGGATTGTGAAAGGGGGTTGGAGACAGGTGGGAGACAATCACTTTGAGTGACATAACAAGAGGAAACAGCCTCAAGTTTCTCCAGGAGAGATTTGCATTGGATGTAGGAAAAATTTCTTCACCAAAAAACTTGTCCAGCCCAGACACACCTGCCCAGGCCAGTGGTGGAGTCCCCATCTCTGGAAGGATTTAAAATTTGTGAAAATGTGGCACTTGGAGACCTAAGTAAGATTTTTCCTTTCTGACATTTCCCTGACAACCAGAATTATTATAGAAGTTACTGACATTCCATGTTAGATCTCTAAATGATGATTAAATGATCCCTAAAGGATTATAAATATTTTGACCTTTTTTTTTTTAATATTTAACTAAATTTTAAGTTTTCTTCTTCCAACAAATTTGTTTTAAAATTGTCTTTGGAAAATGTAGTGCCTTAAGCTTTTAGTGATCCTCAGAATACTGATACATTTTTTAAGGAACGTTGACCAAAATTCTCTGTTTTCCTGACAAAAATTCTTCTTGCTCTGGATGCCTGGGGCAGGCACTCTTGGTTTGACTGGGAAAGGTGGAAATATCCTTTTATGAAAAAGAAGTTTGCTGTTACTGACAGGAGTATTTCCACTCATATTGTGCCTGCTGAATGCAGGTGTCATTGCTTTCATTTCTTCAACTGAACTTTGTGTGTCCACTGGGTGCATGGAAAGAAGTGTTTTGTCTGTCTTACTTTCCCATTCCACGTAGGTCATAGAATCATTCAGGCTGGAAATGCCCTCTGAAATCAAGTCCAACTGTTAATCCAGCACTGCCAAGCCCAAAATTAAACCATTTTCAAAGGACCACATATAATTTATTTTTTTATATTATTTCAATGGACAGAAATTGTTGCATTTTTGAAGATACATTGTCAAGCTGGATGTCCAAAATGATTGCTTACTTTTCCTCATCTTCCACAAAAGGGAAAAAAAGCCCCAAAACACTGAGTATTCTTTCAGAATGAACAATATTTCTCCTTTTTTCTGTAGATTCCTCCACTTTAAAAATAATAAATGTACTGATGGGTCTTGAGCTTCTGGAGCAGAACAACACTTCCATATCTCTGGAAAAGTAGCTAAAAACAAAGAAAAACTCCTATCACATTTTTATTTTATTTCAGGAAATATTTAAAAGAGACCCTGGAATTTATAAGTGATAATTCCCATTGAATATTGCACAGGTATTGCTGTGAGGTCAAAAAGACACACCTCATGCATTATTAGCTATAAATTTGAATGACAAGAGAATGGGAATTTAGGGGGTTAGTCTGTGTAAAGATGCTGTAACCCCACATTTCATGTACTGGTGGGCAAATTGAAACAAACCCCAAGGTGTCTCTAATAAATCCTCAGAATCTTCAAGGCAACAGATAAACCCTGAGTTTTGTTCCATCTCACAAAATATCTCCTCATGTCTTGAATTCCTATTCTAAAAACGCTGCCTGGAGACCAACACAGTGGAGAAAAAATAAAATAGAAAAATGTAGAAATCCATATTCAGGACAAATATGTGAATCCTCAGAGGGGTTAAGCAGGCACAGAGGAGCTCTTCGGATTCACACCGAGTGTCTGATGCCAAATATCACTAATGAAGTCACCAAGCCAAATAATGCACCCATCCTATTCCCTTATAATCATTCCAATGCCCCTCACAGCTGTTTCCAACTGTGTCTCTGATCTCCTTGCTAAGACATTTAAATCTCCTGTTTCATTTGCATGGTTATCCAGTGAAATAGCTCCTAGTGTTTCTTTCCTTGTTTGCAAAACTGAAGAGAAGGGGGACGAGGAAGGCAGAGAGGGGAGGGATGCAGAAATGTGAGGATTTATCTACATGCAGGGAAATTATTCAAATCTGACAACTTACTTTTGTTCCACGAGAGACTAGCTTGGAGGCTTGGGCTCTCACGGGGGCAGATAGCCTTTTTTGCAAAGTCTTACCATAATTAGTATTTCATCCCATCTTGTTTGGCATCCAAGTGCTGTGCTGGATTTCCTTACCATGGAGCTGGCTGCACTAGAGGGACCACAACTTTGTTTTGTTGATGGTGCTGGTTTGGGTTTTTTTTAACCTATGAATAGGTTCTCAGGTCAGCAGATCAAGAACTCTGCAGGAAAACAATCTCCAGGGCAGTTGGGCTGTGGAACAAAGAGCAAGACCCAGCAGAGAGCAGGAAAGAGATGTCTTGTGATTGGGACATAAGAAAAACTTGGCTAGTCCACGTCAAAAACCCACTTAGCCTAGTGACTAAAAGTGTCCAGAGTGCCAAGGGAATAATAAAACAAGCAGGACAGCAAAGGCTGTGTGTCCCTGGTGTATTCTCCTACTCTCCTATGACTTGCAGCTCAGAGGAAGCTCATTTCTGTTTAACATTCCTTGATGATTTCTTGCCATTTATTTGTCCTGCTGTTTTTTATAACCCATACAAGTTTTGAGTGTCTTCTTGATATCATACAGCAAAGAATGCATTAGTTTGCTGAAGTGTCCTTTGATAAAACAGTGCTTTTGAATGTTTCAAAGCTGTCTCTTGAGCTATTTATTTTATTCATAGTCCTTTTACTGAGAGACAGTGAATGGTGTTTCCTCTTCTACCGTGTTCCCTCTTCCCCCTCTGAACATCCCTTTCCAGGATATATTGGTCTATTCAGTTTGTAGGGAACTGTGACCTGGAAGCAGGACATTTTGGAGGACTTAAAAGATAATTTTTAAAGATGGTTCAGTGCCTGTAAGGAACGGGTATATATTGTTTAATATTAAGCCCTAAAACCTGAATTAGAGTATTATCTTCTACCTTCTCTATTGTACTCCATTTCACATATTTTCCTCCCCACCTTTTTCTCTTGCTCTTAATTCATTAGTCTCCTTCTCCTTCCACAACTCCCAGCTCCCTTTTGTCCTGGAAAAATTATCCAGCTTGCCTGTTTGCTTTTTCCTCCTGTAGAACACATTGAATTACAACATGGACAAGTCTCCAGTGCTTCCCATACAGTGATGGCTGCATCTGACAATGCAAAATAAATGAAAAGGAGAAAATAATAATAAAAGATTAATCATAAGATATAGCAAAGAAGTTGGAAAGCATCATCCCCACATGCTCTATTTATTCTCATGCCATGTTCCATTTTTTTTTTTGCATTTGTGCTGATTCTGGCTTATTATTTTGCACAGTCAGAAAGTTGAAATCTCACTTTCCAAGACATCCAATTGCATCTTACTGTCTGTGTGGTTCCCAAATCCCTTGTTCAGCTCTGTCATAAAAGGTTGGGGTATAATAATGGCCATGTTTTGTTGGGAAGAATCTCTTATCAGTATCTTCAGCCATTTATACTCTGCAGAATCCTAAATTCCTTTCCCACTACACCCCAAGGCATGCAGCACGTATTCGCAGCGTGAGGCAATAAAAACATCACTGTGGCCATAAGGCAGACCACCCTTTAAAAAAACCAACAGACCCAACAGAAAATAATATTCATGTTCTAGGGCCATGGAGGCATCTCTTGGGTTACTCAGAAGCTGAAACTGTGATGCACTGTGGATGAGACAGTTTCATTTCAAGAAGATTTCATAGAATCATAGGATGATTTGGGGTGGAAGGGACCTTAAAGCTCATCTGATTCCACCCCCTGCCATGGATGGAGATATCTTGCACTAGACAAAGAAATTTATACTAAACTGTGTAATCACAAGCCATTTCTGAGCTACCTGGGCTTAAAACCAAGTAAAGAACTTAAAAGGTAAAAAATCAGGTAAAACCAGATAAAAACCAGTTAGAAAACCTAAAACTCCTTCATCCTCACTTATTTAGCACTGTAAATATACTTTAGAAGGCTAAAATCAACATGAGCTTCATGCTTACCCCACTGGTAAGGATGGTGGTTTTGGGGAGGAAATAATAGGTTTTCCTTATGATGTGCTGAATTGCTGCACTGGAGAAACTGCAGCCAGCCTTGGGCTGATGCAGTGCTTTTCTTGTCATTTTGAAAGGAGACAACAGAATTGAGATTTTTCTGCCAATAAGCAGCAGAAAGACTCCAGCACACAAGGAAAGGACGGCTGTCCATGCACAGCACACTGTTGGTGGGACACTGCAAAGTCCATCATCTCATTTTTTTTTGTCTTCAGCGGCCATGCCTTTGTAAGAACTAAATTTGCAGCAGACACACAATGATTACAAAAGGAGCTACTCCTACCAGAGAAAGGGAAGGAAAAAAACCTCAGAGAAAGGGGTGTAGGCTATTTACTCCCTCAGCTACAAATCAGCATCGAACTGGAGTGTAAGGAGTGAATATTAACATTCAGCTGGCTGTTACTGCGAGCTATAATAGACAAGAGCATTGACTAGACCCAATATTAGTGATGGTACTGGGAAACCATCCTTGCTTTTGGCTGCCTGAAGGCAGTAGTGATCCCCTGCTTGTCCTATCTGTCAGTCTATTTGATCTCCAAATGAATTGCTTTTGATAACAGCTATATAAATGCAGAACTGTTCCGCTGGGCCTTCTTAAATGAGACTCCTCTCTTTCATCTCCCAGTCATTTCAAAAAGCAGATAGACTTGTTAGAGGTTTTTAATGCAATGATTTATGTTTTATCTTGCCTGGTTTGAGGCAGCATTTATTTAGCACTAAATTCTTCTCAAGCCTATATGTGAGGGAGAAAGGTTTCAGCACAAAATTTGGGACTTAAAATAGTGTGTCTGTGTGCACATGTGCATGTGTGTATTTGTGTGTGCACTTGTGTGCACTCTGCCTCATCGGAGGGAAATAAGGGATTTGCTTTCTTTTTAGGAATTTAATGGGATCATTGCACCTCCAGCCAAATTAAGAGGAAACAGGAAGGAAACAATTTTTAATAATCCTCTGAGTAGTAATGTTCAGTCCATGGCAAATAACACACCCTTTGGAGAGGAAGAAAGTGAGAAAAATGATGTATTTTTATGGGATTCAATAAAAGAGAAAATCTCTGTCTCTTTTAAGTTATTACCATTTTTTAACATTAGCAGGGTGGCTTATCTTTTTTATTTTCCGTTTTCTTGTTGCTGAGAAGGACATGCAGCTATTTGGATCTAAAAGTGAACAACTGATTTTTAAAGCTCCCATGTTAGAATCATGCAAACATAGAATGGTTTGGTTTGGAAGGGACTTTACAGATCTTCTAGTTCCCGTTCCCTGCCATGGGCAGAGACATTTTCCACCAGACCAGGTTCTTCCAAGCCCTGGTCTGATTTCATTCATAAGGAAATAAACAATACTCTTGCAGGTGTCCATGCAATTGAAATAATTGAGGTTCTTTGGAGTAATCCAGGAATGTTAATCCAGATTCCATACTAAAGAATGAGTTAAAATTTCAGGATTGGGAATTTTTTCCCCTTTGTTTGACTGTAACAATGGTTGCATTGGTGGTACAATTCACCTGTTTATTCCAATTGTGAAAACTTAAATTATGATGGAACATTCACAACAGATGGAAGAGAAAGTTCTTCGAAGACAACTGCCCTAAATATCTTTGGGACAAGGAAACAATGCTCTGAAGAGGCTAATTTTTGAAAACAGTGAAGCTGGCTGGCCTGTCACATGGACAATGCTCTCGGGCACAGAGTGGGATTGTTGGGGTGTCTCTGCAGGGCCAGGAGCTGGACCCGATGACCCTTGTGGGTCCTTTCCACCTCAGGATATTCTGTGTTTCTATTACTCAAAAGCTTCCTTTTGAAATACTTAATACAATAAAAGGAGCTAACTGAAAAAAAGGAAAAATTATGTAATTTAAACCCTCTGTTTAAAACAAGGTGATATCTTTGATGCAACAAGTAACTGAGAAGTAATAGGAAAATTAGCCTATTTATCTTTGAAATGGTGAGATTGACTTTTTGTCTTGGAAGTAAAAAGGAGATCTGGGTTAGTATCAGTGTCAGGCACAGAAGTGACTGTATTATTTTAGATCCCAAGGAGGGATTGAAACATGAGGATGCTGTAGAGGATATCTCCAAGGGTTTGCTTATTGCACCAAGCTTAGACACATATTTTACAATGGAGATCAAGTAGCACCTTGGTTTCTCTCCCTTAGCTACAGGAGGAATTTAGGGATGTCAAACTTGTATATACAAATTGGCCCTTCCTTTTCTGTTCCAGAAAAAGTTCTGTTCTGGTGCAGGTTCATTAGTCAAAAAGCTAAACATTGTCTCAACAAGAAAAGATAAATCCTGAATAGCCTGGTGGTTCAAGACTCTTCTGACAGCTGCTGGCTTCAGCTCAGCTGAGATCCTCTATCCCACTTCTTGGAGCAACTTTCCATGCTGTAAGAACCTAGTGGAAAATGGCCCTACCCATGGCATGTGGGCTGCAACTTGATGCCCTTTAATGTTCCTTCCAACCCAAACCAACCCAGGATTCTTTGAATTTTGAAGATCTGTCCCTTAGATTAGGTGCCAAGTGTCCAAACTGCCACTGCCTGTCATGTGAGCAGTGACCACTGTCCTCAGTACTGCACAACAGGATCCCTTAACTTGAATTGTGAGAAGAAGGACACACAATAAATACCCATTTTCCTAACCTAAAATGCTTCCAAAGAATCAAAACAAATATGTAAAGAAACAAAAAGCTCAGGTTTGGTTGGTTGTTTTGGTTTTTTTTGAGATCATAAATATAGCAATTTGCCATTAATATTAAAAAGCAATTTCCCGCCAATGGAAACTTGAAAATGTTGTCAAAGCTTTACATACCCAAGCTGTATTTGTATTTATGTTTTTTACACATGTAAACGTTATTAATGGAAAAACTGCAAGAATATTCAGCAGGCATTTTTTCTAAATTTCATTATGAATTATATGAATTGCCAAAATAAAAAAGTAATATGGGATGCAGGACCATAGATGTATTTGCTTGTTTTCAGACATCACCTCCTTTGAGAATGATGTCAAAGATTGATGTAAAAACTTTAAGTGGCCCAATTCTGCTCTTATCAATATCATGATAAGTTTTATTTACTTTAGAAAAAGCGCCATTGATGAAGACTATCGAATTAATTTTAGTCCAGATTTATACATACATACATACATATAAACCACACAAATATATATGTATTTTTTTCCCCGAATCCAATCTAAATCTCCCCTGAGACAATTTGAGGCCATTTCCTCTCATCCTGTCCCTGTTCCCTGGGAGCAGAGCCCACCCTCCCCTGGTTGTCCCCTCCTGTCAGGGAGTTGTGCAGAGCCACAAGGTTCCCCTGAGCCTCCTTTTCTCCAGGCTGAGCCCCTTTCCCAGCTCCCTCAGCCACCCCTGGTGCTCCAGTCCCTTCCCCAGCTCCATTGTTCTTCTTTGGGTGTGCAAAGCCTATTACCTCCATAACAAATTGATCCAAACATAGCTGAAAACAGAAAGATTATCTTCAAAAATTATGGATCAGGGAAGGCCAAAAACCATAGGCTAAGTGTGTGCTATACAATTAGGTAGAGAAAATTTCCCTGACTTTTAAATCTCATAGTTCCTGGACCAGGAAAATTTTCAAACATGCATTTTGTGAGAGTCCACACAGAGGGGAATAAGATCTCTTATAATGGCTCAACATCATGAATTCACTTTAGGGATTGTGATCAGTCAGGGAATATTTAATTTACCATCAGACATATCAGCAAGATTACTCTGGGAGGAAGGTGGGGGTGATCTGAATGTTTCCTTCTGTTTTGTGTGATTTCAAAGAAAAAAGAAAAATTCCAAATGCTTACATAAGATTTACAAAATATGAGGAGAAAGTGATATCAGATTAAAACTCCTGCTATTCAGGTAGTGTAGAGAAGAGAAGACAGACACTTTCAGGAAAGTTGAAAAATTATTTGAGTAATGAAATAGAAGCACTAATAATCAGTTCTGACGGATGAGAAACTACAGTATGGAGACATTAAATCCAGAATTTTGTGTTTCATTTATGTATATATGGATATATAAATTTATATATGAGAGCTCCTGCTGTTATAGAGGACTCAGTGAAACTGGGCAAATTTGTAAAGAGCGCAGTATGCTGCAAACATGGCCTTAAGCTGCACAATAAAAGTTGAGTGCTTTTGATGGCAGTAGAAAAACATGAAAATGTTCCATTTGAAATGTCTTCTTGTTGAAAAATGTTTCTTAAATTGGAGTTTTCTATAGGAAATGTTCTTATGAGAAAAATGGCTTCCATTTTTGGCAACTGAATATTGGCCAGAATTCAATTTTTTTCCCCAGCTATTGGCTTCCTGACAAAATTTTAAGTACTTTCCAAGGCAAGGCTATCTGAAAATGCAGAATTTCAAGTTTTTGTCTAACTGCTGTTTTACAATAAAACACCTTTTCTATCTGCTAGTTGTCTGTCTTATAGGAAGGCACCAAGGAAGGGGGTGAGTTTGTTTGCTGTAAAGCCTTATTGAAAATGTGATGGACCCTGCAAACCGCATCCTTAAACTACTCATGCCCAATAAAATGGTGGCAAAGCCATGAATTACTCTTGGCTTTTCCAAACAAAAGGTCAACACCTTTCCCTTGGTCTCATGCAATGACCCATGGATATTATGGAGCAGAAAATCAGGAATAAAAATTCATGTTCTGCTTCTGTTGCCCAACACAACAGCTCAGAGCACCTTGGCAGGGGAATTTCCACACATGCCATCAATGAGCTCCCTTTTTACCAATGGGGAAAGCAGACTCCACCCTGGTAGTATTCTTTTTTGTTTGCTTTCATTCTGCAAAGGTTCAGGCAGATAATTTTGGGCTGGATCAGGGGGATTGCAGGAAGAAAAAGGGCTGCAGTACTCCAATATTTTTCCCTGTATAGCATCACTTATTAAAATCCTGTTGTCCTGACCATTGTTGCTGCAATTGAAGTCTGGTTTATTTACTTGAAAATCTGATTTGTTTCATTTTATTACTGTGTTTGCCAAGTAACTGATATCAGATTCTGCAGGAAAGAGCTGCCATTTACCAGCAGGCTGTGATGGCTCTGACACGGTCTGCAGGACCGGCTCCGAGGCTTGCTCTGCCCCCGGGGCTCGTGCAGAAATAAGATTACTGGCAATAACTGCTTCAACTGCTTTGAATAACAGACACAACTCAGAGAGCATAAAATTAACATAAACACAGCATCAGTGTGTTCCCTTGGCGGATACGAGGCAGGCAGGATATGGAAAATTGACTGAAATGGGGTCAGGCACTGCTGAAATCGGAAAGGCAGGAAGCTCTGCTGAGCAGAGGGGTGGTGGTGCTGCTAATAAATAAATAAATAAAATGGTGGCCATGAAGTTTTAATGATAACACATTTGGATGGGTTGGTATTAAGAATGCAGCACCAATGGCAGAACACCCCAAATGCTGGATTTCCAGGGAAATTAGTCTTTGTCGTCCTTTGTCTTTTCACTCCTGATTGGAAGGAGGGAGGGGGAAGAAATAACAATAATGATAACAGAAATAACAGCAATTTCCTGTGGAAAATTTCCTGCTTGTTTTTTTGGGGGGTGAGGTGGAAAGAGAAAACATGAAGGGAGGGTACAGGGTGATAATTTGAGGAGGATGCCATAGATTTGTTAATGAGTGGTATCAAGTATTTTGCAGCACTCCTATCTCTTTTTATTTATCAAATATTAAAATGGAAGATGCTTCCTGACACATTCAGTAAAGAAGTACATTAAGAGGGGAGGTCACAGCAGCTCTGATTTTGCAGTTTTTATAATGAGATAGTGCAGATACCACTTAGATTCACCCATGGAGCTCTGGATTTCCAAGCCCTCAGACCTGTTCATACAGAGAGTAGGAAGCAGCACATGCTTATAATCAGGAGTTCCTCAGCAACCCAAGGTACTGAAAAAGACCCATAGTGAGTGTGTTTATCTCATAACCGGCAGGAGATTCGGGGTATTGTTTTCAAAGCAGCCTCTCCTCCATTGAAGAAGAGATGCCAGAGGAGGGGAATCCACATTGGTGGAGCTTAGGTGGTTTTCTCTCAAGAAAGAAAATGTTTAGGACTCTGTTCCTGCTTCACTCTGTTGGGAGTTTGTCCTTTAGATGAAATGGGGACTCTCTAAATCTCAGGATAAAAACCCTTTATTGAGCCAAATTACACAGCAGAGCCTGGAACCCATGTTCAGAAAAGATTTCACCTATAGGTACTTCAGACTGACAGCATCCCATGCTTCAACAATCTTTAGCCAATGATAAAGAAAATTTAAAAATATAATGTTTTCCAAAAATTTGTCAAAGACAGAATTCCATACTTCAACAATTCTTAGCCAATGATAAAAAAAATTTTAAAAAATAATATTTTCCCAAAATTTGTCAAAGATGGTTTGGAAAGTTTATCTTCCTTTCTCTCTTTCCTTTGTTCTCTTTCTCCTTCTCTCCTGCAGAAGCTTTTTCAAGGCCTTGGTAGGGAGCATTGGGGTGTTGTCAAATACAAATATTTGCCTGAAAAATGATTTGTTGATGGTCAGAAATATTACATGAGGTTTTCAATGTCACAAGTGAAGGACAACAGCCAGAGGTGTGTGCTAACTTTAGCAAACAACCTTCAAGACAATAAACTGTGCCAAGGGATAAAGGAGAAGGAGCCTGGCTAAGAGCAAAGCATGGCATAAAATATTTTTCTACTGAGGTTTGTATGAGGAAATTGTGGTCTAGAGTATTGTGAAGTGAGTTTTAAGGTTCTTGCCATAATTTCATTATTATTATTATTATTATTATTATTATTATCATCATCATCATTATTATTACTATTTTCATGACCTTTACAATTTCCTGAATTGAAATAGGGTCAGAGAAGACTCTGACAAAAAAGTACTTCCAGCCTAGCCAGCAGTTGCCTTAAAAAAAAAAAAAAAATTAAAATCATGCTATTGTGAGGTTTCAAGGCCAACAAAATTTACGAGCAAGCTTTGGACGTGAACTGAAGCCCTTGACAGTGTGCCCTTGTCTGTAAAAATAAGCTCCAATGACCCTACATCCCTTGCTGGTAGATCCAGAGGAAAGGGCAAGTTTCAAAAGGCCCGGGAAACTAAACTACTTTTTGCCCCTTAAAGGTGGTCCTTTCAGGTCAGAAGGAAGCCTTGTGGGTGTGGAGCACTGCTCTAGCATGCCTGGGGACAAATAAAGGACTTTGTTCTCCCCAGGGCATCAATACAGCATCTCTCACCAGCACCACATTCGTTAAACAAATAAGCAGATGAATGTACCAGAAGAACATGTGAGGAAAAACAAATCAGACTTATAAAGCATCTTGGAGTCCAGCCATGATTTTCCTATGGAAAAAAACCTTCATTCCAGTCTCCTTCTCACAAAGGACCTTTTTCTCTCTTTCTGTTGGGGTTAAACAGCATTTAATTGATTTATTCAGTAATAGAATTGATTCTGATGACAGTGGCAGGACTAAGCCCTCAAAGACTGCAGCTTGCTGGCACATCATGGTCCTCATTCATGGAGTTTGACTGCAGCTCCTGTTTAGATACAGAGTAGTCGTGGGCTCCTCCATAACCCATGGGAAGGGATAGGCTTCTCCAGAGAGTGGTGCACCACTGGCCTGGGCTAAATTGCTCCCTGACAGCACTTTTCACAGTGACTGTAACTGGGACTGTGGGTGACTATGTAGGGTACCAGTCTAGTTTAGTTTATTGGTAGAAATAGAGTCAAAATTTTCATTGTCTCTTGCTCCTTCTCTGTCTCCACTTGATAGCCCCTAGTACCAAACATGGATGGAAATATGGATCAAAAGCTTTGCAAATTGATCATTTTTGTTCGGTTGGGTTTTTTTTTCTTTTCTTTTTTTTTTCCCTACAGAATCATAGAATTGTTTGGGTTGGAAGGGACGTTAAATCTCATTCCAATCCCCTGTATGGGCAGGGACACCTTCCACCATCCCAGGTTTCTCCAAGCCCCATCCAGTCTGGTCTTGGACACTTCCAGGGATCCAGAGGCAGCCACAGCTTCTCTGGGCAACCTGTGCCAGGGCCTCACCACCCTCACAGGGAAAAACATCTAACCTAAATCTACCTTCCATCAGCTTAAAGGTCTTTGATGGGTTGTAGCTTTAGGTAATCAAATTCTGGTCAATTACAAAGGCTTTCAACTTTTATGATCATCTTTATCTTCATTGCATTGAATTCTCATGTATATAAATCCAGATTTGAAGGATTTGGCTGAAAACTAGACTCCAAGTGAGATGATTAAAAAGATGTTAAAAACATCTCACCCATTTTCAAAAATTATCTAAATGTTGAAGTTCATCTCTCTGTGCTACCTATGTCTCACCCACAGTGGTCATTTTTATATACGCTCTTTCCTTATTCCAATAGAAAATAAGTACACAGCTTTAAGATTTTAAATTTTCACAGAAAGTTTTATTTTAATGAAAATATCACATAATAATCTTCTACTCTCTGTTACCAGAGCTTCAAGTAAGAGCAAGTCTTTCTAGTCTCTAGTCCTCCAAATATGATCTAATTTTATTTGGGACTGTCAAAAGTTAAGGTTAAGAAACAAGACGAAAATGACTTTAAAAGATCACTGAAAATATACATTTGTTGAAGTATTATGAAACTTCTATAAACATTTTTAGAAGCTTTTAATACCACTCTTTTTATCAATTAGTATTGAGTAAGAATCCAATTCTGATTCAAATAATACTGACCAAACATTCTTAGTTTTGGGACATTAATAACGTGTCCATCCTAGGGAGAGTAATTTTCCTGTCTTTTGAGCTCTCTTGACCACAAATATACACTGTATAAAGCCATATGTATATTTTTTCCAAGGCTAGAAACCCAATTTACTTTTTCTTTACTCTCCACACTTCCATGTGCCGAAATTAGTTAAGATTTGCAGGAGTCTAAAAAAAGTCTAAAAACTTTTCAGTTAAATGGTAGTGCTGGAAAAATAAAATTTAAAATTACACTTTTAATTGGATGAGTACCATGGGAAAAAGAAATAAATTAGCCTACTTGTCTCCTGAATGTTGTTCTGAATATGAATGAAGTAAATAAAAGTATTTTGCTTGTTCACAGTAATGTTTGGATGCTAAACAGAGTCATGAAATGAAGCTGCAACAAGGTGGGGATTGGACTTTTCTTCCAGGGAACAATAGACAGGAGAAGAGGAAACAGCCTCAAGCTACCCCAGGGGAGGCTCAGGTTGGACATCAGGAAGAATTTTTTCATGGAAAGAATTATCAGGGATTGCAAAAGGCTGCCCATGGATGTGGTGGAGTCATTATCCCTGGAGCTGTCCAAGGCATGACTGGAGGTGGCACTCAGTGCTCCTGGCTCTGTGACAAGGTGGGGATTGGTCACAGGCTGGACTCAATGATGTTGGAGGTCGTTTCCAACCTAAATGATTCTGCAATTCTGTGATTAAACTAAAAAATGTTGACGTCCTCACGAACACATTCTGGAAAAGAAACTTTCATTGTTATGGTACAATGCCATTTAATGCCAAATTTCCAATGATCTGATTAATACCCTCAAATGTCTGCTAACCTTCCTTCATTCAATTTTCCCTGCTGAAAATAACATCAGGTGCTTGCTGGTGAGCAGCTTGGTGCGAAACAATAATCAGGTGGCACTTGGCCAAGATACCCAAATCAACACCTTCTGAACTATTCTTCGTCCTGCTCATGATGGTAGACTCAAGCCCTTGGTTCCATCTATGTTTGTGAGAGATCCACAGCTCTGGAAACAGCTTTGCTTTTGTTTGATTTATGTCTTGAATCAGGCAAGAAATGAGCCATCGGCCATCACAACTATTCAATTTATAATTTAATCTCTAGAAGCAAAGTCTCTGGCAATATAAGTTACTTATTCCATGTTTAGAAATCAGTTTAAGTGGGGCAAGGCATGAGAATCTGATGAGAGAGCTGTAACACAGACACAAACAAAGAGTTATTTTGCATTATTTAACCAATATTGAATGTCCATCAAAAAAGGAAATCAAAAACTCTAACAGGAACTGAATGTAACCCATCATCATAAAGTGAAAGGAAAGTAGCATTAGTTTATCCATTATTTACCAAACTTTTTATTTATATTTTGGCCTAGATAAGTTCCATTCTCTCCTATAAATATATATAGGCTCATTTTCCACATATCAAATGATGAATATGTCCCAGTGAAAATTTCCCAAAGTTATTAATTCTGACACTTTCTATACCATTGCTAACTTTTCTAGAAACTTCAGTCATCAGCATTTTCCTGAGTTTCTTCTATTGTTTATTTATTACACACTTCTAGAGATCTTCTAAAATCAATAATGAGAAGTGAAAGTTCTTGGACAGGACAGCTGATCCCTTTTTAAAATATGTGTCAAAAAGGGGTTAGAAAAATTGCTCTGAGAAAGTGTCTGTTTCCTTCCATTGACCATAAAGAGGTGCTGGAGAAGAAATTTGGTCTGACATCCTAATTTCTATCACAAACTAAAGTGAGCCAGGTCTAATGCCGTCACTCATTTATATCTGAATATCTTTAGTTCTTCTACCTTCACTGCACTGCTCTGCCACTTGTGGAAAAAACAAGGAGTGGAGCCCAAGGCAACAAAAACAACGCTTGTTTTCTTTGAGACTGAAGGTGGAAACTCTGTCCAGACATTGATCAAGTGAATAAAAATCAGAACAAAGTTAAGCACATTTTCATTGTTCTTGTTCACTTTATTGCTAAATTTCCTGGCTCTGTGGTGAGTTTGTTGAGATATGAACTGATTCTTTCTGTATGCAGAGATATTCACTCCTGCCGAGGCTCTTACATATTTTATTATTTATTTTCTAGTAATTAGTCTGAACCACTGACTCAAACAGAACTAGCCAAGTGAAAAAGAAAATATAACAAAAGTCCCCCAATATGTTGCCTTGGCCTGGGGCGATCAGCAGCTGACGGCTAATGGGACAGATGATGCTCCTCTCCTCAGTTCATCCATTTAGCTGCTTGTTTAAGACACAAAAATGTCTCTGTGCCTTGACCCACACTTTGACATTTGGAACTTTCATATGTGTCTTGGTCAAGACGGACAAATATTTTTTCCTGACCATTGGAAACACCACTTTTTTTTAACCTAAACCTCAAGTCTGAGGTATTTTGCTTTGCAAATACAGACATGACACCTTTCAAAATTAAGATGTGCTTTCCTCTCTTTGAACAGTGGTTACAAGGGATATCTGCATCTCTGAATGTACTGCAAGCTCCTGTCCTGGAAAAGCAAAAAGTGCAAACGGCAGTTCCATCACACCAAATCTGGGAGATGCAGCATGGAATTAGAGAAGGAGGAGAGAGCAGTCTGGATTATGTAAGGGATGACATCATGTATTAATAAGACTTTACAAACTGAATTAGCTGGGGAGGGGGAGGAAAAATAAGACCCTGCAACCAGGTAGCCACCAGGTAAAGACAACTGCAGTTGCTTCTGGTCTCAAGTTTTTCTGTCTCGGGACAGATGCGAATCACAGATGACACAATTTGCCTGTGGGAGACACCTCTGTCCTCTTTGGGAATTAGCTGAGATCAAATGGCTGAGTTTAAGGCAGATAAAATGTGATTACATTAATCTGAGCCTTAATTTGTTAGTTCTATCAAAACTGGAAAAAATATCTATAATCGGGGGTCCTAGATGTCTGCAAATTTAACAGTGGATAGTTAAAATCACTGAATGAAAAAATGGGGATGCTCCCTTAAGTTCCTGGTTTACTAAAGGCCTTACACACTGGAAGATATTCCACTTCTATTTCTTACCTAAATAATAGTTTAGTATAACTATTAGGAGGTGGTTTGTATCCACAATTTCACAGAGTTTTTAAAACACATCAGATGTCCCCACTGCACATGTCATGTGTCCCACCTATGTTTTCCCTACTCCTTGCCCTCTGGTACATGTCAGTGCTGCTCCCGAGGTCAAACAGAGTGAGAATCTGATGGCAGGAATCAACGCTGATTTCCACATTGGCTATGTTTATTTCTGTTCATTCCCTTGGGGACTTGGAGGTTTGTCTGTTTTGTTTTCTTCTCATTTTCTTCCAAGGAACTTTGCTGCTGCCTGTAAGGGAGACAATCCAGCTTTGCTGGGAAAAGGGGAGCTTGGGGGCTCCCTGAAAATGTTGAAAACTCTTTGCACTCCTGAGTGTCTGCTTAAGAAAAGTCAGATTACACAGCTGAGTGTTGGCTGGGCAGAAGGATTTGCACCTTGCAGGTACAAAATCTTTCCACTCTCCTTTCCAGAACTCCAGTACTGTCCCCAGTGCACAAACTCCCTCTACAAGGCAGAAACTGGCATTAGAAATCTAATCCACAGGAAATTATGTCAGCAGTTTAATAAATCATCAGGATCTGCTCCTGATCCATAAAATGGTGTAGACTACTTCATAATTGTGCCTCTAGTACAAGATTATCTTTTTGTTCTTCCAAACTCCTTTATCCTTCTACTCTCCAGTCTCCCCTTTGAACTGGAAAATCCCAGGCCTCTGGGAGGAGGTGCTGATGAAAGAAAAATTGTAATGGGGCTACTCATCCCCTTTTGAAATTAAGGAACCAGTAAATCAAAAGCACCATCAATGACGAGGTGCCTAACTCAAAATTAGGAAGGATATGCAGTGACTGATATCATAGACCATAAAAAACCAGAATGGATTAAGTTGGAAGGGACTTAAAGATCATGTAGATCCAACTCTCTGCCATGGCCAGGGACCTTCCACCATCCCAGGCTGCTCCAAGCCTCATCCAACCTGGCCTTGGACACTTCCAGGGATGGAGCAGCAGCAACTGCTCTAGGAAACCTGCACCAGTGACTCTTCACCCTCATCATATAATTTATTTTTTATCTCAAATCTAAACCCACTGGTTTTCAGTTTTAAACCACTGTCCATTCTCCTATCACTACAGACGCTGCAAATTATTTCTCTCAGTCTTGACATCATTTTTAGGATCCTTCAGCTTCAATAACTTTACACCCATCTGATTTAAAGATGCTGAAATTCCAACGTGGCTGTCCACAAGAAATCCTGAAAAAGGCAGCTACTCTTGAAAGTGACCCCAGCTGGGGGTCTAAACACAGAAACATCTGAATTCAGCAGCAAAGTATGAAAAGTTCTTCTTCTAAAATCTGATCTCTCAAGAAAAATGGGAAAGAGGAAAAATTTTCACTTATTCTCTGGGAGTTCTTTTTTTTTCTTTGATTGAAAAGTAGGTAAAAGAATGGGATTTACTCCTTAAACTCAGTGATGCTTGTTTCCATCCCTGCCTCCTGCCGCTTTTCCCTCTGAATCATCACTGTCCATCACTTTCCCCAGACCAAGCTCTCAAATTATCTTTTATTTGCCCAGCTTTGCCAGCTCTTGCTCTTACCCAAAATTTTGCCTTGCAGTGTTCTGGGACAGCTTTTAGTTTTGATGTTTTTCCCCCTTCCTTTCCCCGTTTTTTAGTGTAAACTGAACTGCTGAAGCCAGAACAAAGTCATCAGTTTTTTGAGATTGTCACCTGAAATCACCTTTCTGCCTGCAAACTCTCATGTTACCTGGCCAGAACAGGTTTTTATTTTTGCTGCTGGATTAAATGCACTGTAACTGCTGCCACCAACAGGACACTTTACAAAAATAGATGTTTTTCCACCCACTGCTCTAATAGTTCTATCTTGGAAAGAGATAATGACTAGATTAGAATAATATGCATTCTAATATCAGTTTATTTGCTGTAACAAGCTCCCTTCTGTACTGTCTCTCTCACAACTGTCCCTCCAGACGATCCAAGTGGAACGTGCAGCTTTTTCTCATCCAGATTGCAAGAGGCATCTGAAACCTTCCTATTTTAAATATGTCCATTTTATACAATGAACAAGGAAAAATAACAATGTTAAGAGAAAGGGGGAGTGAAGAAAACATGATAGATACTTTCACCTGAATCATCGGTGACTATGACCTAAAGTCACTGCTTTCAGTGAAGAAGTTCAGCAGTAAAATCTGTTTCCCAGTGTTGGAAAAAAGCTCTGTTTTGTGCCTGCAAGTCCTTCTGCTGCCTGATTATTGATTTTCCACAACTGGCTGCCTCAAAGTGAGAATTCTATCAGGAGTTCACAAGTTGCAGCACTGTGTTAGTACAAAGTGCTGAACATTGTTTTTCACATGCTTTAGGATTCTAATATGGGCTGTACTCTAAGTTTATCCCCAAAAGTTTAAAAGGCTTTATTGTCTCAAAAAGAGAATTTCCGGAGAAAAATAAAGCTAAGAAATTTTTTTGCTGTAAAAATGAGATGCAAAAAAAGCAATTTTCCTGTTAGTTTTTTCTAAAACATAAAAAAAGAAGAAATATTTAAGAAACCATAAGAAATCGGGAAGAAATTAAATTGAAATAAAAGCATGGACTTAATTGCAATTTTATATACAAAGAAAATGTTCTTGTCAATATACTACTTTGGTGAGTATATGCAAACTCTCTCTTGTACTAATAAAAACCAGAGTATTACAACTCTTAAAAGTCAGTTTGATTTCCTTTTTGTTTCTTTGTTTTTAACACATACTTGTCTCACTACATTTAGCTCAATGTAAGCTACACTGAGGAGTTTCACTTTGGCTGGTTTCAGGGTTCCAATTAGCCCCAGATCCACTGAAATTCAAAGCCTCCTGAGTAGGGTGAAGGCATGTTTATTTGCATTTTGGAAGGAATTTTTCCCATAAAAATTACTTGAACCTAAATTGCTCTGCCATGTTGTCATTTAATTTTGTGGAGAAGAATTTAATGAGGGATTTGGATACCTCATGGTTCAATTTGCATGTCGTTGGGATTAAGGAAATTATTGTGAGGGAAGGCAGGATGAGGGCGTAGAGCACAACAGATAATCTGGAATGATTCTTTATTTAATTCTGGAACAACAGTGCTGAAACAAGGCACTATTGTGGAGTTACCATTGGACCGAAGCCTGTTTCATTCAATTTCCATGTACAGGGAAATTGCTCCCAATTCCCTCAGGCAGCTTTGCAGATCTGCTCAGGGATACTGAGGAAAATTAATCTGAATTAATTTTAGAAGTGGATTAGTTCAACTAAATTAAAACACCGTGTGGACTCTCTCATTCAGAATTAAAGTGGCTTTAATTCAGTTTTGTTTCATTCAGTTTAACATTGGGTGAAACAACAAAGTTTAGGCTCCTTTAGATTGATGTGCAGATGACTGCAATTTAAATTCCCACATTCAATTATTTTGGAATTATTGACTGTCTCTTCATACAGAATAATTTTGTGTCCATGACAGATAGAACATGGGATGCAATGATCTCTGTCCACAGATGGGACAGAGACAGTGAGGTGGATTCCTTTCCCACTCCAGCTTCTCTCAGCCTCTGCTCAGGAGAAACTTGCAGGAGGGTCCTTGCAGCCCTGTTGTGTATTTAGTCTTAGGCTTTCCTCACAGCCTGGTTAGTGGAAGGGTTTAGGAATGGTGACAATGTGAAATGGAATAAATTTTCAAACTTTTTTTATTAGAAGAATAGTTACAGCTTCCAAGTCACTTGTGGCATGCACTGTATTTGCAGTGTTGGCTTTCTATGCCATTGCAATTCTCCAGAGCCTCTTGCTCCTCTCACCTCTTTTTTATGAATCACTATATTTTAAAAATATAGACTATTTTAATCAGAGAAGGCAGAAAAGAGAAAACATATTCAAATACCTTGGGGATATAAACAGACCTGTTTTCTCATGGACAAATTTCCCAATTTATATATGTGAGAGACCAAGTTCATGTTGATGGTGGGCTATTGCTGATTCATGTCAACAAGAAAATAGGGCAAATCAACTAAAAAAATCCTGACTCACATTAAATCAATTAAAGGTATTCTCCATCTGGTTCTACCCAAGGGGTTTGCACTGATTTAACTAAATTGGTTTCTAAACTGATTTAGCTAAATTGATGCATAAACTGTGGATAGAACAGCCAGAAGAAAGTACAAAAGAGTCTAAGTCAAACAAACCCAAGTGAGGATAAGAGCTGTAGTGAAATAGCAGAGGAAGAGATTAAGTGGCAGCATAACCTATAGGTGTTGTGTGGAGGGATTCTGAGCAGAGCTGTAAATCTGTCAAAGATGTGAACCTCTGGCTCTGCCAACAATGGCTGTCAGCCTTAAAAGCACTGGGTGGTGCAGAAATGAACTGGGAAACCTGAGGAACGTGCTCAGAAATATCCAAAGTGGTGGCACTGAAGATGCTGATGTACCTGGAGCTTCATCCAGGCAGTGCTGACCTACAGAAAACAAAAAAAGATAGTGACAGAAGTGTATAAATCATAGAATCACAGGATAGTTTGGGTAGAAAAGGACCTTAAGGATCATCTCATTCCAACCAGCCATGGACAAGGACACCTTCCATTATCCCAGGTTGCTCCAAGCCACGTCCAACCTGGCCTTCAAAACTTCCAGGGACTGGATGCCAGCAACTTCTCTTGGCAACCTGTGCCAGGGCCTCACTACCCTCACAGGGAAGAATTTCCTCCTAATACCCAATGAAATTCTACCCTCTTTCAGCTTAAAGCCATTAAGTGGCTGTATTTAAGGAGGGTGGTTTGAAACACACAGCTGCAGATGTCGGAGGTGACAGAGAAGAGGTAAAGGCAAAAGCCATTCCTGGCTGTACTTGGTACAAGGTGGTAATCTCATGGTTAAAACTATTCCTAGACAGCCAAAGTTCAGATCCCAGAATTGCTGCTGAATCCTCTTATCAAGCAGTAAAGAAATCATCTCATGCACCTCTCTCAGTGCATCTGCAGGGGTCACCACCCTGGTGGGGCTGGAACTGATGCCAATGTAGCTTAGATAAGGGAACTGAGCCCTTCTGAGTCAGTTTCTGGATATATTTTCGGAGCTAGCATCAGCTATGAACCATTTCTCTACCCATGGCAGGTGGGTTGGAACCAGATGGTCCTTAAGGATACTTCCAAGCCATTCTGAGATACAATGATTCCCAGTGGGCAGTCTGGGTGTGATCACATTATTCTGGAAGTCTAAGAGAGTTTAATCACAGAGTCCCATCCAGACAATGACAAATGACTCCAGAGCAGAGAGTGTCCTGGAAAAGTTTTTATTTATTAGTACAGGTGTGGCCTTTGTGACTTCTGTAAATTTAAATTGGAGCCTTATCTTGCATGTGTTTTGTGTACATGTGGTAGTTTGGGAAATAGGACATGGAAGAGCCAGTTGTAGATATTTAGAATGTCCAAGATCTCTTACATTAATTTTGGCTCCCTGTTCTTTCACACTAAGTAAAGAATCAATCACACATCCTGTTCCTATGAATGAATTTTTACAGGGTGTTGTGTTATATTATGTTATCCATCTCACTTGAGTTAAGCAAGAGATAAAGTTATAAAGCTCATGTATCATTAACTTGCAGAACTACTTCACCAAATCACCCTTGGGTTTGGAATTACAATTGCAGTTAGTGCCAGCATTCTCTATTTCTTTTCATGACTATTCTGATTATAATTTCCCTGGGTGCAAGCCAGGTTTTCATACAATTTTTTGACGACACTGAGGACACCATCAATGTCTATGATGATAGGACAGAGAGGAATTATGCACAGCATGAACCTTCCTGATGTTTCCTGATGTTTTGAGGTTGTGCTCACATGATTAACGCTATTTATTTTCTGTTCAACCCCCATAAATCTTTTAGTTGGCACCCATGAACAGGTTTGGGTCTTCCTGCTTCTCATGCAAGCCAGCTTTCATCAATCCACTCTGCTGGACACACACAGTGCTAAGACCTGTCATAAATGATCCACATAGTGTCTGGAATGGGCTGTGTTTTGGATTTGTGACCTAAGCAGGGCTGATACTGCAGGGATGGTTTAATTACTGCTGAGCAGCACCTTGAACAGGATCAACGCTGTTCCTCAGACTGCCCCACCAGTGAGTAGTCAGGGTGTGCAAAAGAATTTGGGAAGGAAAACAGCTGGGACTGCTGAGCCCAACTGACCCAACATTCCAGACCAGACTGGTGCCATGCTCATCAATAAAGTCTGAATGAAGAAGGAGGGAGGGTGGGGAATATTCAGAATTATGGTGTTTGTCCTTCCAAGTAACAGCTACAGGCGATGGAGCCCAGCTTTCCTGGAAATGGCTGAGCATCTCCCTGTGGATGGGAAGTGTGAATTAATTCCTTGTTTTGCTTTGCTTGTGAGCAAAGTCTTTGCTTTTGACTGTCTTTACCTCAACCCAGGAGTTTTCTCACTTTCACTCACTCTTCAGGACTATCAGCTGAATGCCAGCTGGAGTGGCCTGAGACAGAACAAATGGCCTTATAAAGTGACAATTACAAACTTACTGACTCCTGTAGTCCAATAAGACCAATATGAAGTTGAGAGAGCAGCTCAGCTTATCCCAAAATATACATTGGGAAACTGAATAACCCTCTGTACTCTGTTGCCCAAATGTAGGTTGAGGTTGTCCTTACAGACTGCCAGCTGTCTCCTGACAAGGGTAGAGGTGTCCCTTAAGTCCTGTGTTGTGTCTTCTGGGCCCATGACAATATCTCTCCGATATTTAAAATGGCATTATATAATAAAAACAAGGGCAGTTGAAATCCATTTGTGGAATTCCATTATTACTTCCTTTGACTAGAATGGGAGCTTCAACACACAGATCATATCTATACACCTGTGCAGGTGAATATGTATTTAAAAGTAGATGTTTGGACCTAGAGCTGAATCTGACTTCTTGTGTAATATCTGGAAAATAAGATAATCCCCATGAATTCTTGTTGCCTAATAATAATATAAAGATGATATCCCCATAAATTCACGTCCTTGCACTCTGTCAGATTACAGATGTTTTTCCTCAGGCTACTGCCCAACAAAGCCTTAGGCAACAGAACTGTTAATCTCATGCACATTTTTTTACCCTTTATTGTGAAAAAAGTATTCTCCCAATCCTTGAGTCCTGGCTTTTCAAAGCCTATGCCATCCATACCTAGGATAAGACAGACTCATACACAGCAGAGCTTCTGGGTAGAGAATAAGGAGGCAAATAGCATCTGAGATGCGACCATAACACACAGAGACACTGTCGAGACACTGTCAAGACTCCAAATAGCAAAAATACTTGGGAAAAGCTTGCTTTCAGTTTCAGAACTGGTTTCTACTGCTGCTGCTCCTCCTGAGCAGGATGTAGGGTATATAAAAGTGATGATATGCATAATCTATAGATCAGAGTATTAAAGCCTTGTCCCAGCAACAGACCCCCACCAGCAGGGACTCCTTCTAGCCTCCATATCCTTGGCACTGACAGAGGACTCTGCTTTCTGTCAGTGTATTTGTGCAGTGAAACATATTGTCTAGTGATTAGATTAACGTTGGCAAAGGCAATATGAAAAACCCACACAGATTACCACTGTCACCCGCAGTAATTACATTTATTCATTTCCATTTAGCCAAGCTTTTACAAGCTGAGCAAGGGGCCAAATAAGCAATAAACACAGAGGCAAGAAATTAAAATGCTGATCCGTTCACTGTGAAAACAATCAAACTATCATCTTTCTTTAGGCAGCTCATTCATCATCCAAGAGGGCCACAGTGTGCTGATATGGAGGGCTGGAAATCTAATGTTATTACATGTAAATTCACTAACATGAAATTACTGCCCCTGATGTGATTTTACTAATAAATTAGTTCATTTCTACCTTTTTGCAAGAGACTTTAGGGACCATGGAGAATTGTACATGAGTCTTGTAATCTTGCCTGCTTTATTTCAAGAGAGCAGACAGTTTAGTTCCTCCCTCCACCACCATCCTCTACTTCACCCTGTGGCTCTTGCCTCTGCACTGTTTCATTAGGGGATAAATTGACAGTCATATTTTTACTGTCTTGGGGCCATTTTATTGCCTTGGGTCCAGGAGAAGCATCAGAGGATGGAGGTTTCCTGGCATTGCATTTTACTGCTGTGACACTGATCGGGAGAAGCAAGTGCTGTAGAATCATTAAATGGTTTGGGACATTTAAGGGTCATCTAGTCCAACCCCCTGACATCAGCAGGGACACTTTCCACTAAGTCAGGTTACCTGGAGCTCCTTCCAACCTGACTAATGTTTCCAGGGATGGGGCATCCACCACCTCTCTGGGCAACCTGTGCCAATGTTTCAGCATCCTCATTGTATTTTTCTTAATATCTAGACTAAATCAACTCTGTTTTAGCTTAAAACCATCACCCCTTGTCCTTGTACAACATACCTTCCTAAAAGTTTCTCCTCCTCTTTCTTATAAACCCCTGTGAGCTCCTGGAAAGTCATAGTATGGGCATGGCTCTGCATTAGCTAACGTGTAGATCTGGCACTTGGGTCGTTGTTTAGTGGTGGACCTGGCAGTGCTGGGTTAATGGTTGGACTTGATAATCCTAGAGGTCTTTTCCAGCATTAATAATTCTATGTTTCCAAGAGTCAGCAGTGAAAACTCACCTGATGGTCCTCATGAGATCCACCTGGAGCAAATCCACCTATAAAAATTCCAGTTTTACACTGAACAATGTTCAAGGCCAGTGACTAGACCACCATGTTCAAACTTTTTAGATTCCCTGTACCTGTATAAAATTACCATTTACTTATTTATTTTTCTAAATTAATATATTTTCAATATATATATTTATAATATATGTACCAATTTATAGCATTAACGAGGGAAGAGAGTGTTTCAAAAGCTGCTGCCAGTTCTGAAGTCCCACATTTGTTATGTTCTCATTCGTTTTGAGTGATGGAGTTATTTAATTTTCTCCTTTTCTTACCCATTCCATCTCTGCCTTGCATGCTTAGCATCAAGGGCACATCTATATTTCACTACATGTGTTTCAACATTCTTTGGCTGAAGAAAACCCTGAAGAGGATTTTTTTCACCATTTCTACCAGATAAATCAGATATTTATCTACTATAATACAGGTGTCAAATAATTGCTTAAGCCTGATATAATTAATTGAGCTTTTCCTGTAGCTAGTGGGTAGAAATAAACTTTTTAAGAGAGAAATTTTAAAGCAGATTACTATCTGAGAGTGCCTAAAATAATAATAAGTATCAGATTATATAACTATATATATACATATATATATAAAACTATATATAACTATCTATATAACTACATATATATTCCCATATATATATATAGGGGAAGGTGGACTTCCCTTTTGCTGCGACTGTCTTGATTATCTCCGCTAAATGTACTTCAGGTCACCAAAATTCATTGGTTCATTTATCCTTTACAAGCACAAACAGGTTATTTTCAAACCAGAAGCTAATCTCTAGGAGTGTTCCTGATATTTTCTACGTATAAATGGGAATGGGAATAAACCAGACCTAAGTGAAATACCCTTGAAGTGGCTACAGCATTCAGTGTTAGGACTTCAGCCTGAATTGATTTGATCTACAAATCCAGTCCTGTGTGCCCAGACTATAAACTAACAGGGACATTGCCCATATTTTCCTTCCGACTCAAAAAGTTGTCTAATGTTGTCTCTGAATTTTGAGATTCCTGAGTAATGTCAGCTGAATCTCACTTTAGGAAATAAATTTTAATTCTGTGTCAACAATTTGACATAACACAACATTGACTTTTGCAAAGTAATCTCAGGACAAACAAAATCATAACATTTCATTCCTATTGTGAGGAGTGCAGCCATTGTAAATAACTTCTGACTGAAAGGCTATTATTTCATTAAGGAAACAACTAAAATTCCCAATAGTCTTTCTACCCAATAAGCTGACTGTCTGTAAATCAGCCAAATTTGCTGCCAATATGGATGAGCTGTTGACAACTTTAGGACTTCGTCTTATCTCAATCTTCTAAAAAATGAAATTATACAGTCAGAAGGACCTCAATATGCTGGAATTTTTTATCCAGATCACTGAGATTTACCTACCTGTCAAGGCTGAATGGGGTTGGGATGACAAAAATGGGGGCAATGATCAGGGCAAGGGTTGTGGTGCAGCAAGGGACATTATTCTGTCCTCACCTACTCTGAATCAAATTAGAGGCTTGTTCCAGCCAGGCCTTCAGATTTTCATAAGAATTGAAATAGCATTAAAAGATATTTCAGGCTTATAAAAGACTCCAAGCATCCAGTTAGCAGCAAAGTGGGACATGAATTCAAGCAGGAGCTTCCTGGGCCAATCCACTGTTGGTGAACCAAAGACTGGCTGGCACCAGGGACATCTCACCAACCACCTAATCATCAGAGCAGTCTCCAAACTAGCTTTGGGTTCAGAGTGGAATCCAGGCAAATCCTGGACTGGGCTGAGCAGTACTGACCTGCTTTCCCCATCTGTTGGAAAACTTTGGCTCCTGCTGACTCAAGTGCTGGGATAGCTGCTGGTCCATCCCCAATTCTCCATGTGGAGATGTTATAGCTGAGTTGGTGGACACACCACAAATGGGATCATACTCATCCCACCTAACCTCAGGTACCTGAGTGCCCTGCCAAACCTTTAGCTGAAGATTAAAAGTGGATGGCAGAAGCTGCCAGCCACCCTCAGATTTTTATCCCATCCATTTAACAGAGATTTCCCATTCCAAAGGAATGGACATTGGATTCTCTTAGGCCCTTCTACAGTTTGCATTGTGCACATAAAGCAAAGCAAAGCTTGTGCCAAGTAAGCTGAATACACTGTGTTAATAATTAGAGACACCCAGGACTGGATTCAGGGAGGATCTACTCCAAGACAGGATCAGGTATCCCTGTGTCAAAAACATCAGGCTCTCTCAGAGGGCAGGAGAGGTGTTTAGGCATGTAACAACCTCAGTTTTCCATTTCTGGTCTGTAGCTAGAGTCCATGAGAGCATTGAGTAATGTCAAGGCCTAAAAACATGGCTGAGGCTGAAGTTGATCTGTACTGAGCCCAGGAGAAGCCTTGGTCCTAAACCCCAAACACTCAGTTTGGGCACCCAGAAGGAGCAGCCTTGCTCCTCAATTCCAAATACTCAATCTGGGCATCTGGGAGAGACTGAGCTTGCAAAATGGGATAGGAGATTAGGTAATTTGCTCAATGTCCTGTACTTACAAAATGGTGAAGCCAAAACTGACTCCAGGTTTTTTGACATCCCATTCTTTGCTGTGTTTATTAGATCATGGTGCCTTGCTGGGAAAAATCTCAACATCCTCATCCTGCTTTGGCCCAAAGTGATCAAACACCACTCAATGCCAATCAAGCCTGCTGAGGTATTAAGAGGAAGCTATGTAAAAGTATCAAGAGATGCTGTGTTTGCTTTTCTTTATCCCTGGGATAAATCCAGGAGCCTCTCCTTTGCTGATTTTGTATTATGCATTTGAAAGTGTTGTTGGAGCAGATCAAAACCCGAGGAAGTGAGAGGGGTATTGTTTTGTGCAAGGGTGTTTTGAAGCCTCGGGTTGCTTATACAGCAAAATAAAGCGGTGCTGGCTTTTTCTTTTCTTGCAAAGATCCTTTAGGAATTAATCTGGCAATTCCAGCACCAGAGAAGGGCTCTTCCTTTGCTAATCACCTGGCTTTATTCGGCTCTGAAACTTGCTTGGAAGCTCCCTGTGTGTGCGTTAACCAAAGGTACAGGATTATGTTTGTTTAATAATACAGTGGTGTCTTGCTGAACAACTGTAATTTCCATGTACTTATTGATCTTAATTTATAATGCCATTAGCTTTCTAAACTGCCATTAACTAATGATGGGCTCTGTAGGCTTAACAGCTCTTTCAAATCAGTTGCTGACAAGTGGGCCCCAGAAGCATTTGTCAAAAGGGTAATGGATCCCTATCAGAGTGGCAATAAATTAGGTTATAGTCTTATCAAATTAAACAATGGATGAAGGAAAATTAGCTATCAATAAAAATCTATAGAGCTGCCCTGATTATTCCCAGTCAATTATATCAATTAGAGATCAAACAGTGAACCCCCTGCAGTACGTTAAATAGAACTAACCCGGGCCAAAGGCGGCCAAATTGTGTTACAAAATGCAACACCACGGGCAGCTGTAGGAGATAATCATTGCTGTCATTGACAAAGGAGCTGCTTTATTAGAAAGCTGGATGTTGCCTGCGGGCAGGCTTCTGGCAAGAGGACAAAGGCTCTGTGATGAGGAAGGGGGAAAAGGCTTGAACCTGGCTGGCAGTACCAGGAATGTGTTTAGGGCTGATAGCTCCCCCAACTTTTGTCATTTAAAGAAGGCTGGGCTCCATCAGCTTCTACTGAGCTCTCAGAGAAGTGACTTTGTCAGGACACTCTTTTTCCTCTCTCCCTTTGTTTTTCAGAGCTGTGATGTTGATTGAAATTTCACTAACACTACACAGCTCTATAAAAATGTAAACTTGTGGTGCTGTTTTAGTCCAGATTGTAGCTTTAGGAATAAAGGGTGGTGCTGAGATGTGATATTCCAGCATCTACTGGAAAAAATCCCACCATACCCTAGAAATTTCCTCAAAGGCTTGTGTCAGTCTTTCTTTCTCTGTCAGATGGACTTTGCACCTACAAGGAGAAAAGGGTCTCCTGCCCCTTTCATATTTCACACTGTTTCATTAAGTCCCTCTCCCAGGGCTGTCCCAGGTTGTAGTGGGCTGCTTGTGGCCATGCTGTTTTCTGCTGCAGCTTGTGACACACAGGGATTTTCCTCTTAGTTGCAGTGACCTCAGGGCCCCAGGCTATTGGAAAATGCTCTGAGAGCTGGAGCCCCTCTGCTCTGGAGCCAGGCTGGGAGAGCTGGGGGTGCTCACCTGGAGAAGAGAAGGATCCAGGGAGAGCTCAGAGCCCCTTCCAGGGCCTAAAGGGGCTCCAGGAGAGCTGGAGAGGGACTTGGGACAAAGGATGGAGGGATAGGACAAGGGGGAATAGTTTACCACTGCCAGAGGGCAGGGATAGATGGGATATTCGGAAGGAATGCTTCATGTTGGTCACTATTGCCAGTTGCAGCAGCTGAGTAGAGACGTTTTGATTCTTCCTGCTTAAAATGTTGGCTCAGATGCACGAGCAAACAAGCTTAGTTTTAAAAATTAAGTACTGTTTTGCTCTCTTCCTTTCTTTTCTAAAGAGACCCACAGACACAATTGCATCAGCACTGAATGCCAGCCCATCTTCACACAAAAGAAAAAGCAAAGAGACATAAAAAATCACACAGGCTGAGAAATTAGACACCCAAGATAGGAAATATTGCAATTAAGGTCATCAAACTATCCCTAAATCAGCTCATTTGTGATAATACTTCAAAGGATAATTTTGGATATTGTGGTGGTGATTTACAAAATCTTACAAAAGGCTATTTTTTCCGTCTTTGAGCAAAATGATGGTCCAGCAGCATAAAAAAGGTACAGTACAGTCATGAACCCAAAGATAGGGTTTTTTTTTCTCCATTATCACAGCCACTGCTATTACATAAAAGCTTTCATTTTTTTCCTTTCTTAAATATTATATTTAATCCAGTGGAAGCTGGGTTTTAGGGGTGCAATCCTCAAAATCTGGATTAAACTCCCAAAGATACCCAAGGTCACCCTAAACCTCACTTTTTTTCCCACTGAAATCAGCAGTGTGGGGCTCTGCTTTAAGTTCTGCAGCACAAACCTGCAGGTGTCTGCATGTGCACGTGCAAGTATTTTTGAAGGATTACAAAACAAAACACACCCTAAGCTCACGCTTCTTCCAGCAGAGGAGGTTTGAGAGAACAAAAATTGATTGATGTTATTCATATGCACTACAGAATACTGGAAGGCTTTCAAATGCACTGTGATGAGACTAGACTTGACTGGAATACCTGTAATATTTCTTGCTGAGCAAAGCACTTAGTAAATGGAAGTGAAGATGATCAAATTTGGTCCTAAGGGATGCCAGGATATAACTGCTTGAGTTTTTGATCCTGTTCAGACTTTTGAATGTGCTTTATTATGTGCCTGAGAGTCACCTCTTTCAAGACACATGATCTCCATCCTTTTTGAAACCAGGTTTATGTGTCAGTACTTGCAGGGCTGGGGTGTGACTACAGATTGGTTTGTAGTAAAGCCAGCAGAAAAGGAGGAATGGTTTCTGTTGGAACACGCCCCTTTGAAATTTGCACTTCAGAAATCCTGGCTGTATGATCAGGATTTCTTTCTGTGGGCAAATGTTGGTACATAAATAAGTATAGGAGTCTCTTTTTCTATTTCCCAACACTCATTAAAACAACAGAGAAGAGGAAAGCAAAACAAATGTACTTTTCATCCAAATTTTCAGTGTGGAAATATTCTGAAATGGAGTAACACTAAGAAAAATCCATGTGCTTCTTTCAAAAACAGAGATTTTATGTAAAAAATATTAACAGCGCAGTAATTTTAAAAAATAATTTTATTTATTCATTTCATTAGAAATTGGAAATTTGAATTGGAATTAGAAATTTCCCATTGGAAAGAAATTATGCTCTAATTTTTTCAAGAGCTGGGTTAAGAACTGACCCCTCTTTTTGCCCTCAAAAATGGACTGAAAGCCTTTCTGCATGTAACAACTATGAAACATTGGAAAGGAGTGTCTGGGAAGGCTGTGGAATATCCATCACTGAAAATCTTATACAACATGTAAGAAAAGATAAGAAAGAAATTGGAGACAGAGCAGGGGACCTTACTTTGTGGAAGAGCAGACGCCAAGTTGAGATTTTGGAGCATTTTCTAAATTTCTTTTGATGTCTCTGCTCTGTAGCTGGTTAAATAAATGCTCAGGATTGGTGCCAGTGACTATGTCAACATTTATTAGAGGAGCTAAACCCTTACAAATCGATGGGCCCTGACAATATTCACCTGAGGGTGTTTGGAGAGCTGGCTGACATCCTTGGGAGGCCACTCTCCATAAGCTTTGAGGAGTTGTGGAGATCACAGAATCACAGAATCATGGAATCACAGAATGGCTTGGGTTAGAAGGCACCTTAAATCCATCCAGCTGGCAGTCTGCCACAGGTGGACCCCTCCAGGGTACAATATTGCTCCCTGCACTGTTTGGTGTCACCACAAATTATCTGGATGATGGGATTGAGGGTACCCAGGGGTTTCCTGGTGGTACCAAACTGAGTGGGGAAATGGACACTTTGGAAGGAAGAGCTGCCCTGCAGGAAGACCTGGATAGGCTGGAAGTGCAGGCTCACAAGAACCTATTGAAGTTCAACACGTGTCAGACCTTGCACCTGGGAAAACATAATCCAGGAGTACAGCACAGGCTGGGATCCACTCATCTGGGGAACAGCTTTGTGGAAAGAGACCTGGGAGTCCTGGTGGACAGCAAGCTCCAAGGCGTGAACAAGCTGTTGCTGAAGCACAGAAAGCCAAGAGGATGCTGGGCTGCATCAACAAGGACATCACCAGTAGGGATAAAGAAGTCATTATCCCTCTATTCTCAGTGCTTTTCAGGCCAAACCTAAAATACTGTGTTTAGTTCTGGTCCCCACCATGGAGAACAATGTGCTTGGGCTGGAGAGGGTCCATGGAAGTGACACAAAGAAAGAACTGGGAGTTTTTCTATGCGAGGAAATGCTGAGAGACCTGGATTTGTTCAGCCTGGAGGAAAGATGGCTTAGGGAGGAACTTATCACTGTGTTCCCGTATTTAAAAGGCATTACAAAGGAGGTGGAGGCTCTTTTTTTACAAGGATTCACATAGAAAAGATGACGGATAAGAAAGGTGGGACCAAATGTTCCTTGAGGTCCTTTTCATTCTGGTATTGTGTGATTCTGTGATTAATTGGAAATAAATGTTAATTGACAATTATTCTAATTTCAGTCCTGGGACCCAGCTTCCTCTATATATTCCTGAGCAATCCATTTCACCGCCCTGAGAAGCTTTGGTCTCAAATTCTTCCCTCTCTCTTAGAGACCTGCTCATCCTCACTTCCTGCTCTGACAGCATCAGCCAGAAGAGTATTGGGAGGCCAGAAAGCAGCTAATGGTGCAAAGCTTCCTGGAAATAAAAATAATTCTAAAACAGCGCAGGGACTGAGAAATTTGGAGCCACATAGACACTCTCCTGCAGAATCCTGGGTCACTAATCTTCCCTCTTACCAGAGCACCTCTGCAATTGGATTCCAGGACTCCTTTCCCAGCAATGAGACACAGCATCAGACACCAGACGCGGGGAAAGTGGGGTGGATGCACGGAGGGGGGAAGGGAAAGAAAGTAATTTAGCATCTGGCGAAATGGATTGTGAGCATACAGAAGATGTTATACTATTAAGACTTCTCTCTGTCTCCCTTTCCCTCTCTCTCCTTCTTTTATTAAAGGCCTAGGCAATTTAAAAATGGAGACTGTATCCCACTTAATAGCCTTGCTGTTAATCTGCTCGCCAGTCAGCTCTCAGCTCTAAGTATCGAACGCACGAAAAACCCTCCTCCTGTCACCAGCTGTGGTTAGGGAGTGACTGTCCTCAGGGGCTCCAAGCCTTAAAAATAAATAAATAAAAGAAAATTCACCGCTGAGAAAAGGCAATAATAGGAGTCTGCTGTTGTCTAACCTGCCATATAAATGAAACAATCAAAGAAGACAACAAAGGAAACTCCACTAACATCCAGAGGCAAAAGCAGTTTGCTGTAATATATCCTGTCTTGGGGAACTATTTTTAGCCAAGCCCCTCTTTTTTTAACAGGCACACACAATCTCTTTCTAATTTTGATTAAGAGAGGAGAAAAAAACCAAAACACAACAACTTGAAGACAGGTAGGGAAGAACGTGAAGAGGCAGGCTGCTACAAGAGAGAGATGAATTAAAACAAATCCTTGTGCGGGTACAGAAGATAAAAATAAAAATTACTTTGAATGTTTAAATAAAAGCAGCTTGTGATCTGAGCACTGCTCAGCTCTCTGAAAACTCAGCCACTGCTGGTATTTAATGTTTTTGCTGTGATCACATGTAGGCGCTAACGACCTGGAACCCTGTTGTGTTTGGAGCTACATCAGCATTGCTCAAAAAGATGTTCTGACCTCAAATATATATATAAATATATAAATCCATTTTAAGCATTTAATATACATAG
>NW_005054377.1:1680266-1701413 GCF_000277835.1 Geospiza fortis | reverse complement strand
GAAACATTTAAATCTTAGTAATGAATTCTCATTAAAAAGTCTTTCTGAGATTTAGGATGGGGATTAATTTGGAGATTTCTCTTTCCAAGCTGAGTTTCTGAGCTCTGATTTGATCAAGTGGTTATGCATCTGCAAGAGCTAAAAAAACACCCAGATATTCCCCATTCAGGGTCCAACTCTGAATTAGCAGCTCTGGAGATATGAACCTGTGGAGGTTATTGAGGCCACCTGAGTGAATTGTGGCTGGCAGCCCCAACCCACACATGAGAGCACAGTTTGAGCATTCAGCTGGTGGGGACTATCTTTTAGTTGTGCCCCACCAATTATTTGCTTTCTTGGGACTATCTAAGAGAGCATGAATGAGCACTATCACATCTCTCTGTGTTTCTCTATAAATGACTTCCCATCTACCTTTATAGAAACTTCTGCTTTTAAGCTCATTGTCCTTTATAAACCTATGACTACCTTCATAAACAAATGGCTACTTCTCAGGTCTTTCATCTTCAGATGACCCTTTCTTCTGCAGGTGACCCCTTTTTCTGCAGATGACCACACCCCAGAAGTGTTACGCCTCTCCACAGATGATATGCAGAATTCTGTCTGTGACAACCTCAGCTGTAGGCAGATGAGTTTCATCCACAATGCACTGTGTTTTGGCCATACTTTGGCCCAGTTTCAATAGGGTAAGTGAATTTTATTCTCTAGAGAAATTATTCCAGGGTTTGCGGATTGCAACATGTTCACAGGAAATGTGATTGCAGTAATGTTAATCTCTGGTTGACCAGAGGGTTCTCCTTACCAAAATCCCAACCCAAGCTTTGCTCGTTAGTGTCTCTACATTGAGTACAAAGGTTGGTGATTTCTTACATGCATTCCTGACGTGGCCTTTAGAGAAGAACACAACTTAACCTGCTGTTAACTTCTCTGGCACCAGCCCATGTTCCTTCTGGATTGCCTTTTGGAGGCATCTGACCACCTCTGGTGCATGTATGGGGAATACAAAACCCTGAACTGGCCACTTGTGGTTATAAACATTTGGAATCAAAACCTAAAATTTTATCCATTCATACCCTTAGGTCTAGAGGTGGTAGGATACCATGTAATGGCCTCAAGCAGAGTCATTGCATAGCAAACCTTCCCTATAAATTCCTGTTAATTGGATAACAGCCCTGGGCAAAGCATTAGTTAGTGAGGAACTTTAAGTTGGCAGCTTGGAGGCACCAGCCCCTTAAAATCTACTGGTCATCTCCTGAAAAGTTATTTAATAAGATACAGCTTGAAAAAAATAAAAAAGTTTCTGTTGTTGCTGGCAGTCTTGACTAAAAGACAAAGCTCTACAGTGGTTTTCTTGCTGCTGGGAATAAAAATTGCTGTCCACAACTGTCTGAACTTTGTTTTGTAAGAGATTTCTAGAAATTCTACAAATTTACATAGAAATACTTTTATGTTGAAGGTACAAATCTTTTGTTAAGAGTAATTGCTGATTAATAGGTCATCTTTAATAAAGATTAGCCCATTTTTGCTATGCCCAGTGGGTAAATATTGGGCACACCACCCTCTCTAATATCCTCTATTACTGCACGTATAACCATTTATAATTCAGAAGCCTTACATCCAAAGCACACTTATTCCTGCTATTAATCATTCATCAGCCTTTGATAAAATGTTAAAATACCATCCCTTTACATAAAGACTGACCAGCAAATTGACAGATCAGGCCAAATGCAATTGGTAGCAGGAGCTCACATCTCACTAGTTTTAATGAGATGATTGAGATGTAAAAGTTAACTTTGATAAATGAGTTTGAGAATCAAAGGTGGATAGAACAGGTGCATCCTTTGGCTGGTTATTGCTACCTAAAGAAACTTATGTTTCTAAGTTTTCATGGTCCAACAGCTGCAGGGATTCTGTGATGTTTCTGCGATTCTATATTCCCATGTTTCTGTTCTGAACTGTCTTTTACTTCCTGACTAGGCCAAAACTGCTTCTTTACGTCCCTGCTTTACCCACTGATGTTTCTCCTGTCAAGCATGGGTATCATGGCAATCTTCTCCCAAGAAACAAGCATCAGAAGACGAGAAAAAGGGCCTCAAGTTGTGCCAGGAAAGATTGAACATTAGGAATAATTCCTCCACTGGAAGTATTGTCAAGCATTGGAAGAGGCTGCCAGGTCAGTTGTGGAGGATTCCTGGAAGGATTTAAAGGCTGTGTAGATGTGTCACATGGGGACATGGGCTAAGAATGGGCTTGGCAGTGTTGGGGAATGGTTGCCCTCACTGACCTTAAAGATCTTTTCCAACCTACATGATTCCTTGATTCTAAAAGTCCGCTCACCCAAGGTGACCATTAGAGGTGTCCAAGGCAGGCTGGGTGCAGATGTCCCTGCCTATGGCAGACGGTTGGAATGACGTGATCTTTAAGCTCCCTTCCAACCCAAACCATCCCACGATTTTACAATGACGATCGCGGACGCACAAAGCCAGTGACCGCTTTTCCCTTTTCCCCCTGCATCTCCCAGCTGCGCCGAGATTGAAGCTGTATTTCCACGAAACACTCAACTCCTTGCTGTTAATTTCAAGGCCGGCTGACAGAGCCCAGCTTGGATCTGGTGCCCGTCGGGAGCCGGGAAGCAGTTTCCACTCACAGATCACACATCGCCGAGCGATGCTCGGAGAGCCCCTGGCTCCTGCGGCCCCGCGCCCTGCGAGGTGACATTAGCGCTGGGTAATGATGTGTAAATGTGTCAGAACTGTGCCACCTAGTGAAACCGCTGCCTCCTTCCCCGGGTGAAGTCACACTGCTCGCTCCGCAGCAAGCCCCGGTATAATTAGCGTTAATTTGGTTTCTTGGTAGCTGGCTGCGGCGCAGCTCCCTGCTCAGCTGCTCTCTGCTGCTCCTGAAGACGCTGCTCGGTGTAATCAGAGATTCATTAGGGATTTGTTTCCTCCGTTTCTGATTGCAAAAGAAAATTATTATATATATTTTAAAAAGATATTTTATAAAATATATTTTCTGCATAACAGAACTCATCAAAAATGGAAAAAGGCTTTGGAAGGGAGCAAGTTATTAATGATGTGCTGAATTTTTTTATACCTAACAACTACTGCTGACTGTCAATTTTTGGACACTTTTTTTTCCTCATTATACAGTGCAAATTCCTTACTATAAGAATATTTTCCTTTTGACAAAGTTTTCATTTCCAAAAAATGTTGATTCTGTTTCTTATTGCCAGCTCCTCCTGTTTCAAAAGCCTTTAAAGCAAAGTTTCATGTTTCATTTGGAAATATCCATTAAAACCATGGTGTATCCTGTAAAAAATATGAAATTGAAATAAACTACTTCTGGTTGATTCAAATCAGTTTTGGGGAATTATTTTTTCTTTCTTTATTGTTATTGTTCTTGTGTTTCTTGAGAGTTTGTCTTCTTTTTTTTTTTTTTTTTTGTGAATAAAATGTAACAAATTCTTGGTTTAGAATAACTATTCCCAATTTACTTTCCTGGTAACAGTCAGTGCCAGAAATACTGATATATTCTGTATAACCCTCCTCATTTTTGACTCAGTGCAGTAGTGGGCAGAGAGAGAAAATGTCCAATTAATTAATCAGAGAGAAGATTTAAAAGAAAGGGAATGTTTCACTTATTTTTTTAAATTTGTTTTTCAGGTTTTTGTTTGCTTTGCATAAAATCTAATCACATAGAAGGAGTCATTGCATTCAGATATTGTGGAGGCTTAAATGACTATAAAAGCAAAACCAAAGCAAGCAGATCAAATTCAGAAAGGTTAATCACAGAATCACAAAATAATGGATACTCTACATTGGAAGGGACCTCTGGAAACCAATTCTTTGCTAAAGTAAGGTGAAAATGGCTGTCCTAAATTGCTGTTTTCCTTCAGCTGGTAGCATTCAGTGTGAGTGGTGATTACCTTAGGCATTTCCAAATCTTGGTGGTTTCATCCTTTAACATTTTTGGAACATCACAATGTCTAGAATTGAGAAGATTTCAATGCAAACATCAGGAATCATATCCCATAAAACTCGGCACTATTTTGCTGAATGCATTAACCTAACTGAAAATACATATTATTTTTGAGTTAGAATGCTTCTATTTGGGCAAGATATGTGCATTTAACTGCAGGCTTCTCCACAGGAGCTGGTCACCCTTGACTCCTTTCAGAGTCATTGCAAAGCAATTGGCACTAGAAGTGATTCATCTCAGCTTAGAGTAGGTGCCTAAAATAGGTCAGATGAATCACACTCTGGTAGAATCTCTTTCCTTACTGACTGGAAAGGAAACCTAGGATTGACCTCTTTACATTGTTCTCACTTTGAAAATTTGGAAAAAAGTTCCTATTTAAAATTTCCTGGGGTTGAAATTCCTGAAATTGCCAAAATACCAAGTTCTGCATCCTCCAAGTGATCCTGAAACATTCTCATTGAAAATATGGCTAATATTTAAAAATATTAAGATGGTATGTATTGAATTTAAAGGTAGCATTGAATTTATCTATATTAATGTATGTAGTTTTTTAGCTTAATATTAAGAACTTCCGCTTGTTTTTTTAGTACCTATTTAACTGTTTTCTAAATGAGGTCAAAGTCTTTATTACCATCTTAGAGACATGGAAACTGTGGGACAGAGGGTTCCAAGAATCACAGGGAAGAAAGTAGAAGGGTTGTCTGGAGGTCCACCTTGACCAACTATCACAACCACTAGACCATGTTCAGCCAGAGTTTTTTCCAACAAGTCTTAAAATCTTCTGAGGATGGAACTTCTATGACGTCTACAGGCCTCATTTCCAGTGCTGAAAAATCTCATAGTGAAAACCTTTTCCTGACATCCAGTCTGAACTTCTAATCTGCAATCCATGGCCTTGACTGTTGTATCTATAGACAACGGAGAAATGATTGAGTCTTTTTTGTTTGTAGCTACTTGCCAAGTCAGTATGGGCTGGTTTTAGATTGCTCTTAGACTCCATTTTACCATTCTAAATAAGAGCTGCCTCTGCAAAGTCTCCTTGTTCATCATTTAACTTCTCTGTGTACAACTGGAACAGGAGCCCCAAACTGGACATGATGACCCACAAGTTGGTTCGGCGGATGAATAAAAAAGAAGAGGAGAGGAGAGGAGAGGAGAGGAGAGGAGAGAAGAGAAGAGGAGAGAAGAGAAGAGAAGAGAAGAATATTTACATTGGAAAGAATTTGCAATAATCATCCAGCTCATCGATTCTGACAGTATCAGAAGCATGCTGTCAATGCCCTTGTCCAAATGTTGACAGGCTTGGGGCATCAACCACCTCTTCAGGAAGCCTGTTCCAGTGTTTGACCTCTCTCTTAGAAAGGATGTGCTCTCCAGTGTCCAGTCTAAACCTCCCCTGGTGCAGGAATGAATCATTCCCAGGCTTCCCATGACTGGGTAGCAGGGAGAAGAGCTCATATTCACCTGCAGACTGCCCTGACTGGCTCATAGCTCTTTGGCTCCTCCTTAGTGTCTTTCTTGAGGATTGGAAAAATCTTTTCCCATCAGTCTTTTCCAGTCAGCAATACCTCCATTTGTAGCCATAATTGTTGATAAATGATAGACAGAGACCTCACCCAGCCACATCAGCTGACAGTTTTAGTATCTTCAAGCGTATTCTACCTGATCACATGGATTTAATTGAGCTCCCCTGAGTTGTGCCTTGTCTGCTCCTTCCTCACTCCTGGCTGCCCCTCTCCCTGCCAAGCTGTGTCAACCTGCCCAAAGGTCTGGAACTGTCTGGGCTTCTGAAAACTGATGCTGAGAAGGCCTTTTGCACTTCAGCCTTTTCCACTCCACTGATAATAAATCAGATTTTCTCCTGCATCCAGCTGTGGACTTGCATTTCCCCTGAACTTCCCTCTGCCTCTGGCACACCTGTGGATTCCCTGCTCTCTGCTGTTATTCTTCTCTGTCTTAGTGCCAGCTGGGCTTTGGTCTTTTCCTTTCATCCCTAAGAGCACAAAAAAAGCTTTGATGATCCTCCTTTGTTTCTCTTCCTTATTTTTGCTTTGTGTGTGCTCCCTTCTAGCATTTTAGCTCATCAAGAAGTTCCTTGATTAGCCAAGCAGTCCTGGTGAATTTCTTACTCTTCCTGCACACACAGAACATTTATTCCAGAGCTCTTTGGCGAGCTCTTCTTTAGAAGTATGGCAGCTCCCCACAGCAGGTCCCTCTTCTCTGGCTGCTGGCAGGGGAGCCTGTACAGCTCTTTTTACTGACATAGTCTGCTCTCCAGAAATCCACTGTTCTGACCTGGGACCACCTTCTCTAGCCTTCTTCCAGATCCTGCAGCCTTACTGAATAACTGCTGTCCCAACTTTCATCTCTGGCCATGTTCACCTATAGGAGTGTGCCTCTTGTTGACAGAGTGACAAAACTGTCTTTTGTCCTCTCAAAAAGGAAAGAAGCTCAGAAGTTTCTCTCTCGATTAGGTGAAAAAGTCACCTCATAGGCTTAGGGGACTTCAAACTTAAGGAGAACTAATTGGACAGAAGCCAAAAAGTCCCGCTTGGGCAATTTACTAGAAAAAGAAGAGAACAAAGAAACTAATAGCTTTTGTAAGGTGTTTTTCTAAAAAAAAAAAAAGAAATTCTAGCACCTGGCTCAGTTTTTCTCTGTTTGTTATTTTGCCTTTTATTAAACCTTTTTGTTTCCGACACTGCAACAGAAGCCATCCTGCTAATTTTTATACCTCCAAGGGTAGCTGAGCTATCTTTAGCGTGTTATAGACCTCCAAAAGCTTATTAGACCTAGCCCAAAGAAGCTACTATAACACTCACCACCAGTTCTTCCCAGCTGGTGACCAGCAGGGCTAGCAGAGAACTGGCTCTGCTTATCCTTTCTAGTATTTAAATCACTGAATGCCTTGCCCAAAGCCACCCAGAGTCAAGAATATAAACTCTTTTTATTTTGCTTTCTGTTTTGTCTTAAATGAAAATGTTCTACAAATATGTGCAAGCAATGAGGAGTTAGGAAGCCTCTGAAGACATCTTCCCATCTTTGTGCCTTATTTGCTGGAGAAGATGGTTAAAAATCATCTTATCTTATTTGGGAAAAATAGCTGTTCATTTGCCAAGGTCAGCAAGATGCAAAGCAATTCGCTGAGGGCTATATTCTCCTCTCTGATCCATTCTGCCAATTTCCACTTCATATTCAGCAATCTGTCCACACATGGGCCTCCTAAGGATGTCAGCAAGAATTCCACAACCACAAGAGAAGAGCTGGGCCCTTCAAATGTTAGTTGCTCAAGTTGAAACCACCTCAGGGCTGTTTTGACTCATGCGTTTAGTTCCTTTGACTGATGAATCCTGTTCCTTTTGAAAAAATTATATGTATTCACAAGCTGCTGTTTTGTCTGTCAGGACAGAAGAAGTGTAAATAAAAGGAACACAGAGCTGGAATGGGTTGCTGGGATCAGAATCTTGCTCGGTCTATAACACAGGCAAGCAGATCATATGGTGCCTTCATATCTTTATCAGGTCCCATCTTCAGGCAGATTTTAGCTGTGTCCTAGTGGTCTTACTGAAATGTTCCAGAGTTTCATTTCCTTGGTGGTTGGGAACCTAATTTTCAGCCTAAAATGATTGTTTGCTTGTTTGTAAGAAGGTTCCTTTGCCAGCTTTGTCTATTTGTTTAAACAGCTTTTCTCCCACTTGGCCTTATTCTTTTCTCTCCTCTGTGATGTTACTCCTTCAAAGCCTTTTCTGCAAAACTAATGCAGTCCTGTTCTTCTTGCCTCTTTCCATGTGTCAGTTGCCTTCTCCTTGTTAGCTACAGTGGCCTTTTTTCCCATCTCTTCCAATCTGCAATCTTTTAACTTGAGTGTATATGAATTACCTCTGTAAGGCACATTTTGGAGGGCAGGCAAATAACAAAGCCTTGTCCTTCTTAAGACATATTAAATATCTTTCTGGACAACCCAACCTTCCTAAACCCTCAATTTTCTTCCTGTTTTCAATGTGGTTCCATTGCTGCTCCTTCACTTTCCTCTGCTTTGCTCAGCCCCTCCATCTTTGCCTTCTCTGGACACATCTATCCTGCCTATTTTTTTCCTTTACTGATATCTATTTTAAAAAGGAAAGTACACATGTATTTATTTGTAAAGAAATAAAAACACATAATGGTATTTATAATGGAAGAGAAGAGAAGAGAAGAGAAGAGAAGAGAAGAGAAGAGAAGAGAAGAGAAGAGAAGAGAAGAGAAGAGAAGAGAAGAGAAGAGAAGAGAAGAGAAGAGAAGAGAAGAGAAGAGAAGAGAAGAGAAGAGAAGAGAAGAGAAGAGAAGAGAAGAGAAGAGAAGAGAAGAGAAGAGAAGAGAAGTGACCTACAATGATCATCTAGTCCAGCTGAAGAAGGACCTGATTTTAGGTCCTGCAGTCTCGGTTCCCCAAAAGATTCATCTTTGTTCATTGCCAACCTTAGCATCACGTCTGAATTAGATGAGAAACTTTTTGGATATTGCTTTGCTTGATGATGCATCTTTGATTCTGCAAGGAGGTAATTGTGATACACTGAACCATAGTAAAGTCTGCCTTCTCTGTACCTGTTATCCAGCTGTGGTCTAACCTGGGCCTTTTAGAGAAGGAGAGAGAAGAAACTGTGGTCAGCCAGCATGACGAATGCCATCTTTCCCAAAGGAAACTTCATTGCTGCTATGTCTGTAGCTTCTTCTTCCTTGTCTTTCATGAACTATTCCTCTTCCATAGATCTTGCTGGTTTCTCCACACCTGTATCAGACCTTCACCATATCCCACCTCCTTGTCCCTGCCTCCATACCCTGTCATCATTTAGGTTGGAAAAGCCCCTAAGATCATCCAGTCCAGCTCTTCTCTCAAACCTGCCATGGCCACCATTAAACCGTGTCCATATGGCTTTTAAATCCCTCCAGGGACAGTGACTCTACCACTGCTTAGGCAGTCTTTTGCAATGCCTGGCCAACCAATTGGTGGAAAAAAAAATCCTAATATCTGATTTAAACACCCTTTGGAGCAACTCGAGGCCATTTCCTCTTGTTCTGTTGCTTGGTAGAGCCTTCCCAGCAAACAAAGTGGCAGGACCACTGTCTGAAATCTTTTTGTGTCTCTTCTCATGGCTTTTTCACCACTCCAGGAGCCCCAGCTACGGGTCACACAGAGAGTGAAGAAGAACAGGAGGTGCTATTTACATGTCAGAATAACTAATAGGAACATTCCTGTGACTACTTCAAAGGAACTTCCCATTCATTATCTTCATTATTAAATGCTTCAGTGCTGCTAAGAAGGAGGGCAGGTTAATTGGAAAAATTATGTTTAAACTTTATAAACAGTGCAAGCATGAAACTCATCATTTTAATAAGTGTTATCATCTCCTGGATCTAATAGATCTTAACTGATGCATGTTATTGTTAAGTTTAATTTAAGAAACTATCCCCAGAGATGTTTTTGAAATCAATGAGAGACATGTTCTCAAACAATGTTAGAAATATTTGATTTACCTACATCCTTGCTGCTGAACTAGTTTGCTGAATAAAGCGGCAGAGAAAAATCTGCCACTTTACCTTCTCATATTTCATGCTAAAAGAAATGGGAAGCTATTTAACCCAATATGTTAAAATATCAAGTCATCCATCAGTGCAATTCAGTCACCTCTGAAGCAGCTGTGTAATTCTGCAGAGCAGTGCTTGAAACAGGGACATTTTAACCAGATCCAAATAAATTACTGCATGAAATTAACCCTTTTCTCCTTCTGAAAATAAAGAGTTGGTTTTTCTGTCATGCTGTCGCTTCATAAGGATTTAAAGAAGAGCAAAGCATGACTCTAGGTTGTTCCCTTTAACCATTCACTTATTTTATTAGGAAATAAAGTTGTCCATCTCAGCTCCAAGCAGGTGGCTGTGGCACCTCATTTGGCAGCTCAGATGCTGAGCAGTGGACACCAGACAGAGGAAGTCACCTGAAGGGAGTGAAAAGTGTTTTGAGAAGAGTGGCAAGCTGAAAAATCTCAGGAGTCAGATGGGCAAGGCCGGGCATCTTAACAAACAGTGCTTGTTTACTCTTTGTACTCAATGTGTACTCTTTGAAGAGATTTTTTTGTAGGGACTTGTGTACCTGAAGCCACCCAGTAAATCCTTCCACAGGTACAGCAGAAGTCAGGGTGATTCCAGCTTTGGAGGGCAAAGAGCTGTGCCATAAACCAGCACAGAGCTGGTAAGACAATGTTGGGAAAACAGCTTGGAGGTGTGACTATAAGTTAAATACACAGTTTGCTTGTTTTTCAGTGATTCCCTTCTGAACTAAACCACAAATATGCTTAATCACCAGATCACTATCTGTGATCAGTTTTTTGGATGCACATTTGGGGAGAAAAAGAAGCATTTACTTGTCTAAACACCAGTGCAAACATAAAGAGAAAAAAATCGTTTTCTCTCCAATTCAATTTTGAGAAAGTTTTTTAGAAGGAAGAATGGGATGTTCTTTGGGTAATTTATAAAGAAAGGGAAAAAAATACCCTAATACAAAATCAAAGCTCCTCTTTCTTGAAGGAAGTCCTTCAGGAGGGCAAGTAAAGTGCAATATCTGGAAGTTCAAGCATTCTGAGGAGTCAGGCCTCAAAAAACATGAGGTCATTTTAAATCCTAAATGAGGAGCAGATTTCACAATCCTTAATAGTGGAGTAGGTTCCAGGTCCATTTTATTTGCCTTCTGGTTTCTGAGCCTTTAGTGTAGCCCATATAAAAATGATGCCCTAAATCTTTTATTTGCAAGTGGAAAAGCCAAATAACTGATTATTGTATGAAATAGGTCTGAGGTCTCATGATGCTTTGGACAGGAAGCTTTTGGAAGACACCAAACTCAAAATCTATTAAGACCAATGTCTAATTGCCATCTGAGATTACTCCTAGATCCTCAGTAGTACCGCACACATAATGTGATGCTTAAATACAATTTTAAAAAATAAGAAAAAAAATCATTATAAACAAATTCCACAAATTCTTTGTTAAGGAAATGTTGAAGAAAAGCATTTGAATGTTCACAATTAAAAAGTTTTTGGTGATCTTGTGGACCCATCTAAGGTTCCCTTGTAGGTGAAGAAATATGGTTTTACACTGCTCAGAAGGCCAAAATTGACCTCTTTAAACTCAGAAACAAGGCATGAAGGTGTCCTAGATTATTTGCCACTGTTGAAAGCTCTGCCTTGACAATGGACATGCTCAACTCTTTGTTGTGGGCAAAATAAAAATGGCTCTAACTGGTTTTAAACTAAATAAAAGCATTCCCTCCATGAGTTTCTGCATTCAATATGTATAGCCAAGAGAATGAAAATTTCTGACCAGATTTTGAGATGCATGTTCATGTTTAATAGAATCTCTACTCCACAATGTTTATCCTATTAATGTAACCGTTATGGAATAATAGGGATGGTTCACTTCCAAGCAGATAAAGTGACTCTGCCACTGCATAAGGAAGGAGTGGCCTAATCTGGCCAGTTTGGGCATCTGTGCTGAAATCTGTTTGGGATGACTTTTACTGCTCACTGTGACCTTGCTGTGTGTGCAAATATCAGCCATCTGAATTCATCCTGAACCAGCCTTCCACCACATGCCATGCCCTGGAAACATGATGCGCCATAACACCCTGCAAAACAGTGGGCAAAAGCTGAGCTGGTTCAGCAACAGGGACTGGCATTTAAAGCTCAACAGAAAGGAAAATAAATGAGGGAACATAAGCCAAAAAATTACCAGCCTTTAACTTTGGTCTATTTTAGCAAAGGTTTCAGTTCCCACTGTAGGACACTGAATGAATAGTTGGGCTGAGATCTGCAGAGCTCAGTGTAAGCAGGGAAGGGAGCAGCTCTCCAGGGTTCCTCCCTCACCTGATTAAGGTGCTTTAGAGGACCAGGGGTAGCAATTTTCATGCAGGTTTATTTCCATTCCAGAAATGCCATTATGCCACAAGGGGGTAGGGGTGTTCTGTTTAAAACCTTGCAACGTTTTCCTACAGACCCAGCATTTCAATGGGAACAGTGTTTGGTATTATAAAAAGCAACACAGATTGAACGTGCACAGACATTTTCTATACCATCTGCATTTCAACTATTGCTTTCCTTATAATTAACATCTGTTCATAGATATCAATCTGAGCAGCAAGGATGAAGTTATTTAAGAACCGTCTATCTTTCAGCCTGGCATGTTCCTGGGGATGGTTCTGGAGGTGGAGAATGGGTTACCCCCAGGAAAGGGGATTTGGTTACAAGGAGCACCTTTCATTAATCTAAACAGATTGCCAAGGGCTTGGCAGCACCAAAATGGACACAACTGGATCTCATCAGAGAAAGTGCCCCTCAAGCACAGAAAAATTCAATAGCATTGGTGGGGTTGGTGGGGTGTGTGCACTCACTCACTCACTCATTGGGAAAAAAACAGCCAAGAAAATACAGATAAAAGGCCATAGGTGATCCCTGAAGATGGATATTCCAGAGGACAATGCAATTGTGTTCCTCACTCACTCACTCATTGGGAAAAAAAACAGCCAAGAAAATAGAGATAAAAGGCCATAGGTGATCCCTCAAGATGAATATTCCAGAGGACAATGCAATCATGTGTTCTTGACTCATATGTTAAGAGGAAAATTTAAATTAATGTTTTAACCTTTTTATTTTGTTTCACTCAATATGACCCTGAAAAAGTCTTGGGAATATTGTGGTGGAAGAGGATGTGGCACCTGGATATAGAGAGAATCTCTCTCCTTAGTTTCTTACAATATCCAGGAGATAAACGCACAGCACACAAACTCAGGGCAGGATGGAGAAATGCAGCTGAGAGACCGGGTAGAAATTTTAAAATTCCCAGAATTGCTGCTTGTTGACATGTGTTATTCCAGGGTTAATGGGATCCACCTGCAGCCAGCTTTCTGCTCCCCCATTTCTCCTGGCAAACAAGCAGTTGAAAGCCTTCAGTCCTCCTCTAGTGAGACACCACACAATATTCCCCCAGCCCTTTTAATCCAACAGTGTCCAAAGAATTTTTTTAGCCCTCATGAGTCACACACATCATAAGAATTGGATAAATATGTCTTTCCATATTTCTTTTTCTAGAAATACAAATTTATTTCCCTTGAGATTGTCTTACTTTACAGCACTTTCCACAACTACTACTTTCAACCATGAAGAAAAAGCAAGCTTAATTTCTGATATATTTAAAGGAATTAGTCATATTTTCTACACTTAAAATGTCCTTTATTTCATTTTCTTTTTTTTTTCTTAAGAAAAAGCAAAATAAAAATGAGACATCAATACTAACATAAAGACTATCCTTTCCTTTTTGTTTTATATGACTGTGGATCAATGCAGTTGTCATCCTTCAGAGCGAATGACATGTATTTTTCTTTTCCACAAGTGGTCCTTAAAATCCATAACCTCACCTGTCTCTGCCAGGAGATAGATTTATATCCTCCTATTACCACGAGCATAGTCTGGGGTGGAGGAAGGATGAGAGTGACTTTAGCAGGAATAGGAAGTGAGAAATATTCAGGCCAGTCTAGTTTTGTGGTAGACTGCAGCCACACCACCTAATCCACGTCACCTAATCCATGTCACCTGCAGATCTCACCACCTGCTTCCCCAAAAACTCTCCCAGAGTGAGTCGTGACATGGGAAAAATGGGACCCTACTGCCAATCAAAACTTTTCATCTTTCTCCTCTTGGGCTCTGGGAGAGTTCAGGCCCTGGACCATTCACTGAGGAAACTCTTTGATCCCAAGAAAGTTATTCTGCATCGCACCAAAACAAAGCAAAACAATCTTCAAGGACTATAAATAAAAGATCCCTTTTTAGAAATTCCTTTAGGACCTGCTCTTTTAAAAAATCTTTCTCAGGTCACAAAGTTTCAGTAAGGAAATGCACAGGAAAAGGAGCACTTTCATTTAGAAGTGGAAGATTTTCGTACATCTGTTTTGTAGAAAATAATTTGCTTTTTAAAAAATATTCTTGTCATTTAATTGGTGAAAAGTAGATTTTTTTTCAGAAAGTTTTGGTATTAACCATCTCTTCTTCCACCCTAAATTTGAGACCAAATCAGAGATATAACAGTTTTAGTGGAATTTTCTTTTCCGGCATTAGAAATTGGATCATTTTGTCAACATTGCTCAGCCCAGATGCAAAGACTGAGCTAGGGAATAGAGACTAGAGGTAAATAAGAGGAAGAAACATGAAAAACAGATTAATCCAAAACATTAGACAGAAACTAGTGAGGAGAATTTTTTTTAAGTGTGAAAGTAGCTCTTCAACAAAAGCAAAAAATTTCTTTTTACAAATGTTGATGGCATTTGCTGGAGGGAAGATGTGAGGGGGAAAAGAATGAAACAGAGCATTGTCCGTTCACCCCCATCCGAATTGTCTGGTATCCAGACCCTCTGCTCAGCACGAGCAGTTTTGTCCTAGAAAAAAAAAAAAAAAAAAAGAGACCAACAACTTCCATCTATGCTCCAGGAGGAATTTCATATGGAGCTAACTAAGGGAAATCGGCGTCTCAAAGCTGCTTTGGTCCTGCAGGCCAGTGGGGTAATAAGTGACAGATCCAGTGGGCGGGAGGGACGGAGCGCGGAGCACGGGCAGGTGCTGCAGTCACTCTCCTCCTGCCAGGAAACGCGGGAAGAATGCATGACCAATTCAGTTTCAGAGCAGAATGCTCTCTTTAATGGACAGAAAACACTAACCTTTTATTTTTTTTCTCTTCCTCTCCCTCTCTTTTTTTTCCTTTTTTTTTTTTTTTTTCTTAGATTTAACCCTTTGGAAGGACAAAGAACAAAGCTGACATCTCTGCCCAGCCTATTTTTACCCATCTAAGAGTTTCCATGTCACCTAAAATCCTGGAGAAATTCACTGTTGTGAGAAGACAAAATAAACATCCTGAGAGGGTCGGATTATATGAGTGAGATGAAATCAGGCTAAAACATCCAAAATACTCCACCTGTTTTTTTTCTGACTTGCTGCAAACCTAGCAGAAATTGTATGGCTCTGACAGGCACTGCTGGTATTTAATATTTTGGCTACAGGGGATCTCAAAGGAGGAGAATCTTTGGCTTGGAAGGGAAATTCTGAAGTGGTCCAACACCAAGGGAAAAGCTGAAATGATCAGATTTTGGTACAACACTTAAGCACTGCTGACAGGAAGGACCAAGGTACTTTGTACAGGATCAAACCTTGAGCCGGCTGAGACCAACTAAATAATTTGGTTGTCATCAATCCCAGTCACCACCAGTGATGTTATTTCAGTGTCCCTGCCTGGGAGTACATGTACTTTTTCCAAAATATATGCAGATTAAAGTTAACTTGTAGGTAACATGAAGGAGATGTAACCCCAGTGTAACAGCCCAGCAGCTTTGCACACCAATAATACACACAGACCTATCCAAAAATTAAAGCATTTATTTCCCAGCTTGACAGTTTGTTCCTAAATACAGATGAAAGTATTCAGAATACACCGCATGGCATAATACCATTGTACAAAGGGGTGTTTTATCCCCTGTGGAAAACTTGGAGTTAATGTGAATAATTTCTGTGGTCTGCTTAAGAGTCTCCCTTCTACATCCCACAGATGTACACTGAAAGTTATCCTGTCCTTACAGTATACTCAGAGTTTCTCAGCAGGTGAAATAAAGTACTAAAACAAAAATCGCTGTAAGAAAAAGATTAATTTTATGACTCAGTAGTTTGAAATATAGCCTATGACAAACCCAAGATAGTTTAAACACAGGACAGAAGAATGACTTCACCTGGATTTATTTTTGAAAGCCCTTGATTCATACAAACTCCTCGTTTTGAGGTTTGGATTCTACAGTGAGAGAAAAGAAAATATTTTCCTGTTTGTGTGTGCACATGCACGTTTTTAATATAAATTATACAGTTTTGGTTTATGTGTGGGTAGGTATATGCATATGCATAGGCATATGTATAGTGCAATTCACAGTTTTTAGGATTTTAAAAAAATCAGTGGCTCATAGCTGAGCTTTAAAATAAACTGGTTTGATTTTCCATATTAAGTTAAAAAAATAAAATAAAATGAGGGACTAATGAAATTAATGGTTGCTCAAATCAGGAACAATTAAAAAGCACACATTTTTTTTCTTAGGGTATGAATTGTATTCAATGTTTGCAGCACAAGCCTGTAGGATAAATAATGTAATGGGTTTGGTGATTTGATAGTAAAAGCAGAACAAAATCCTACAGATGTAGCCTCATTTTTCTCCACACTCCAACTGCTCACTTTTTTTCAATTGCATATTTTGTACAGTTAAGAAAAAAATATCAGATTCTTTGTCTAGGAGAACCAATTTCCACCCTAAGAGGTACTCGCATATAATTATAGGAATTTTGGAAAGTGAAACAAAGAAACAGAAGACCAGTGACTATGTTTGGGTTTTTTTTAGTGATTTGAGATTAAATTTACAGCTGATATCTTTTGACTTTTATAAGTTTTATCCCTTCAGTAAAAATCCCTTAACTTTTGCACATTTTTGTGCACCAGAGCCTGATATTCAGAATCTCCAATTCTCACTGGCACCCAGGACAACATTTTTAAAGGCAATGAGATGCCTAAAGATATAAATTGGAGGTCTAATGGGATTTTCAGAAGTACCTCAGTGCCTAACTTCTGGGCTTGGATGCTTCAACATCTTGAAGAAAAAAAAATCTATCCAGAGCTCCCAAAGAATTTTAAGTACTTGCAACCACTGTACAAACCCCCTTTTTAGAAAACCAAATAATGGAAAAATACCATCAACCATCAAACAAAGATCATCATAATTTGTTGCTTTCCCCCTGAGTTTAGCACTTTAACAAAATCAGAGCAACTTTCTCTAAGTAATGTAGAAAATGTCTCATATCTCTTAAAACTATTCAGGCTGATGTTGAAACAAGGATTTGACACAGGATCAAGTCTGCCATGGCCAAATAAATTCCCGTTTTCCAGCTAAATGGCAGGAACTGAAAGCAAGCGTGCCACTCCATGCTTTGCCTGGCATCTGCCACGGGTTGTGATCACACTCCCAAATTCTGCCTGGGACAAGCTGCTGCTCTGTGTCCAAGCAGGATGGTGCAGCCGTCCTGCTGTCCTGGGTTTGGTTGTCATCAGCCCCAGATTTTGGGTATGCTAGTGGGACACATTAAAAGGAAACCTAAAAACTCAAAGGATGGTAAATGAGGAGATGAGGCACCAAGAAGTTTTGCTGTTTTTTGGTACTGAAAGAAATAGAGGATGAATCCAGGCATGCCTTCCTCTGCATCCTCCACAGAAGAGAGTTATGAGAGCAAATTCACCTGTTTACCAGATGAAGAGAAAAATTCAAGCACTGGTAAGCCCAAATATGTTCTCATAAGATCATGTAACTTCCCACCAACTTTGGAGACGAGTTAAAGTAATCCAAATGAGAGGAAGCCTGGAATTATTGAGGAAATGTTTTTCATTTTTATTATTATTGAAAAATGCCGATGACTCAAACTGGACCAAGTCTTGGGAGGATTGTTTCCAACACACTTACCTTTCTAGCTGCAATTTTTGAGACGCAAAAAATGTACTAAATGTCAAGCTCTGAGGTTTCTAAAAAGAAAGAGGGTGAAAAAATATCTCTGTTTTATAAGTAATTTTTCCGGCTTGGAATTTCGGAATTTCGGAATTTCGGAATTTCGGAATTTCGGAAGGAAGGAAGGAAGGAAGGAAGGAAGGAAGGAAGGAAGGAAGGAAGGAAGGAAGGAAGGAAGGGAGGGAGGGAGAGAAAAACTGAACAGTATTGACAACTCAATTGTGGACAATTCAATCCAAGTCATTTATTTGTCCAGGAGTGGTGCCAGGACAGAGGTGACCCTCTGTGAGCAGCAGGTCCTGTACTGCAGGAGTAGCAGATGCTTCAGCCTGGGAGTCCAGGGCAGGGAGTTAAAGGAACAAGAGGAACAACAACTTCTCTCCTAATGTCCTCAGAGTGGCTGCCCTGGCCTAAGGGATCACTGTTTCCCCAGCACAAGTCAGAAATTTCCTAGGGTTTTTAAAAACTTCCTTTTAAGTCCCTCAGTCCCATTAATCTCAAACTTTTGTGTGAGAACACTGTTTGGAGAAACCAGATGGGATCACCTGGTAATCCGTGTCCAGCCCTGGAGGTGAATTTTCATCACCCAGAGCTGTGACAGCTCTGTTGTAGAACGGGTCCTGCTCCCTCCTCCTGCCCTGCTCAGCACTAATCCTCTCCAGAGCTCTGACTATAGGGGTGCCCTTCTTGATCCAAAGCCCACTTGCAATAGCAATGATCAAAATGACTTTATCTTGCCTTAAATAATCTCACATGGGTTCTCACAATCCAGCTCTGTTTTCATTGTTCAAATCCATAATTTCAGGCTGGAGCAACTCCTCAACAAAGCTGCTCTTTCCTGACCCCTTGACATCTTGGGCAAGGAATATAATGACCTCCATTGATTCAGCTGCTGGTAGCAAGAGTGAAGGGGAAGAGGTTTCCCATTTCCTCCCCAGTGAGGCTTCTGCATTGGTGAAGTTGTTAAAGGATTTTGTTTTCTGTCCAAGAAAGTCTTTTGCTGGTGCCAGTGTTGCGTGCGGGAATAAAAACAAGGAACAGAGGCGAGGGGGAGAGAAGTCATTAGACGAGGGAAGGATTTGCTCCATGCAGGATGTCCCTCTGTTTGGAGACAGAGCTGGGATCAATCTCATTTTGTAGAATGGCTACAGCAAACACAGGCTACAAGGGGAGAGTGCAGTACAGGGAGAGTAAATTTACTGCTCAGTCTGACAACTCAGGCTTTACTCTGCAGTTTCAAGAGAGGTGGAAATCACATCCAAGACCTTTAATGGTGGAGCTGGGAGAATGGGCACCTTTCAGGTTAATCTGCAGGGGGTTTGGATATGGAATTCTTGACAAAAAGGTCTCTGTAGTATGTGATGAACTTCTCTAGAAAGTACTAGAAGTTGGTCAGGTCCATCTGTGCTGTCACCCCTCTAGGTCACACCACCAGGAGCAAACACACCCAAGATCTGCACCCTCACAACTCATGTTCAGGTAACAACACCTACTTGGGGGAAACACAGAAGGGAGGAAGGATTAATAAAACAGAACTAGTGGAGGAGCTGGACATAGCCTCACTTCATATGTTTTAGCAGCTCAAAATAAACCCACATTAAAGTAGGTGATATATTTTTAGAGCCCTTTAAAGGAAGTCTCAGACAGACTGAATGAAATAAGGGAATCTTGCTATAAATACAAAGTAGGTCCGCAGTTTTTTCTTTTTTCTGGTTTGTTTTTATATCTCTGCTTTTAAGGAATACTTAGCAATACCTGAGATCAAAAGGCTTCTAGACCCTCCTCAAATGTTTAGCAAACAAAGTGTAACTGGAAAGAATTTCTACTTCCTTTATGTTTCTTTTCATTACTTTGTCTCCTGCTCGGTAGTGATAGGTACTTGTACATTCCATAGTGTAATTTTGCAAGGATATCTTCCCCAGGTTTCCTTATTATCCTATAGTGTAACTAGCACACATCAATAGATGTATTTGTCATCAGATACACAGTGTGTGGTGTGAAAATACAGCCAGAGGTGTGCACGGGAGGAAAAGAGGAGCATCTGTCCTGTCTGCTGTAAATTGCACAAAAGAAGGAACCTTTAAGATGACAAAATCATGGAATGATTTGGGTTTGAAGGGAGTTTAGCCCATCCAGTTCCAATCCCCTGCCATGGGCAGGAACACCTTCCACCATGCCAGGTTGCTCCAAACCCTGTCCAACCTGGCCTTGGGCTCTTTCAGGAATGGGGCAGCCACAGCTTCTCTGGGAAATCTGTCCCCACCCTCACAGTGGAGAATTTCTTCCTCATATCTAATCTCAACATGATTTTTCAGTTTAAGGCTATTCCTCACATGATCACAAGAAGAAAATTGGACAAAGTTAGACCCAATGAGTAATATTAGAGTTTTTTATGGTTTTAGCTCATGAGACACTTGAGACTTGTAACATTTCTTCCTGGGTTGGGATGGGATTGTTTTTAAAGGCTGGTATTTCTGCAGCCTGGAGAAGCTGCACAGCCCTGCAGTAATGCAATCAATACAAGTTAAAGCCAGTGTGAAACATTATGTGTTTGTGAGTCAATTAGATTCATCCACCAGAGGTCATTAGATGATCAAATGACACTTTCCTACTGTCTTTATAAGTAAAGATATCAGCATTCTGTGCTATAAAAAATGCATTCTCATTAATAATAAAAACCTTAAAGGAGAAATAGAAGTGTTATGAAGTAAAATATCATACAGGGAAGTTCATGATTTTAAATAGCTTTGATAAGAAAACAAAAATAGGTTCTGGATAATATTACAAAGAGAAATTAGAATTCTCATGAATTCTTATTCCAAAATGATGGGCGCTACTTAGAAGGTAAGTTTGACTCTCCATTATTCAAATGACATATTTCTAATTGTCTGGTCTGAACGGCATAAACTCTGCCAAGAATGGCCCATGACTATATAAAATATGAGGTAATATGAGAGAGGTGCCTAATTGTGCTTGTAACGAGGTGGAATGAATCTCCCAGCTTTCATTGCATACCTTTACACCAATGGAAAACAGAAGTCCTTCTGCCAAATAAAGTGGATTTAGAAACAAAGAAAAGCTTTCTGTTTTTTCCCTGTCTAGTTTCTCCCTATCCTCACTTGGACTTTTTCCTTCCCTTAGCTTCTCTACCTGTGATAGAACCTTTCCCTTTCTTCTCAAATACCCTCTTATTTCATTTCAGATATTACCTGAATGTAATATCCTTCTGTTCTGGCTTAAGTTCTTCAACTCCTCCATTTCTCATTTTGTCTTTACAATTTCATTAATCTGGGGCCTGTTCTTGCAGTCACTGCTGAAAGAAATGAGCTTCATGCAGGATTATTAACATATCTGAGGATTTCAGGTCTTCTGGGATCGCTTGGGATTGCTTCTCAGTTACAGTTGTCCTCTTCAGTGTATTAAAATTGGTAGAAGATAATAGGAGATATTTGTGATGGAGAAATTCTTAATCTATCAAATACCTTTTATCCAAGTTTTCCCCTACATATCACCCTTCCCTTCCCTTCCCTTCCCTTCCCTTCCCTTCCCTTCCCTTCCCTTTAAGTACCAGG
>NW_005054377.1:1666749-1679619 GCF_000277835.1 Geospiza fortis | reverse complement strand
CCTCCCTCCCCCTCCCCTCCCTTCCCTTCCCTTCCCTTCCCTTCCCTTCCCTTCCCTTCCCTTCCCACTAAGTACCAGGTACATTGTTCACAAGCGAAGAAACATTTTAATATTTTTTAATATTGTAATCAAAGGGTGAAGTCAAAGCTGCTCAGAGGGCTCTGGCAACTTGATTTGGGTTTGTAGCCATATCTCAGGCAGTGGGACAAGCAAAGAAGGCACAATGAAAATGAGCTGAGTCTTTCCTCTGTCCCAGAAAGATAAATTATTTTGGTTCTTGGGTCTGAGATCTCCATCTTGCCTAGGAGATCATGGTTCTTCTGAGTCATTTGGGAGTTTAGCTGGAAATGTCAAGTTTTAGCCTGAATAATTTTTCACTTTTAATTTCCATGTGTCATCTAATCTGCCACAAGGATTGAAACTGGGTAGAGGTTCCCATCTGTTGCTGAACAAAGAAGTGACTGATTTTGCAGAGCAGAGAACAGAAATCCCAGGAAGGTGTGGGAGGCCAGGGCATGCTGAAGCTTGCTACCCAAGAATGATCCTATGATGTCAAAGGGTTATGGGCAGAAGAGTTCTAGGATTGAATTTTTAGCACCTTCTGCCATGATCCTGGAATTTCTGTGGTGGACTTGCAGTCCTTGCACAGTGAAAGCAGACCTACTAGAAGGAAGTGAAATCCTCTGATTTATCTTCACAGTTCTTCCACAAGGAGTCCTTGATTCCCAAAGGTGCAGGACACCACCAATAGAAGAGATGCAAGTCCACCTATAATATCACATTTAAATTAAAGAGCAATGGGAAAAAAATAAAATATGGGGGGGAAAGGAAGATTGAAGTCTGGAGGTGAGGGGAAAGCCACTCTGGATTCTGTAATTTAAACTTCTATTTGTTTAAAAGTATAAAAGAGTGGGGAGGGAAATAGATACTCCTTACTGGTTAGCCATGCCTGAGGCTGCTGGTAAGAAGTTTAGGATCATGAAGAATCCCATTAGCTGCAGGAAAATGATTCAATCTAGCATCATCTATGCCTGGTAACAGTGAGTTGAGCTGAGCTTGATTTGAGAAATAAAACAACAAATAATTGAGAAATAAAATAAATATTACATGTATGTATACATATGGTGGTTTAAGTTAGGCAGAAGCTTTTGAATATTTAGAATCATAGAATTTTTAAGGTTGGAAAAGGTCTGTAAAATTATCAAATTCAACCACTCACCCAGCACTGCCGAAGTGACCTCTAACCCATGTCCCCAAATGTCCCATTTTTGAACACTTTCAGAGATGGTGACTCTACCCTGAGCAGCCTGTTACAATGACTGAATTTTTCATAGCCCACTCAAAGTATTAATGAACATTTTTACTTTCCCAGTCACAGAGTCACTGCTCTTTCACTTTGAATTTGGCGCTGCAAACAAACAAATTCAGGAATGATCAATTCAGATTTTGTCCCCTATAACCTCTTAGCAGTGAGTGCCTGCAGCAATGAGCCTCAGTGCATGTCCAGGCAGTCTGGATTGCTTTCTCTATTTTTGAGAATTCCTTAATCTGTGTGCCTTTATCTTGTTACTAGCTGTACAAAGGAGTGCTGAGATCTGCTCTCTATAGTTTTTATCAGTGTCTAGGAAAAAAAAAATAAAGTTAATAAAATATGATCATCTCTAAACTCCAAACTAAATTCAGTCAGCTCTTACAGTAAAGGCTCATTTCTACCTCTGGCCAGTACTAAAACCACTCAGTGAATACAATAAAACCTTTCTATTTTTCCTTCCAAGGGTGCAATTATAGTAGAACTTCACTAATGGCAGCTTCCCCAGTCTGCACCATTTCTGGTGGAGTCATAAACTCCCTCCACTTAATCTTCTACCCCCATGGCAACACCATCTCTCCCCACTTCTCTGTGGATTCTCAAAGATCACCTGTCCAAATACTTTGCTAGAGACACTTTAGGAATAGTAAATACTCGAGTCTGATAATCTGGCTTGTCCCACTTGAAGTTTAACACGTAGTTCAGGCTATGAACACATAGAGGTTTTCAGATCTGGATCTTACAGAAATAGGGAATACAGAAGTAAAACCCTAATCTCAGCTAGAAACTCACACAGCATCACCTTCTTCAGTGACCAAATTCTAACTGGAGTCAGTGTAAGATGTTCCAGAAGGAGATTGCAAAGTGGATGATTTTAAGATGAATCTCCTACAACAGGTATGGGATGTTAGTTTATCTCTGTGTTTCTGAATTGTTGGTTGCATGCTATTTTTTGGTTGGTTTCTACACTGAAAAAAAAAGAGGGTTAAACCAAAATCTCACCTCACTCTAATGAGCTCTCTTGGGATCTCCAGCAATGTGTGTTGTGTCATTTTAATGGGGCACAGCAATTTGCTGTATCAGAATAATGAAACATAGACTCCTAAGGCTGGAAGGGACCTCAAGTGGTCACCTCTTCCATGGCCCAGCCCCAGGGCAGGATCAGCTCTACCTGTGTTGTTTCTCAGAGCTCATCCTCTAACCTGTTTGTAAAGGCCTTTAATGAAGGAGATGCCACAGAAGGTCTGGTTTGAACACCATCACACAGCATTATTTCATCCTGAACAACACATAAGTGACATTTTTAAATAAAACATGCAAGCTGAAGCCAAAGAAGATGTGTGCAATTTTAATACTTTTGGGTACATGGGGAAAAAATAAAAGAAAAAAAAAGAGACAAAAAAGAATTATGAAATCCAGGAAAATAGTAAGAAATCATGAAAATAATCTAATGACTGGTGAATGAAACTGATTATGAACTGTTGGAATTGCTTCAAGTGCAGTTTGACATAAGCGGTGTTTATGGGAGTGAAGTTTATAATTGAAACACAGAATGACAGAATGAGCTGGGTTGGAAGGGACCTTGAAGCTCATCTCATTCCATGGGCAGGGACACCTTTCACTAGACCAGGTTGCTCCAAGCCCCATCCAGCCTGGTCTTGGATACTTCCAGGGATGGGTCATCCATAAATTAGCCCTACATATGCAGAGCTATTTTGCTACAGTAATGGAAAATGATACCAAATGCCATGGATTAATTACATGTGAAATGCCTTCTTTTGTTAATTAAACAGTTTTACCTTAAAAATCCATTAGAAAGTCTCATTTCAACTCTTTCTTCAAAAATAAAATACAAATATATGTGTCTGATGTACCTCCCTTATTTATATACCAGTTCTTATCCTTTTATTATTTTTAATAGTATTTGTTAGCTCTGTTTCCATCCTTTCAATTCTCCTCTATTATCCCTGAGACAAGGATCAAAACTGAAATTTAGCTAAGAATGAAGAAATGGTGGGGACTCTTGAGGTCATGTCAGATATGTGGGGTTATGCTCCCTTCTTACCTCTATGTAAGTAGCGGTCACATTTTACCAATTTTTCATTAACAGAAAATTGATTTTGTTATTCATTTTGCCCTTGAAAAGCTTAAATAATCATGATTGCCCTTAGTCCCATTGGTGGTGTGTTGATACAGGCTATTTCCCATCTGCTTGTTCCCCCTCCCTGCAAACAGTTTTCTCATTTACTCTACCTCGTGTCCAGTCTTTAAATATTAAAGATACTCCCCCCCTCGCCTGTAAACCCTCATTTACTATTTTCACCTGAACAAGCTTTATTTTGTGGCTTTGAGGATGCTTAATTCCATGGCCTGTATAATAAACAACATCCAGAGATGCCAGAAGATCCATCCTTTTCTGGGAGAGGTTACATTTGTCTCTCCCACGCAGTTTTTTTATCCTGGTTAGATTCAGCTTAGGGAAATCAGTCTTCCTCCAGGCAGGCAGGGTCTGGGCGAGGAGCGAGAAGCATGTCCTGCCTGCAAATCACAAGCAGAATTAGGTCAGGAGGCCACGTGCACTGCACCCAGGCAAGCAGCAGTCTGAGCTCTGAGATCAATTCAGCATCATCCACCCGCACTGGGCTTGTCACAGCTTCGTGGCAGTGATGAAGGCTGGGAATTTCAAACTGAAATTTGAAATTCAGGGAAGGGTGAACAGTTCCCTGGGATGGCCAGAGCAAGAGCGAGAAGCAATGTGACTCATGGGTTTATCACATGAGGTGGGTGTGGGCTCCTGCCCCTGTTCAAAGGATTCTTTATTTTGCATTAAATGGTTATTTCATGTAACAGAGAAACAATGCTGGGAGCAAGGGCTGGAGCAAAGGCCTCTGTGCTGAAAATGTCATCCCCAGTGTCAAAACTTTTCTTCCCTCTGCACTTCTGAGTTAGCAGGGTAGAAAGAAGAACAGAGCTTTTCTGTGATGTTTGAAGGAGGAAACTCTTTAGCATATCTTTATAAAAACCCAGCTGAGATATTGGCTGAAGATTTAATTGGAAACTTGTTTGTTAGCAGTGAACTTCTCTTGGGAGTATGAGGTGGGAACGTCCGGTATCAAGGACTTTCTTGATGCAGGTCACTGTGGGATTGAAAGGGCCAGGGGCTTTATAGGCAAGATGTGGGGTCTTTTGAGGAAGAGGAGTGAAGTAGAGTGAGGGGGAAGCAGTAAAAGCAGTTTATAGGAGGACATCAAAGGTAAAATGAGATCCTTGCTTACCTACAAGCACAGACACAGCCCTGATGGATCTCTCTTCAGAAGTATTCCTGCCCATGGCAGGGGGCTGGAGCTAGATGATCTTCAGGGTCCCTTCCAACCCAAACCATTCTTTGATTCTATGATTAACATTCCTGTGCAAAAATATGAGGATAATGTATTTAATTTAACCTCTTATTCCACTAAGTTTAGGGGTAATTACATTTCACAGGGACGTGTAGTGACTTTACCTCTCTCATACTTTGAACACAATTTCTCTTAAACATCTTCAATTTGGGACTGGAGATTCCAGGGTCATCCCCAAACTGAACAGGGAATGGTCACAGCCTCAAGGCTGCCAGAACTCCAGGAGTATTTGCACAACTCCTTGAACCACACAGTATTGTTGGGGTTGTCCTGCGCAGGCCCAGGACTGGAACTCGATCATCCTTGTGGGTCCCATCCAGTTCAGGACTTTCTATGATTCTGTAAAGGGGCAAAGCCTGAACAAATTGTGTTAAAGAAAACACTTTACTTTTTTTTTCTTTCAGGCTTTTCAAAACCGTCAAATTGCAAAGTCAAGACATGATGTAGTCAGTCTTGTTGCTGCTTCTTCATTTTCAAGGCACTCTTGTTTCAGAAAGCCTGTTCTTCTGATAATAATAATAATAATAATAATAATAATAATAATAATAATAATAATAATAACCACAATACTTCTTATTATTTAAAAATAATTTGAAGAAGCAATGAAATTTGCTTGATGCAGGGCTGCACCTGTCTTTAGGCAGACAAGAAAGCAGATTCCTAATGCTGACACCAGAACCATCTCTCTTCCCTGCTAAATCAGAAGCCTGGATCTGCTGAAGGATATTTACACCCATTTGAACAGAAGCAATATCTTATCACCATATGATGATAGACAGTAAATAATAGTAACCACATGTGACAAGGTTGTCTTCCAATATGTGTATATATGTGTCTATATATCTCTGTATACCTACAGGGTAGATATATACCTGTGTAATTCCTAATATCTTACATGTAGTACCTATATAGTAATTCAAATCTTATACACAATTCTGGGAATTTCTGTGTCTTTGTATGCATATTATATATCTATATCTATACCTATCTATCTCTCTCTATATATGCAGATCCATATATTTCTATTTACCTGCAACTATCTAGCTATAAATGTATACACTCAGTGGCAGGCACTCGTATGCAATTTACATATTAACAATGGATTCTATTCTGTGAAACATCTGTGTAAACACTGAGTTACTTACTGACCTCATTGGAAAGGCAGAGAACAAACTCTGGCCAAATATATTCAACAGACACGAAAAGAACCTGGAATGACAGGTCTAAATTCAGCACCATTAAAATACAAAAACCAGGGGGGTTAAAAGAAGTCAGATGGTCAGCACCAGAGCTGGGTTATGTATTATGCATATGCTCCATACAGTTCTGTGTGTCGGTGGATTGGTATCCAAAGAAATAAGTTAAAGTTGTGACCTGTCTGCTTTTGATTTACTGAGGTCAAAGAGAGCGGATACCTCTTCTTCACGGAGAGTTATGTATGTAAATCACTGCCCAGATAAGCCAAGTGTGGGCAGTACCTCCTTGTTACTTGGGAAAAAAATTCCTGCTTGGCTCCCGATTGCTGCTGCTCTGATACAATGGTGGATTGGCTGGACTTTTCCCTTTTTTTTTTTTTTCTTTTTTTCCTGGTTGAGTTTTGCTAAAGGTTTATTCACTGAAAGCCTGGATGTGAGTGTTTCCCCCTCCTGAGCAGTGGCATTGCTGAAAGGAACAGAAAATGAGCTCCATGTGAGTGTCAGCCGAATTCTTGGAACGGCTCTGCCACGGTGAATGAGAGTCCTGGGAAGTGTTTGTAGCCTAACACACACACACACACAAAAAAAAAAAAAACAAAAAAAAAAAAAAAAAAAAAAAAAAAAAAAAAAAAAAAAAAAAAAAAAAAAAAAAAAAAAAAGGGGGTTGGTATCTGGGCCAGAGGGTGAGAGCTGTTACATGTGTCCCTGTCTCCTGCTGCTTGGGGCCACCAGAGTTCAGGGAATAACAATAAAGAATTAGAGAGCAAGAGGCACGTGTGCTGCAGCTGATTCCGCCTGCTCCGAGCCCAGCCATTCGTCGTGCCCCCTGCAAATGAGTTATCGGGACCCGGCAGATGGGACTCCGGGTGTGCATGTGCCTGCCAGACAAGGGGACTTTGGTGTCACTTAACTTCTGCTTTATTGTGGCAGCAGCTCTTTCTGTGGGATCGTCTCACTCATGGCTTTTTAAATACGTCAGGCTTTCTCTGGAGAAGTAAATGTGAGCGCTGAAAGAGGAAAACAAACAAACAAAAGGGCTCGAGCCCCAAACATTAAGCAGACGCTGGTAATTGCATTTACTGTGACACTTTTGGCATTTCCTCTTCTTACAAGGGGAAAGCTGCATCTGAAGTGACAGTGGGAAATAAAGAAAGGGTTTAAGTGTTGATCTTTTGTTTTAATGGTGGCTGTGGTGGATAGATGCAAGGCAAAGCCTGTGGGTGTCACTGGAAGAACTCCAAGCTTGAGTTCAGATTCAAACCAGAATAAAAAAATAATGTGGTATTAATCCTTCCAGCATTAGCTAGACAGAAGTTAAATATATCAAATATTCCTAGATGTTAAGAAGAATTTTTTCCCTGTGAGGGTGGGGAGGCCTTGGCACAGGTTGCACAGAGAAGCTGTGGCTGCCCCATCCCTGGAAGTGTCCAGGGCCAGGCTGAATGGGAACAACCTGGGAGAGTGGAAGGTGTCCCAAACCATGGCAGGGGTTGGAACTGGGTGATCTTCAGGGTCCCTTCAAACCCAAACCATTCCACGATTGCATGATCCAAGTTGTTCTCTACAGCCATAGAGGACACAGGGACAGAAGGGAGCAGGTTCAGTTCAGGAGGCAGCTCTCCCTCTCGCAGCTCAGGCCCCTCACCTGACATGTACATCCCAAACTTGAGGGAGAAAGGGCTCACATTTGATGCTGGCTCCCATTTTAGTCAGGTTATTAGCCAAGTTTTCCTTTTCTGTTTGCAGGATGAGCACTGGAAACAAAGGGCAGGAGCAGTGGGCACTGTGGCACATGCCTGTGAACGCTTTTATTGGGGTTAATGGTGCCACTTGCAGATTAAAAGGCTGCAGGAGCTCAAACATGTGCAGATTCCCATGGGCTTTGTGTCTATCCTGGGAAAAACTGCCCCTGTGTCAGCATCACAGGGCAGCAAGCCATTAGTGTAGCAGGGCAGTGAATAAACAGAAAGGGGTTGACAATTTTCAACAAAATCTTTGGAAGGGGTTGGCTGTTTGTTGAATCCACAGGTTTTCTCAAGAAAAAAAAACATTCGCTAGTTTAACATTAAAAAAATGAGAGGACAGTAGGAATGTCAAGAAGTACAAAAACAGTGCACTTGGACATTAATAAATTTTTTAAAAGGGTTTTTTGGTCAACAGATAGTTTCAGTTTTGACTTTTAAAGCAATTTATATTAAAAGGAAAGACCAAAAAGAAGAAATAAATTTTGATCTGTTAAAATTAAATAGTTCAGCACACTAATCCATAGCTTTTCCTGGAACCTTTAGAATTTCTGGTTTTTCCCAGTAAGTTTCAGAAGGATGAAATACTTATGTATTTATTTAGCTTTCTGAAGATTTGGCCTGCATCTTGGTTAATTACCAGACAGATCAGGAACTTCACCATATCCTTGGATTAAAGCAATTGAGCAGACTGAATTATTACTGGTTTTCAGTTTGATAGATGCATGAACATACTCATATATGTATGTAGTGCCCTGTTGGGCAAAAAGGAAAAAAATCTATTACAAAATATAATAAAATAAAAAAAATAAAATAAAATAAAAATGCTTTGCATCATTCAAGCCCCTTCCCTGAACACTTACTGTGAAAATGTCCATCTACTCAAAAAAGCTAATCTTCACTCTGAAGCAGTTTCAAAACATATTCTTCAAGCCATCATAATTATTCATGCTATCTACCCTCTTTTCATATCAACTTCTGCAGGAAAAGGAAATGGCTATTTCTTTGTGGTTAAACCTGCAAACTCATCCTATTATAAAATTACTGGTTCTACCCTGACTGCTTTGGAAAATTAGTTTGGTTGGCAAATTGTTGCATTTATTCTCAGGATCAGGAGAATCATCTAAATTTGAAGAAAGCACAGACTTTTTCCTTTTTCAGTTTTATTAAAAATTACCTTGAATATTGTATTTACTTCTCTTATCTCCATTTCTTTAGCCCTAAGGAGGAATATCATCAGTTTGATTCTAATAATGCCTAGTGGGTCTGCTGTAAAAACTCTTTGTAAAAATGATCTCTCTACCCAAAAGACAGCAGCTTAAAAAGGAGAAGCAGATAAAGTATGATTAGAGCTGGTTCTCTTTTTCCTGAAATATAAACAAACCTTGATATCAAAAGCCACCTTCTCCTTAAAATGCTGACTTGTCAGAGCAATCTTATTTAAATCCTCGTGGAAGGTATTATCAGAATATTTTATAAAATTTTATTGCATATTGAAAAACAACTTTCAGAGGTGCTTTTTTTTTAATGTACCTTTTCTTTTTGAAAAGAAAAAATTCCAATGGACAATTAAAAGCTTGTTTTCTGGTTGCCCCATCCCTGGAAGTTTCCATGGCCAATTTGGACAGGGCTTGGAGCAACCTGGGATTGTGGAAGGTGTCCCTGCCCATAGCAGGGGGTTGGAACTGGATGAGCTTTAAGGTCCCTTCCAACCCAAACCATTCTGTGATTCTGTGATGATGCTATGAAAATTGTGTCTCACCCTCGGTGAGACAACAAAAATAACAATAGAGAATAAAAGAAAAATTCTCTTTTACCCCCATCCTGGGACAAGGATGAAAGAAACATCGACTTAAATTGGGAACTCAACATGTGGGACACCTTTTTATTTTTCCTTTCATTTTACCTAAAAATCAGGAACTGAATGTTGCCAGAGGCGCTTGAGGGGTCATCAGTTCAGCCTGGTGTGACAAATCCTCACTTTTCTGTGGAGGATTTTTTTTTAAATGGCCACATTCAGGATGACCTGATGGCTCTGACACTCCCAGCTCCCCATGCACCTCACCTGCCACTGACTCCCAGCTTGCAGCTGGGGACAGTGCTGTGCTCCCTAATTATGAGCATGAATAAACCCAGGGGAAGCTTGGTACCATTTAACTGCAGAGAAATGCTCAGCTCTGACAGCTCATTAAAGAAAGCACCATCTTTAAAGGAACTGATGCAAAAGAGAACATATGAAGCTTAACCCTGAGGTGGATTTGGCAAGGCAGAGCAATGCCAAATGTCCTTTATGGATTGCACTAAGGATCTGTGGGCTGCAGTAAATGCCAGGTCAGGTGTATGGAGTCTGTGGCCTGTGATGTGTTTGCAGTGGATGGCAACTGGGTTATGCAGAAACATTAAATAAACAGGAATTTCCCTGAATAAGGACCAAGCTGGTGGAGAGGAACGTTAGGACACAGTAGGTCAGACAAATGATAAAGAAATTATGAAACTAAATATGCACTCATATCAAAGGTCCTCCTGATGTGTCACTGGTCTGTTGAATAACTTTGGGCAAGACACTTTGATAGATAAAACCACATGTCTTTACATGAGACTTCTACTCCCAAATCATGTAGGTGCTTCTGAAAATCCTACTTTTACATCTTTCTACTTGATTTCCCAATCACTTTAAGTAATATCTGGTTATTTGGTTTTCTAATGCAGTTCTGTTTTTTGGGTTTGGGTTTGTGAGTGTGTGATGGAGTTTTTGAATCCAAACTTTGCATTTTACATAAAATAAAGGTCACTTTAACATGAAAAATTGCATAGAACAGGGAAATAAATATTTCAATCCAATAATGTTAAAATAGTGTGTTTTGACACTTCAATTTCAACATTATTTTCTCTCTTTTTCTCTCTTTCTATTTATTTATTTCTTATTTATTAAAAAATGAGAATTTGTAATCATTATAATTCCATTTAGAAAATACATAATTAAAATTCATGTCAGCAATAAGATTGCTTTTCAACAACCAAGCAAGTATCTGAGCTGACCCAGAAGATACACAGGTGAATTTAACACTTCATAACATTGTCAGGCACTAGAACTCAGTTTTGTCTACAGTTCAGTCTTTAGGGTGTCTCTGGACATCTAGAACTGTCCCCCAAAATGCTTGGGCCTGGCTCAGGAGGTGGAACTGGTCATGGATCCTTCCTATGAGAATTCTTGTTATGGTCATCCATGGTTTCAGAGGTTCAGAAGATTAAAGAGTTTGGTGCAGGATTTCCCATGACAGCTGATCTCAGCACTGGACAACTGCCTGGAGTGTGCCAAAATACAGGCAGCACCAGAATTATTTTGGAAGCTTTATTTGCATTCATAAATGTATTGGAGTGTTGGACTGCTTTTCCTCCTGCAATACTCTCAACTCTCAGCTTAAGTTCATTAAAACAGAAAAATGCAGCCCTGGCAAATAGTCCTTGGCAGTGATCTGTACTTAAAAGTATCAAGGGTTAAAGTTTGATTTCAGCTTAATTTTACTGCTTTGTACTGCTTTGTAATAATTTGGGTTTTTTTGTTTTTGTTTTTGTTTTTGTTTTTGTTTTCCTCTAACTTAATTTCTCTGTGTCCACACAGGGGGAGAAAATCAGTTTTGACCTGCAAGCTGTTCCAAGCTCTAGCACAGGCTTCCTTCCTGATTTTGGATGAATTGACTAATACTGTGCAACAGCTCCTCCATATCACCAAAAAACAAGCAGTGAGCAGCCACTGTCAGAATGGATTTTATAGATTTCCTTACAGGTGTAGTTAGGAAATGCACAGACTGACAGGTAGGCACCCACATAAAGTTTGAATTATAGTATACATTGGTAGAGGAGTTTTGTTTCCTAAGGAAATTTGTCTAATGAAACTAATTTAAAGGAAGAGAGGGGGGATATCTTAGAATCAGAGAGTCACAGAAGGACTTGGGTTGGAAGGGACTCTAAAGGTGATCTCATTCCAAACCCCTGCCATGGACAGGGACTCTTCTACTATCCCAGCTTGCTCCAAACTCTGTCCAACCTGGCCTTGAACACTTCCAGGGCAGCCACAGCTTCCCTGAGCAGCCATGTGGGGGCATCCAGTGCCATCTCCCCTTGGGATGGTGCAGAAACTGAGGTTACATCTGGGTGAATATTCTTGTACATCAAATATCATCTTGCAGTTGCAGGGCTGTGCCCCTCTGAAGAATCATAAGGTTTGTATTGATCTTGTATCTATCTGTCAGTCCCATAAGAATGCCTTGGGTGCTCCAGGGAATTGAGGATGACAGTGTCTATGCACTCTCAGGCAGTTAAATGGGATCCTCCATGATGAGATGGCCATGGCAATCACATGTCCCTCCTGTATCCTCATTTTTACACAAATAGTATTTAAGCCCCAACTGACGGAATTTTCTACTCTATTCACAATCAATACTTTACATTTTAATACTCAGCATCTTATTCAGTAACTACCTGCACTTTTCTAAATTAGTTGAGGTTTTATTTTGAAAAGTTCTCTTGGAGGTAAACTCGAGATCTAATCAAGCATCTTCTCACTGGTTTTGATTCTGCCATTTGAATTTTACTCTTCTTTTCACATTGAGTGACTAAACTGAAGTTTTTCAGACACTTTCTCTTGTCTACTGAGAGTTTTACAGGCATGCTTAGTGTCTTACTAAGGTATGTATGTACCAAAACACATTACACACACATATATTTATATTTCTGAAGATGTAAATAATATATTTGATTTGAACATATTAAAAGATATATAATATATTAGTGTATATACTATGAATGGATAGTAAGGTACAGACAGATACTGATATCACCCTAACAATATTTTATGTATTACTGTAGAATAGGTAATTGCCAAGTATTAGACTCAAAATCTAATTCAGCACATTAATTTGCACTGGCTTGACTAATAAGTCTATTGTATGGGCTGAAAATGTAATGAAAACCCTCAGCAAGAAGTTAATGAAAACTAGAATTCCTTTGAATAATGTGGAGAATGGTACAGCTGTCCTAGTGAGATCCTCTTTGCTTATACCACACAGCAAAATAAAAGTTGGAAGTTCTCATTATTGCTTTGAAGGAAAGTTATTGTAAATAGCTGGTTATAATTGCATTTGCAGAATATAATCAGTTGATACCTCTTTGAAATGAGGACACTCAGTTAGAAACTGAGGGCCACAATAAAACCTCATCTTAGT
>NW_005054377.1:1645692-1666725 GCF_000277835.1 Geospiza fortis | reverse complement strand
GGGAAAGAGGATAATACAGAGGGACACACAGGGAATACACTGGCAAGAGATGTGAAATAAAATTCAACTTGAAAAACTCAAAGTAAAGGACCCTGAATTAAAAAAAAATCAATTAATGCAAAAGATTGTGTGGCAAGTGAGACTCAAGCAAAAAATAAAAGGCAAAATTACTTGAAATGAAAGTGATCCGAAAAATAGCCATGAGGTTGTGTCAGGACATAGAAAAGAAAATGTTTTCAGAGATAACATTACAAAGCTTCTAACTCATTTCCTTGTATCATTCACCAAAAGGAAACACACAAATTTTAAGTCCTGCTCCAACACTGAGTGAAGTCAGTGGCAGTTTTGATGGACTTGTCAAGTTGGGAATTTGGCCGACGCCTTGTTTGGGCTGGATGGGTTAACTCAGGAAGAGAACTCAGAGCTCTGCCTGTGTGGCAGTGAAGAACAAGGCTGAGACATCACTGGAGAGGCTGGGGAGGGCTGTCTTATGAGGACAGATCTGAAAAACTAATATCCATGTAGCTTGGCTAGGAAATGACTAAGAAGATATAGAAAAATTGCCTACAGTCATTTGAAAGGTTTAAATGCCAAAGAAGGTGAAGAATTATTTAGGGTGTGGACATTGCCATGAGCAATGGAATTAAATTAATTAAAGGAACGTAGAAGCTGACTACCAGAAGGAGAAAAAATAGTCCTAAAGTGACTTTTAAACAACCTGTCACTGGTAGAAGCTCCATTAATAGGGTCATTTAAAATTAAAAGGGGGAAAAAAAGGAAAAAATCCTCATAGGGATAATTCTTCAAAAGCCAAGGTATGTGACAATGTGATCTAAAGACTTTAAGGACAGAGGAGATCATAATAAGCCACTTATTGCACAGGAGATCAGGCAAGAGAATTCTAATGGCCCCCTCTGGCCTCATGGTCTCTAAATCTACAGAAGGAGAGGTGGACAACAACTTCAGGCCAGCTCTCAAAATTGTTACTGAAATGAAACTCCCAGTGAGCCTGAGACTGACAGCTGGTTTTGTGTGGAATGGGAAGGGAGCATCTCAGAAACTTTCATCCCTGCACACATGGCCATATTTTGCTCTTTCAACCAAAAGCCTGTGTTCTGCCACTGAATGGGTTATCATTGGCAGAGTATTTGTGTATTAGGACCAGTGAGGGAATCCAGTGGGTTCCAGCCTGGCTGCGTTAGTGCAAACTGAAGTTTATGTTCTTTATTTTCCTAGGTTCATGACTGCATTGACTTAACTTTTCATCCTCCAGAACTGCCCTCCCACCCTACACAGTCAATCACTCCAAACAGAACAGGAGCACTGAAGCTGGGAATATTGGACGCAGGCAAGAAAATACTATAAACTGTAAATCAAAGATGATGTCTAGTTTATGAGAATTTTGCCTGAAGATATATTTTTTATTCCCAAAAGCCTCTTTGCTAAAGCATTTATTACTGATCCTAATTCCTCTTGCAAATTTAGTTAATACTCATAGATATCTTTTGCATACAGAGTAGCACACATGCAGCTACACTAATGTCTCTCAGCTGCTGATGGAGGCCTGAACAGAGCAGACTACAAAGTGCTTGGGCAGACAGCTGAGAGAAATATGCATCAAAAAAATAAAAATGTTGTTACTTGATGAAATAATTTGCTTTTAGTTCAATTTCTATTGTTCTTATTAGACGTGCCATGAATGTACTGTAGCCATATGGGTTTCCTCAGTTATCCAGACCTGACTGTAAAGTGAAAAGGTGACCAATATTGTGGAGTAGAAGCATAAGGCATTGATATGACTTTCATATCTTAATTTTTAGTTAAAATCTTAACACAAAGGGCATTTCCAGACACCACCAGCATAAATTAATTGTTTCCTCCCTAAGCAGCCTTGCTCTTCTTTTTCTTTGCATTCCTTTTTGCGTAATCATTGAATCATGGACCTGTTTGGGTTGGAAGGGACTCGAAAGCCCATCCAGCTCCAACCTCCTGCCATTGGCAGGGACACCTTCCATGATCCCAGGTTGCTCCAAACTCCATTCAACCTGCCCTTGGACACTTCCAGGGATAAGGAAGCCACAGCTTCTCTAGGCACCCTGTGCCAGGACCTAACCACACTCCCAAGGAAAAGAAAATATTCCTAATACCTCATATAAATCTCCCTTTTTTTTTTGGCTCTTGTCAGAAGTTCCTCTTCATATTTTTGTGAGCTGCCTCTAAGTATTGACAGGAAAAAAACTTCACTTTTTCAGCAGTCACGGAGCCTCTATCTACACAGGTAGGAAAACCAGCTGGGTGATGAGGGGCTCAGGAGTCAAGGATTTAGTCCTAGCTCTGAGCAACCTCATCTCACTTAAATTGCCCAGTGCAGATGATGTCTGTTAGGCAATCCTGAGAGGTACTGGGTTGGAAACCTGAGTATGATAAGAGTCTTTGCTACAACCCTAAACTTTGCATAGAGAAGCATGTTATATCCCAGTTCAGGAAGGGAAGACCTCTAGCAAATTCACCTAGAAAAATATTTTATTGTCAACATCATCAAAATAAAAAGGTGCTGACAACATGCAAGAATTATTCCAAGAACAAGGAGATCAAAGCTGGGAATTGTGGTACTATTAGGAACAAGTACAAGGGTAGAACAAATAAAGCTTTGCTCATAGATGGTTAACAGAAGCATAATAACAGTATGCAAATATTCTGAGTGTAATTGTCAAGGCTTGAACAGTGAGTATTTAGGAACTGAAGGAAACTTTCTTGGGATGTACTGGGATAGCAAGCGAAGCTGAAGGGGTGAAATAGCATTTAAATGGGGAACTATAATAGGCAATAGTTCCAAGTTCAAGGGAATTTTAAACTTCCAGAATTTAAAAGTTCCGGTTAATCAAGTTATCCATGTTGTCAGTAAATGGGAATAGCAGCTCATTTGGAGAAAATAAAGCTGATTATCTTAAAAATAATTGAGAACCACTTCCCTGAAAGAAAAACCTGCCTGTAGTCTCTGCATTGTTGTGTAGATACTCAGAACAGTACAATTCCAGTTGTATTCATTGCATTGGCACAGGAAAATTTCAATGAATTGGTGTTTCTCTTGCTGCTATATGAGATTTCCAGAATTTTGGCTCAGTTATGACACTATTATCTCAGTTTGATTAACCCATGTGAAGTGTGTTATTGTTAGGACTCTGTGGGCTGAGAGAGAACGGAAATATTACCACCCAGACATCTTGTTTGAACAAGGATAAAGATAAAAGAAATCTTTTTGAGATGCTATCTGATGCTGGAAAAGTATCAAATCTGTGTGCACAAACTGAAAGTGACTTATTTAGCCAGTGGGTAACATTGTAAGAGTCCCCACCCTACTGATTAAATCTCCAAGTTTGGAGTCCTCCAGAAGAAGGAGTTGATGTGCACTAGGGGCGGAAAGGAAAGGGGCGGAAAGGAAAGGGGCGGAAAGGAAAGGGGCGGAAAGGAAAGGGGCGGAAAGGAAAGGAAAGGGGCGGAAAGGAAAGGAAAGGAAAGGAAAGGAAAGGAAAGGAAAGGAAAGGAAAGGAAAGGAAAGGAAAGGAAAAGAAAAGAAAAGAGAAAAGATATTGTTAGTTTTCAAACATTAACTAGCAGGAAGAAATTATTAGAATGAAATGTTCCTGTCAGGGACAAGATTAGTTTCTTCTTTAAAAAATGAAAGAATTTATCTGGGGGATAATACCCAGTCTTGAGAAAAGTTACCCAAAGAGCAGCCAGGCTGGAGTCTATTCTGGTCCTTTTTTTGTGGTTATTTTCAGGATCACAGAATTGTGGCAGCTGGAAAAGGCCTCTAAGATCTTTGTGTCCAACCATCACCACAGCACTGCCTGGTCCACCACTAACCCATGTTCCTAAACACATCAACATTTTTGAACACTTCCACAGATGGTGACTCCACCACTCTCCTGGGCAGCCTGTTGCCATGTCTGACCACCCTTCTAGGGAAGAAATTTTTCCTAATATTCAATGTAGAACTCAATTAAGTTCATGTGCAGTGGATGTTGATCAGAGAGAACAAGAGATGGAATAATGGATTTTATGAAATGTTGGTCAGACAAGGCACATGGCAGGTCCTTCACCAGCCTGTCCTATATAGAAGTTGGAGAATTCATTTCAGTGATTTCAGTGCATAAAGACCAAGGAACATCCCTTTTTCTGGGCTGTGCTGTCTGTAGCATCATGGGATGAAGATATTTTGTGAAAGAGTCAAGGGCTGCTCTAGGGCTGCCAAGGGCAGATGAACCCCACAGCTTGATACCTTCCCCTGACACTCAGGTCCCTTTTCTCCATTCCTTCTGCCACTTGTGCTTCCCCTCTGACGCATCAGAGAGAGAAATGAGCACCACCTTTTTTGGAGGAAACTATTTTGGAGAGGGGCTAACCAGGAATAAGCTGCTAAAGAAATGTAAAAGCATGAAACAAGCCAAAATTCAGCCCAGCAGGTGCTCCACCCATTGGCTTCATTTTGCTAAACCCTACCTTGTGCAGTCTTTATAGGTAAGAATCTCCACTGGTATAATTTTTATTTTGCTTTTCTTCCTTGTGCAGATGAAATGTGGCCCATTTCCCTGGGTATGATCTCACAGATCCTTATCAAATAATTTCTTTGTGATTAACAAAGACGATTACATTTCTCCATTTTATTTTGAGCCACAATTTCAAGACCTGATTATGGACACAGACCCGAGAAGAGTTTCCTGGCCCTCATGATCAGAGTACTGCAGTAGATACTAACCATGACAGGTGAGGCCTCCTAAAAACTCTTCACATCCCTTCTTAGAACTTGCATTTTATTTCTTTTCCATATTATCAGCGCTAATCTCTTCCGGTACCTAACGCTTTTCACGGGTACACACTCCTTATTTCATTGTGCCCTCGCTAACGCTTTTCACGGGTACACACTCCTCCTTATTTCACTGTGCCCTCAGGCTCTAACAGCAACCAAGCAAATGCTTCACCTCAGGTTGTGTAGGTGAAGTCTCTCATTGCCAAAAAGGTTAATTTTAGCAGTACCTTCTGTGAGATGATCACTTCTAAGGCACCCACAGTCTGGGATAGGCTGGATACAGCTGTTACCCTCACCTGGAGTTCTGCCCACTCATTCTCATCCTCTGAATCTCACTTCTTTCAGAGAGGTAAAGTAAGGTTTTTTAATTCAACTTCTAACTGAAATAAGATATTTAGATGCATCCACACCTTTGTGCCAATGTGTTGCACCTGGTTTTTAGACTCAGGTCTCTCTCATCAAATCTTTTGTTCCTGTATGGATGTTGCAGATGCTCTACTGGACCACTACCAGAATTACTGGCCTGGATTTAGGCACCTGTGTTACCCTCCTAATATCAAATCACACAGCCCTAAATTCAAAGCAAACACAAGGTAAATCTAAATGACATTTAATTTCTTTCAGTAATTTGTTGTGGTTTATAAAATTTCTATCAAAGTAGTGTATGTCATACATTTTTCTCCATGCAATCTGCCATAAATCACACTGAAGATTAATTTTTATAATACAGATTTTTAAATTTCTTTTAGATGAAGTTCAATTAATTTCATTTCACTTTGAGGTGTGACATTTCATATAGCTGATCAAAGCTAATCCATTGGAAATCTTACTATATTTAATGGATAGGAACAGCCACTTTCAAAAGGTAATTTATCTTCAAATTTTAGATATGTACTTCAGGATGAGAAAATACACAATCCTGGAGTATTTTTTCCCAATTTTGACTGGGGAGAGGATTTTCTGTGACTGATCTTGGCACAGAAATTTAAATTGTAATGATCTACCTTCAGTCAAAAGAATCTCACTCCTAATGTTTTAAAAAATAAGGAAACCAGGATGAATGAAAGAATTGTGGGGAAAACTAAGATCTGAAGCACCATGCAGAGACATCTGAGCTAAATACCAACCTAAAATTGACTGGATCCTGGAAGCACAGAGGTGCTGGGATGACAGAGAAGCTCAGATCAATATAGTGAAGTCTCAGTGGAAACACTCTTCTCCATGTGCTGGTAATGGACCAGCAGCTGATGATTTTTGAAGGCTGGTTTTGAGGCAGATGTTCACCTCTGTAACCTTTCAGTTTAGAAAATGTACAGTACCTCTTTTTATGATAGAAAAAAAAACCACCAAATTTTAACTAATATGGAGAACTAGCTTTAAATTATCACTCTTATAGAATCACAGAATGATTTGTGTTGGGAAGGACCTTAAAAATCATCTCGTTCCAATCACAACTCCCTTCCACTATCCCAGGTTGCTCCAAGCCCTGCCCAGCCTGGCCCTGGACATTTCCAGGGATCCAGGAGCAGCCACAACTTCTCTGGGCAGCCTGTGCAGGCCCTCTCCACCCTCACAGGGAATATTTCCTTCCTATACCCTTTTTCCATAATTTCTTTTTTTCCCCTTAAACTCTGTGGCTTTGCCAGAGCCTTGTAGCAGGTGACTGATTTCTGCCACTAGAGGTGGTTGCACCTCACTGAAAACAGAAATAATTTGCTTGGATTGTGGTATCAAACCAAAATCAACTTGGCTGAATTTTCCTGGGAATGAACAGGATTTATGCTGATTTATTGCAGAGGAAAATTTTGTCCTCAGGTTAAATTCACATTCTAAATGACCTGAGACCAGGATGTTAAAGGAAACAAAATATGATAGAATATGATGATGAGTAGGTGTGTTTGAAGATTTTTGTGCTTAAAACAAGGATGAAAATTCTAAATTATAGATAATTTTCCAATATTTAGATTTAAAAAAAAATAACAGAGAATCTATTTTACTTCACTGGAAGGTGTGAAGTGAAAATTGAAAATGAAAATTTTAATGTTGATGGGTTTTTAAATAGTGGATATTTTTTTGCTTAAAAATAAGTCAAACAGATTTCTTTCTATGAAACTTTTAGATTTCAGTAGATTTTTTTAATAAATAGTTTTTGAAATAGTCTCATGATTACAAATCTGTAAATTATGCAGATCCAAAAACATGGGATGTAGTCCAATTTGTGATTGTTTTATCTTAGGGGTGAGTTTATAGTGTGCATATTGTCCATAGTTCCTGAACAGCCAGTTCTGAGATGTTTCACTGAATGTTTCAACACCTAATATTAAAAATTAATTAAATTAATTATTAATATAATTGAGGGGAGGCACATTTTTGGCAGCCCCCACTCCATGCTCTTCTGTAAAATAACAGCATTGATCAAAGAACAAGAGTGACTCACCAACAAACACCAGCCCAGTTATGGGATCTTACAGCCTGTATCTCTTAGAACAACTTCTAGGAAGGTCTAGTTGCGGAGTGAAATTTTTCCTGCTTGTTACACGTAGTTTAGGGCAGGAAAACTCCACTGCTGCAGCCTCAAAAAGAACTTTCCCATATTCATTAGGCAGCACAAGGGCCACGGGAGCAGGGAATGGCTGCGTTCCTCAGGAGGAAAGGCGGGATCTGACATCGCCTCCAGGAGACTTTTAATTCGGAGGCACAAACAGTTTGATGGCCATTAAACCTAACAGCTGGCAACGGGAGGAGCCAAGAGGGAGCACAGAGCCAAGGAGAGAGATTTCTGCTTTCCTGGGCTGAAGTGTGAGGGAGTTCACTGATACTCCACTCTGGATTTCCAATGGATGGTAACAGCAAGCGAAACGCTCTCACATGAGTCACCTTCTGTGTCTGCGGCGTAACAGTGATGGAAAGTGAACTTTTTGTGTTATGGGCTGGCAGAGGTTGTGCTAGCTGCAGAGCTTGGGTGCTGGAAGCAGCAACCAAGCTGGCAGATGAAGAAATGATTGGGTTTTACATCTTTAACGAGCTCCTGTTTAGGGGGAGGGAAAGGAGATCCTGCTCTATCTTGATGATTTGGCTGCTTTAAACAAAGCTGTGATTCTTGGGGATTAGGAGATTGTTCTGTCAGAGCTCCCTTTTCACTCCTGCATCTGCTTTTAGTGGCTGTCAATCACTGTTTAGACACTAAGTCTTGTATAATCCTTCAAACATTTTCCTTTGTCTTTAAACACAGTAAATGCCCCATCCCTGGAAGTGTTCAAGGCCAGGTTGGATGGGGCTTGGAACAACCTGGGATAGTGGGAGGTGTCCCTGGCCATGGCAGGGATGAGCTTTAAGGTCCCTTCCAACCCAAATCATTCTGTAATTCTGTGACATAATCTGGAGGTTATAAAATAGAAACTGGTGCTTTAGAAATGGGCCATGTTGGTGTCCAAGCATGGTCTTCACCTATGGGTTATGAATCAGTGTCTGCCTTCACAAGCTTTCCGGTTTTAGTGCTGGAGTCGGCCATGTTGGTGTCCAAGCATGGTCTTAAGGGTTGTAAATCAGTATCTGACTTGACAGGCTTTCCAGTTTTAGTGCTGGAGTTAAGAAAAACAGTGCAGGATTTCTGTTATTTGTAGTGTCACCCTTAACTTTGTGAGATTCATTCTGGAGAACAAAGATTTGGACACAGAAGTTTAAAGTCCCAAGCATGAGTCTGCTCTACACCACTCTGGCAATATAAAAAAGAGTAAAAAATTGCATTAAACATCCATTTGCTCACTCTTATTGGCCTTTTGCACTACTAGAGAGGCATTAGGAGACCTTAGCAAATATGACAACCAGTTTTAGCTGCTTTTTAAACTCCCTGTTCTGCATACTTAAAATGATGAGCACTGGGAAGTGAAATCTGAAGAGAAACAGACACCTGCAACAAAAGGACACACATTTTATATTTGATTTTTTTTCCCTGTTTTTTTTTTCTTTTCCTTAGACGCAACAATTAGGTCTGGAAAGGGAGAAGTGAAGATATGTGCTGGCAGGGAGCTCTGCAGCATTTGAAAACTCTCTCTGCAGTAGAGTCTCAGAGTTTATCTCTCACAGTTACCCTCTGTTGCAGGAGGAGTCCTGATGCTCCTGAGGGAGAAAAAATCTCTCAGGAAAGAAGTTACCTCTAAGTATGAGCACGGGGACATGTGCACGGGCACATCTGAGTGCGTGTGCACGTGGTAGATGTGCCTCACGCTGAAACCTTCACATATAAAAAATGTAAAATGTGACATCTCATAATATTTTCATATTGGATAACTACAGAGAATATTTTGGCAAGGGTGCTTAATCTAAAATGTTCAATTTTAATCAGCTTGAACTATGGTCTGTCTTTCTGCAAACTGAAAACCACCAATCAATTTTCCTTTATCTTTTTTTCTGTTTTTCTTACCCAAGGCGATGCCTTTTGTAAAAGGGTATTTATTTTTAATGGATTTTTTAATGAATTTTTCAGTCAAGCTATTAATAATGCCATTAATTATAGGCAGCTTGTATTAAAGTGCATGCTGGCCTCTTAATCCTGACCCCCAGCTATTGGCTCCCAGCTAATCCAGCCCGGTGCTTGGCAGCGGTGCCGGCCGCAGCCCGTGGCTGCTCGGGAGCGGGGAAAAGCCGGGACTAAAGGATAAGGAGGGATGGGGAGGCATGGAGAGGCCTGCGCTTCGCCGGAGGGGCTGAAGTTTAAAGCCAGATGATGTGCGGGTGCAGGGGGGGATAATCCTGGAGATACTTGGGAGGACCTTTCCCTGCGGAAGGCTTTGCTGTGCCCCGAGCCCTGGCAGGTTCGATAACCCCCAGGAGCCCCGCGCCGCCTTCACCTGGGGCGCTGGAGCGCCGCGGCCGCGCCGCTCCAATCTGCTTAAAAGATCGGGCAGACAGAAGGCTCTGGCCACATAATAGATTCCTTTCCCTTTCCCCAGGCTGCTCATCTGACAGGATTGTTACGAAACTTGCTAATTATCGGCTGGTTGGAAGATAATGAAAGGGCCCCATCCTGCGCGGTCAGAGGAGAGAAACTCCTGTGATCAGGAGCAGGAGCGGATCCAAAGTGTTTCCAGCCTTTGTGCATCGATTCACATCCCTGCGTTTTGATTTCTGGGGTGATTGAAGATGTTAGAGAGATCTTAGAATTCATCGTTTCGTGCTTATGAAGTTCTAACCCTTTTTTTCCCCCTTAAACATAATTTTTATTCCTGTACAGAGTTTTGTTTGCTTTACCTTTTCGCTTTACAATGTCTATGTAAATTGCAAAAATGAAAAAAAAAATAAATCAAAACGTGCATTATTCCCATTTTAAGTGCTTGTGGAACAAAGGATGGTGCATTTTCCCCACTGCAGAGCTGTCTCTAGGCTGCTCTCCATGGCTGCAGGGTGCAAGTTTCATAATCAGGAGCTCAAGGACGAAAAATCTTACCTGATGAAGATCAGGCACCCATAGATATGTTAATCTGATATTTTAGGGTAATTAATTTGAGCATTTAAGTATGTGGTTTTGGCCACTGGATTTGTTAATGGTTTTTAAAAGTTCCTGACCAAAGAAATAGGAAATTTGTAGCTGGGATGATTTGGAGAGAAAATAAACTGAGGAGTTTATGTTCTTTAGTTTTAAAGTTTCCCTGATTTTGTCTTTGTTTTTGTTTTTGTAATTATTGCAGAAACGTGTCCTTCAGAATCACAGAGTCACAGAATCACTAATATTGGAAAAGACCTCTAAAGATCATAAGGTCCAGCCATACCTCAGGAAAATGTTTGATCCCTGGTGTGTGTTTGGGGCTTCACTGCTCAACACAGGCTTTGGAAATGCTGTCTGTGCATCCTGAGCCCAGCTTTCCCTATGCCTAGCACCAAAACCCTCAAAGTCTTTCACTCATTACAATCGCTGAGCAAGTTTTCCAACTTTTTTTAGAAAAAGCAGTAGCAGGCTTGAGAAACACGTGGCCCCTCTGATACCATCATGCTGCATTAATTGTCTGTTTGCTTTACAGTGGAGCAGCTTTGTGTCACAGTGATGGCCTCTTGATTTAGGGATCAGCAATTAACAAGATGGACACAGGTATGATTTCAGTGACTGCACAAGGAGTTATACCTGGCAAAGATTTGCTCTTAGCACTATTTCTCTATTTTTGTTGCCTTTTTTTCTCTATTGTAAACAAATTGCCTTGACTTTAGTCAAATCACAGGAAAAATCAAAATAGTGTAAATATTTTCCCAGAAAAAAAACCTAGAACTGGATTTTGTAACTGCTTCTCCTCAGTTTCCTAAAGGGCTCACAGCTTCTGCAGGTCTTTACTCACCAGTGCTGCTGTCACCACATCCTGTTAGAGAGAAAAGGCCAGGTGAGGAATGGAGAGGAGAAAAGAGGAGAGGACCACTACAGGTGGGACCACCACTCCTAAATCCTTCCCCAAAACACCAATGTGGGGAATTCAGGCACTGCTCCAGTGTAAGATATCCCTGCACATGGCAGAAGGATCCTTCCAACCCAAACCATTCTGTGACTCGCTGATTCTACACTGCAGTGATCTGTTGTGAAACACCAGCAGATTAAGAAGGTGCAAATGCAAATGCATTTTAATGTAATAAATTAAAAATATCAACACATTCTTAGCCTTTTTTCCAAAGTTACAATTTTAGTTTTAGGGTTTTGGGGTTTTTTTTTAGTCAGTGTGAGGATATCCAAGATTTGCTTAGTGGAAAAAGAACTGAAACAAATGTATGATCTTTTTAAAGAAAAACAAATGAATTATAGAAAATACTTCAACAGTGCCTTTTTTTCCTATATTCCTAAATAAAATATATTTCAAGACAAATGCAACAAATAGGTCTTTGTTATTTTTATGGACTTTATGTATTTCATGCTCATTTTTTGTCAAAATTAGAACAACAGATACACAAGTGCAACAAACTAGGAAGGACCTCAGGGCCTTTTATGGAATTATAGACTCATGGAATTGCTTGGGTTAGAAAAAATGTTTCACATTTAGTCCAAGTGTTTAGCCAGCTCTGCCAAGGCCACCACTAGACCACGTCCCCAAGTGCCAGAAGTACACATCCTTTAAATCCCTACAGGGATGATGATTCCAGCTCACTGGAAACACAATGGATCAATTTTCAAAGCCAAGGGAGCCACTTGGATATTTGGGATGGGGTTCAGCTGTCTTCCTCTTCCCACAGTTAGTCCATACAGTGATAGATATGTTGGCACTACTGAACTCATTCCTGTATTTGTACCTAATTTTTAAATGAATCACTTTTTTATGAGATTTACCTGAAGGAAGTTCTGAAACTTTTGAGATTCACCTGTTGGTAACATCCTCTCTGCTTGCCAGTTTTCTGAGAGATCAGGGATTTCACAGTCCCCAGTGAAAGGGATGTATCAGCCTGTCATTCTGAAGGTCAGACTGAAACTGAGTTTGATCAGACAAGAATGAATGAACAACCATGTGTTCTGGCGAGATAACTGTAAACATATCTAAGAGAAGTGAGATGGTCTCAGCAAAGTTTCCTGAGAATTGTGACTTTTTTCTTGCCATCAGAAGGTTATAAATAACTTCAAAATTTGTTATGAGTTAAAAATGGCCCAGTTTGGCTCCAGCATTGGCTGACCTTTCACTATACATACATATACACATACATCATTTTTTGATAAAAGTGAGGAGCCTAATGATTGTCAGAAGCTTTAAACTTCATTTTAATTTTCCCCTCACTGCTGGAGGAGTATTTTTACCAATTTTTATAGATGTTTTAAAAGTACAGGAGAGGATAAAACTGATTCAAATTAATTTTGGGTATATTTTTGCATAATGTAACTGGGAATCTTCTCCCACAAGATTTCTCTCAGTTTGGGATTTTTTTTTCCAATTCACACTAATTTAGTAATTTGTATAAGTGAGTGCCTAGTTTGGAGGGTAAAGGGAGTTACACGTGCGCCCAAGCTCTTGCTAAATTGGATCTTGATTAATTTTTGTACATCTATCTTATTCCTGGCATAGCTCAGGAAAGCTGTCAGTCCCTTCCTGCAGTGGAAACCTGAAAGGCTTTCAGCACATTAGAGAGTTGGCTTTTCAGGTCAAGGCTGAGCTCCAGTGAAAGGGAGGAGGAATTGCATTGTGCTTGCTTGACCTATGCAATATTTTATTTTTGGATAAACAGAGCACTGCATCTTCCAGTTCTTTTCTGATCCGTCAGGCTTCACAAAGGCTACATTCAGCAAATAGGGCACACGGTTTCAATATGTGCTCTGTTTCTCTCTCTATCCATCTCACTCATTTCTTTTTGTAAACCTCCTCGCGGACTATGTACATTTAATTGTAGATCTCATTTTATTCTTTTTTCTTTTCCTTCCTTGCACATGAAGTGAAAAAAAAGAAAAAGAAGAATGATCGGTTTTGATTCTTCGCCGCTTGCCTCAGTGTGGGTCAGGGATTTATAACCTTAGACCAAAAATTGCCTTCTGACAGGAGCAGTTTAGCTGAAATCATGCAGTTGGATCATGTAAATCTGTGTAACTATATTAATTTGAACAGACTTCTCAGATTTATACCAACTGAGGACCTGGCTTAGAGGAAAAACTTCTAAGAGGAATTATCCTCTAGCTGGGATAAGCAGTTCGGCTCCTAACAACCAATTAATTTTCTTTTTTAAAGTACAAGGCAATATAGTGTACTGTCCTGAGTTGTAGGGTGCTTTTCCCCTGGCATTTAAATGGGAGCCAACTTCCAGAATACTGACTTACAGAAGGGGAACAGGGCAAAGTGTCATTCACACATGGCTCCTGATTTCTCAAAAAAAAAAAAAAAACAAAAACAAAAACAAAAAAAAAAACGAAAAAAAACCCAAAAAAACCCAAACAAACAAACAAACAAAAAACCCGGAAAAAAACCCCAAGGAATAAAGAGAAAACATTCAATACTTGCAAAATAGATTCATTCTTGTGAATCATTTGTAGGATGAGTGCTGCAACTGCTCATGTAATTCCTGAGGAGTTTTTTGTCCACTCTGACTGATCTTTCCAAGACCAAGTTGAAAACCTCTCAGAGAAATAATCACTGAGGTTAAAAACAGTGGGATTTTAAAGTGTGGATAATTTCTACCTGTACATGCCCTAATGCCATCGAATCTGCAAGTAATAATGGGTCCTCAGAAAGCAGTGAGGTGCTGCCTATTTTCCTGGAATAAGCCATAACAGCAGCATCTAGGAGCTTCTTTTTTTCTGTACTGATAAATTCTGAGTGATTCTGATGGTTTTGAGTTTCCATTTTAGCCCCAGATCAGGATATTGTAATGTTCTTTCATTTGTCAGGAGATATATACTTTGGATACATTATTTAATTTACTATTAGCATTCTACTGCATTCCTGAACATGCTCAAGAAGATTCTATCACCCAAAGTTGCAAGATATTGAAAAATAAAACCCCCCAAAGAATTTTAGTTTTTTATTTTCCCATGAGGTAGCGTTGCAGTCTGTACTAATCCTTGATGTACAGTGAGAATCTCTGATGTTTCACTCACATGTGGAAGATTCAGGCCTGTAAACCTGTATAATTTTATTTCTATTTGCAAACATAATCAAGATTACATTCCATAATTTAAAAAAAATTATAATAAAAATAATGGTAATACCCTATAAAGCATCATTGGGCAAGGAGGAAATGTCAAATACTGGCACATTAACAGCAGATCACAGTCTCTGTTCTTCCACCAAGTCTGAAATAATTTGCAGGCTGAAATCACTTTACTTTCACAACAGATGGGAAAAATTCCTGATTCTTCCCTACAGAATGAAGCGTTGAAAGACGAAGAAGCTGTTGAAGAGATTAAAAACATCAGAATAATTTGTTAAGCATTTTGACACTGTGAGTGTCCAACCACAGTTGTGTCCTTCTGGTGTAGAAGATAAATGGCAGTGAATCAAGATCGGGTAGTGACTCAGGATTTGCTGTGCCTCTGATTGGAAATTACTCTTTCTGAGACTAAATTACCATGAAAAGGGGTTCAGCATAACAGAACATTTTCTCTCTTTGCCTTTTTCTTTTTCTTTCCCAGTACTTTTTTCTTATTCTAATAAGGACTTAAAAAATGAGACCCAAATGACCAACAGAAACTGCAAAGAGGCATTTTCTAGCATTACTGTGCAGAATGGACCTCACTATTAAACTCTTTTTTTTTCCTCACAAAACTCCACAATGTTCACATCCTCTTGTGAGTGTGGATGATGTGCCTCTCTGTGCAAGGCAAACAAGTCAGAACACAAGGGCCTTCCTAGGGCTTATGGCACCACTAGAAATCAGGAGCTGTATTCATTTGCAAGGTCTCAGAAAACATGGTGATAGGTTCTGTTTGATATATATTGAGATATTCCTTTACTCAGGGAAACTAGAGCTTCCTGCAGGACATGAGTAGCTCATTGTTGGAGCTTCTCTAATGGCAGGTTTTCATGTGCCTACTCATTTTCCAATGTTTTTCCTCTGCAAACTACATGAAATCCCCTTATATGAGCAATGTTCTGACTCTGGAAGCAATCACATATTTTTATAGCCAGGGGAAAAAAAGCACCCACATTTGATTGTTGAATCTAATTTTCTGTGTAAAACAGGTGATAAAGTTTTACCTATTAACATCTGTTTTGAGCTAATTATCCATTTCTGGCTAAATCATATCCCTTGGTGAGCCAGTCTTTCTTTATATGAAAATACCAAAAATGGAGGCATTCATGGCACCCTTTTGATGTTTTTGCCATGTCTTGGCCATGATAAGCATTGGAGCCCTCTTCTTATTTTTCCCTTGTCTAACTTCAGCATCTTCCCACCAGACTTCTCTAGCATATTTCTCTGTTACAATAAAGGTTTACTTAAAACCTTATATTTTATTTAAAAGACACAGATTTTAAATTAAAACCTTCCTGCAATCTTCTTTGCGGACTGTTAGACAAAATGAGGCTCTTAATTATCCCACTGTTAGACTTTTCTCTGAGCCACATCCAGTTTAGAGCATCCCTCTTAGATACAGATTCTAAATGAGCTATGGTGGACTGAGATCAGTCTGAGCAATGCGGTACACAAAAGCAAGACTTGTTCAGGGATTGTCCACTTTATTCCTGTGTTTCTTGCCCAAGGGTTACTGAGTCTGCCTGACTTAGAACAATTTTGGACATTCTCATCCATGTGTGAAGTCTTCTCCCAGCTATCCAGAGGTAGGACACCTGGGAATGGTTGAAAGTGGCACCAGGGTAGTTCTAGACTGGGCATTTGGAAGCATTTCTTTACCTAGAGGGTGATCAAACATAGAAAAAGCTTCCAGAAGTTGCTGATATTCCTGTCTGTCAGGGTTTAAGTGGCATCTGGACAATGTCCTTAACAACAGGTTTGAACTTTTGATCATCCCTGATCCCCAGGTGAACTAGATGATCATTACAGGTCCCTTCCAACTGAAAATATTCCAGCTCTAAGGTGGCAGAAGGCCTAAATGGATGAACAAGGTGCTCCCAAAAAACCTCAAAATGAAGGCTCAGAAAATCTCAGAAGGAAGCATGCAAGAGCTGCAAGCAAGGTGGGGTGGTCTAAGACAAGTGACAATGTCCAAGTGCAGGGACAAGCGTAGTAAAGCAAAAATCCACCTGGAGTTGAATTTCACAGGTGAAGTGCAGCAGGAAAAACTTCTGCGAGCACATATGGAGCAAAAGGAAGCCCACAGGGAATTTTGGTTTGCTTTTGAATGAGGCTGGGGTTGGTGACAAAGAACACTAAAAACGATGAAGTACTCTATGCCTTCTCCATCTGTATTTACTAACCAGACTGCCTTTCATGAATCTCAGGGCACCAAGAGCAGGGGAAATTCCAAAGCAAGGAAGACTCACCTTCAGTGGAGGAGGAATCAGGTTTGGGAACATTTAAACAGACTGAACATACATGTGTCCATAGGAGCTGATGGGATGCACCTGTGAGTGCTGAGGTATCTGTACAAGGTCATTGCAAGGACACTTTGAGTTTTCTTTGAAAGGTGGCAGGAGCTCTGGAAGGTCCCTGAGGACTATTAGAAAGCAAATGTCACTCCTATCTTCAAAAACAGCAAGGAGGAGAATCTTAACACCTCCAATGGAAAAAAAAAAACAAACAATAATTTCTAAAAAACTCCACCTTGGGTAGTCAAAAGCAGCAACCAGAGTCCCATTTAGTTTTCTGTTCTCAAGAGAAACACATTTCCCTCCACATTTCTTCATACATCTCTGCATGTTCCAGCTCTGTAACTGTGTTAGCAACAGTTCTTGGACTTTCTCCAGTTTTCAATCTCTCTCTTCCACAAAGAAGCACAGAACTGGGCAGACTATTCAGATGACTGGACACAGAATATTCAGACTACTCACGAGAGCCAAAGAGTGAGGAAGAGTGGGAAACAATCCCTTCTTTTGACCTACTGGCTGCAGTCTTTTTGTGGCAGCCTGTGCTTTTTAGAAGGCTGAAAGTAGAAGAGCTATACCTGCACAGGCCTGGCATGGGTCAAATTCTATTTACTGTCCAAGGTGGAATAAACCTGGAATGGATCATTTGGATCCAGGGTGAGATACAAGGGATGATACATCAGCCTATGGGTGCCAATGGTCTGTGGACATATTTTTCATTTGTGGCAATTCTGCAGATAATTTGTGCCAGCTTTAACTTATTTCTCTAGAAGGTAACATGATTCTCATTAGCTCAAATATGTCATGGGCTAAGAATGTGCACAGAATCTCCTACTGTGGCTCAGCTGACTCACAGCAACACTCTCCTCTGTTTCTGAGTCCTCAGACCCAGTTTTCTATTTCTTAAGTCCTGGTAAAACAGAAAAGATGAAAGCAGCTCTCTCTGATATGTCACGAACGTATCAGACACAAACCCTGGAAGAACTTCAGAGGCAGGTTTGGGTTCTGAAGCATCCTCCCTGGTCAGCTGCTTTGATGAACTGATCCAAAAAAATCCTGACCTCAGTCACACACAAAATGTGGATCCAGGTCTGAACTGGACTCTGCCTGTAATGTGTAAATTCACATCTGTCTCAGCTATTAATAAATCATTGTCTGAATGAAGCTTGGACAGGTTTTCTCTGATCTCTGCTTCATTGATATCTCCTGAAAAAAGAACTTCTTCATTCTGAAAGCAACTTCTCTGTTTAATCTCTTTGCTCTTTTACGCAGCCATGAGAAACCTTTCTGTGGAAAGTCATACACTTTTCAACATGAAAATTTGGCTAACTCTTTAGTAGAAGAGGAAAAAAACCAAAAAATTAATAAATTTGTTCCTTACTGTCCTAAAAAGCAAATGTAATATGCAGAGGGAAAACCTGCTTACACAGAGCACACATATTTCTGGGCATCTCCATAGTGAGCAGGGGGAGGATGTTCAATTAGTCTTTTTACCACAAGCTCCCCAGTTAGTCTCCCTCTGGAAAATAGGTGAGAAATTCTTATATTCCTCTCAATATGTTAATCAGACAACTGGTATCACAGTTCTCTAACTGTGTAATACCAGTCCCCCTTGGCAGATATATTTTATTTGGATAATGATGTGAAATTTAAGATCTACGTTTCAATTGTAGAGAGCCATAGGCAGTTGTCAATTTTAGTGACAGACATGAACCTGGAGCTAAATTCCTGTGCACAAGCAAAAATTCCAACAGGCGTAGAGCAATTCTGGTCCCTTAATAGAAATACATTTTCTCCCATTGAGGGGCAGTATTTTTAAACTGCATGTTGCTTCTCCTGGTGCTGCCAAATCCCAAATGTTCCCAGATACTTCCTTTTATCTGGACAGTTTGGTGGCCTCAGCTACCAAAGAATTTCCTGTGAAATCTAGTGGTTATCTGCTTTTCCTGCCTAAAGTGGACAATGCTTTGGTACCTAAGCACTGACACATTATTCTCCTGCACTTTTTTCCCATTTTTAAACGCAATCCTGCCTTGTCACGACCCCTTGAACTCTGTGTCTTCCTGGGCAGACCATAGAATAGAATCATAGAACTATTAGGGTGGGAGAAGACAAAGAAGAAGAAGATCATCAACCCCAATCTTTAATTTTATGAATATAATAATTTTAAATGCACACTACACTTTCTGTGTCCAATTCACTTCAAAATGTCTTAACCCTAAGACAACTTCTGTATCCAGTGCAAAGAAGGGTTTTCTTCAACTAGCTAAAACTTGAAGAGTTGTCCAGAGTGGTTATTTAGACCTCTCTTTTCTTTAAATACCAAATTTTAGGTATAAAATTTCAGGTTTCTTCTTTGAGATCCCTTCCAACCCAAACCATTCTGCAATTCCATGATTTTTATAATTTATTCTCCCATATTATTCAGCTGTACACACAGAAAAGTTCTCCTGGACCTTCCTCTTCTCAAGGCTGAAGTGAATCACTCCAAGCCTCTCTGCAGTCCTCATTGACAGAAAGCTCCCTGGAACAAACATTTCTGCAACAGGATGAGTCCTAAACTCTGGGAAAATTTCTTTTCTCCCACACAGACTCAAAGATCTCCAAGCTAGGGGCAGATTCAGGCATCTGCTCTCTGGCTGAAGAACACCTTAGCAGATATTCTGGAAGTAGCTACACTCGTTTAGAGGTTAAGGGAAATAAATCATGTGATCAGAGGTAGGTGGTGACCATTAGCTCAGGTTCTAGAAGTGTTTAGTTTCTGGTATGGCTGCAGCCATTGCCCACACGGGTGCTGGCTGGTGGCACTTGTCACCAGAGCAGGGATTTGCGTCTGACTGAATCATCCCAAATGCCTCCAGAGAGGCACGAGGGGAAAAGGTCCTTCTGGGATGCAGTTTGTCTCATCCCCAGGCACGTTTCTAAAGCAGGTCAGGTGGGTCAAGCCCTGGAAATGTCTGCTCCTCTCTGAGGCTGCAAAGTGATTAAAGCAGACACGGATCTGCTGGAGGCGTCTGGAGGCAGAGGGGAGCACACACAGCCCAGGTGAGGGTGGGCACCTCTGATTTCACTGTTCCAAGTCCCCAGGCACCAGAGACTGAGACTTGGCCAGAACAAACACATCTCTCTTGAATGGCTGAAACACTCAATGCACAGGCAAATGCCCGCCCTGAGCATGTCTCCCTCACTGGGTGCCACGCTCAGGGATGATTTTTGCTCTGGGTCAGTGATAAGACCGTGGAAGAATGGTGTTCACAGTCCCCTTTGCTCCTGAAAAACCTCAAATCCTCTCCTCCTTTCTATGGGGTGACTGCCTCATTGGAGCCAAGCACTTCATCTACTGCAGGAGTTCTGCAAAACCTTCTTAGATATGTGTATTTGCCAAAATATTTAAGTACTGAAGATACAGAGTTGATATTCTTTGGAGTCAGACACCCCTTTACATATCTGGCTGCCATAATATGCATTTGACAATGAAATTTCCTCATTTGGGCACAATCTTGTCATGTTGACACCTGCAGGTGTTTTGATATCACCATGAAAGTGGCAGAGAGAAGTGTCACTATAACTCATATTTCTGTCACAGAAGCAGTTTGTCCTCTGAGCTGTTTCCCCACAAAGAGCCCAGCACTTCCGAAGAAAGCAACGTGTGCTGGAAAGGTTTCCATTTTCCCAAAGAATCAAGGAAACCATGAGCTCTAATCATATTTATGATTCCTTTAAACTAGATTAGTTGTTCCTGATGTTAACAAGACCATGGCGCTTTTTGTCACGTTGGGACTGTGATGAGCTTTAGCACATCCGGATTTGAGAACAGAAGCTGACAGGTTTTTATTCACAATTGTTTTGATAGTAGATTTTTCTTTTTTCTTTTTTTTTCCTCCACCATTCTTTCTTCTTCAGATTCCATCTCTATTGATCTTTAATGGCTTCCAGATGGGATCACGTTTGGCCATTTTATTGGCTGAGCTCTGAAAGACTAAGCAAATATGGTGTAAGCAAACAGCCCATTAGCTAATAAAAAATAAAAAGGCACTGCAAATATACTAATAAAGTCTGTAATGTCATAATATATTAAGGAGATGACAACTGCACAGGAAATGGGCCTGGCCTGGCTGCATGGAATAATGAGGGATTTTTAACAGCTTATGGTAGAGGTAACAGCTGCTGGGTAAGAGGGAAACATTGCTTACATTTTATGTTGTAGATGAAACAATACATTAACCGGCCTTCCTGCTAAGGCCTTGACTGTCAGCTAATCCTGCAATTCCTTTGTGGGAGAAGGAATCTTCC
>NW_005054377.1:1624600-1645658 GCF_000277835.1 Geospiza fortis | reverse complement strand
CAGGAATGTGTTGTTGAACACCACAGTAATGTGCAGATTGTGCCACACAATTTATCCCAGCCACAGAGGAGTCCTGTCACTCCAGGCCCTTGTCCCAAGCCCCTCTCCAGCTCTCTTGGAACTCCTTTGGCTGCTGGAAGAGGCTCTAAGGCCTCCTCCCTGGAGCATCTCTACTCCATACTGAAGACCCTCAACCTTCTCAATCTGTCTCAATAAGACTAGGTGTTCTGGCCCTCTTATCACCAGAGAACAGCCATTCCTGCATAAATCCTTCAATGAGTACCCTGGAAAAGGGACTTTCAGTTTGGGCAGCACATAGAGGCATCAGCCTGTGTGTGTGTGTGTGTGTGTGTGTGTGTTTGAACGAGCATGGGATAGGAGACTGTCTGTTCCAGAGCTCTTGATGTCTGCTGTCATGGGAAGAATGACATAGAACATTTTGGGGTGTCTCTGCAGGTCTAAGTACCTGATAGGACCAGTGTGCATTAGAGGTTTTAGTGGCAAGTGACAAAGCTAAAGAGAAAGAAACCTTGCCCAGTCCAGAACAGGTGTATACTCAGAGAGAGCTGCCTGAGTGTTTCAGCCAGACCTTCCCTCAGCCTAAATCCAAGGTTTTGGCTGTCCACAGTTGTGGCAAAACTGGGAGTAAAATTCACATTTTGCTCTTGCAGTTCTCTTTACTCATAAATCTCAAATTTCTTTCCTTTGGAGCAAGCTGCATTAAATTCCTGAGATACAGACTTAGACTACATTGAGGTCTTGTGTGTCTTTACAGTGTCAATCCTGGAGGCCAATAGTTGAAAAAACCCCAAAACCTGATTTTTTTTCTGTTTTCTGTTTTATTGCTTGGAAATAATAAATATTTGGTTTCTCTGTCACTTCTGGTTTCCTAATTGCAGTTCTGATATGAATGCATACAACAGCACTGTGTTTCTATGTGTGTACAGAAAATGACAATAAGATTAAGAACATGGGCTTGATTATAAAGGCACCATTAAATTTTGGCGTCATCCACTTTGTGCACTCCCCTCCTTCCCTTCACAAACAAATGGTGCTGCTGGTTGTTTTTGGCTGCAGAAATCTTCATTAAATTTGAGGAATTAAATATAGCACTTTAGCTAATTAATTATGGTTTGATCATTTTGACACCTCCAAATGACTCAGCCACATACCTGGAAGCTTTGTCAACTCAATTGCATCTTTATTTTTGTTGCCTTTAACCAACAATGAAGACTAATGCCACTCTTTCTAGTTTTCAATCACCTCTACAGAAGTGCTCCCCTGGCAATGTGCAGGGACAGACCTAATTAATCCCTCATCTGCCCTGCGCCGTGTCTATACATCACACTGGCAGTTGGAACTGCTGCTTGTTTTAAGGCTATTGCTGCAATGAAATGCTCATCTGTTTTTCAATAATTTTACCACAGGTGGTGATTTGTAATTAGAAAGGGCAGAATCCGAATTTTGATTTTTTTTTCTCTTATTATCATTATTTTTGTTATTATTGTTATTTGTTAGAAGAAGTGAGGTAACAGTGGGAATAATGATGATGATGATGATTATGATAATAATAATAATAATAATAATAACAACAGCTGCACAGCAGGGAGGGAGCATTAACTTCTGGCACCATGAACAATAGTGGATTTTGAGCACATTGGGAGAAAAGAACAAAGATTTACACTGGTATATCTGCACACAGGTTAAAGATCAAAGACTTGGAGAAGTCAACAGATTTTTGCTGAACAGAGAGGAAGCTTTGGAAGCTCAGAACCTATGCAGAGCACTGAGAAAAGCCCACTACCAAGAGTCACAGAATATTTTGTGTTGGAAGGAACCTTAAAAATCATCTACTTCCAACCCTCTGCTATGGACAGGGACACCTCCCACTATCCCAAATTGCTCCAAGCCCTGTCCAGCCTGGCCTTGGACACTTCCAGGGATCCAGGGGCAGCCACAGCATCTGTGGGCACCCTGTGCCAGGGCCTCCCCACCCTCATAGGGAACAATTTCTTCTTCAGATTTAATCTAAATGTAGCCTCCTTCAGGTTAAGGCTATTCCCCCTTGTCCTGTCATTTCATACCCCTGTGGAAAGTCCCTCTCCATCTCTCTCCAAAGCTCCCTCTAGGTCATGGATGGTTTCTGTAAGGTCTCCCTGCAGCCTTTACTTCTAACTCTTCTACATTTTTCTCCCTACATTTTCTAGTCCTTTTTCTACCTTTTTTTTCTGCCATCTGCCTCATCTGCTACCATTCCCTGTGTCAAAGAATCTCCTGTCTGATCAGCTGTGGATGCACAAGTCCTTACTCTCTGACACCAGGTTTTGGAATTGTGATTTACCCAACAGCAGGGCATGTGCCAGAATTCCTGGATTGCTTTAGAATAACATCACAGAATCAGGGAACAGTTTGTGTTGTAAGGATCTTAAAGAACATCTCATTCCAACTCTTCCCTGGACCATGCAAGTTGTTCAGGCTGAGATTTTTAGAGATCTTGGTGTGTTTCAGGAGCATTTTCAGGAGAACATTGGTTCTAATGCTCTTTTATTTCAGTCTATAGGAATTTGAGATCTTAGCAAATATTTCTGTCTTTAGTACTCTCCTGAGCCCAGAACATTACCTCATGTTCCTCTAACTTCCTTGTTCACTCCTTCTTTCCTTTGAAAACCACACAGTGATATAGGAAAAGGTTCAGCTCCTACTGCTTTCTGAATAGGCCCATGGTGCCTTTAAATGAAGACTTCACTCACGTTTCATGGTAAAGCTGAATTAATTCAGCTTTTCATAAGGCAATGAAATATGAATTAACTTAAGGAATATAAAGCCCTAGCTCTTACATTAGCGCAGTCTGGTGAGAGAGCTGGCTTGCAGGCCTTTCTTTAACTGTTTTGTGGGAGCTGGAACAGTTTCAAAAGCACAGGCCTATCCCACACCATCCTATTGTTTCAGGAACAGCAAAATCTTCAAGGAAGTAGAAAATCTGGGTGCAGTTCCAAGCTGCAAAACAGACATTAAATCTCTCTCTGCTGGTTGTGAGGCATGTACCACCCTTCTGAGAGGTTTGACCCTGTTGTGGGGATAAAGGGCTGAGTAAAATTGGGTTTAAAGTCTCCTCTTTGTGGTGTTAGAGGTCTTTTCCAAACTTTAAGATTCTGTGTGTTGCTGGTAAGGAAAGGAGAGGAGTAGGTTGGTTTGCTGCTTCTGCTGCCAGCAAGGATGGGATGTGCAAGAGAAATTCATGTTTCCACTTGACCAGACCCTCTTTCCATCTCAGCGGCCTCAATGTACCTGGTTTTCAATCTGTGTACCTTAAGTAAAATATTTTCCATGATGGTAGGATCAGCACCTTCCTGGTGGTTTCTCATACTTAGGCCTGGCTTATGCTGGCCTGTTGTAGTTATTTGGTGTAAGGAAAAGCTTCCCAGATGGTATTCCAGGTAAGGTGGGTTCCTCACCTGTGTTCACAATCCATTTTTATGTTCTCCATTCAATCTCGTCTGTTCTTGATCTTCTCACCCGTGACCTCACAGTTTCCTGACCAAAATCCACCAGAACCTGAAGGACAGAACTGTGTGAGCCCTAAATATTAGATCAGCCTAAAAGTCTTGAGTTTGAGTGTTTTGTTTCTTTCCTTGCTTTAATTTTGGCCTACTAAAGGAGAAATAGATTGAATGGGAAAAAAAAATAAAGCCCAAGAGACAGGGCTGTACTTGCCCCTCCTCCCTGTCACCAAATTCATGAACTGAGCACCCAGACAAGTCTCGGGCTCTGGAAACTACCAGACAGACCCCATGTGTTTTTCTGGCTCAGCTTATTCCTGAATATTGCTTTTCTCTTTCCGTTTTCCTCTCTCTCAGGGCACCGTGCCCATTTCCTAATGCTCTGAAATCTCTTTCTACGTGGCCAGGCATTTTGTTTTAATTTTTTTAAATGAATTCAGCTCAGCGCCCACACATCCCCTTAACCATGGATTTGTACGCTCAAGAGAAGACATGGAGAGATGTTGATGTTTTTGGCTGGCATTCATGCCCTCAGTACCCTTTTTTTTTTTTCTAATTTTTTTCAGGTTTTTTTTTTTTTATGAATATACATGTTTTCTTGGCTGTTTGCACTGGAGCCCATCTGTTAGAATGGCATGGTTTCTGCTCACAAGTGGAATCAGACCCTTGCTGGAGGGGGTGGGTTTCAGGCACTGCTGGGATTTGAAGCAGCAGGAGCCCTCCAGGAAGGTGCTCCCCTGTTCCAGCACTGGCACCACCTGCCTCCCTCCACATCCATGCACCAGTTGACACCATGGCACCAAAAGCCATTGGGGCCAAGTGGGTCAGGGGAGGAAGGCACAGGGCTTGGGGGCTGCCAGGAAAACCGATGGTGTTGGAACAATGTCCCAGAAAGAACATGGGATGCTTTAAAAAACCCACATGCATCCAATAACTGAGAAGGAAAACAACACTGGTGTGAGCCAGAGCAGGAGAGACCAATTCCTAGACAGTTTAAGGCATCAGCTGAGATCTGAGGAGCTGATTTTCCTGTGTTTGAATAGACATCTGAGACAAATTGCTCAGGGCTGGGCTGGAGGAAGGGCTGTTTGCGGGGGACACACGGTAAGGGGCACATGAACCATCCTTAGTCATTTAGGCAAAAGAGACCAGCACTTCTGCTGAGATAAGTGATACAGGAGGGCCTGGAGCATAGGGATGACTCTGGAATATTTTGTTTTCATAAAAACAACAACGAAACCCCCACCTTTTTCTTTTTTTTACCCATTTCCTTGCAAAACCCTTTTCCTTTCCAGAGGGACCCTCAGCAGAAACAATGTTGGCCAGGGAAGTGGTGGAGTCACCATCCATGGAAGTGTTCAAAAAGCATTTGGGAAAATTGTTTAGTGTGAATATGGTGGTGCTGGGTTGATGATCAGAGTTGGTGTTGTCAGAGATCTTTTCCAACATGAATAATCCTGTGATTCTCCAATTGAAATGTTTCTCCATTTGGTGCCTTGTACTGCAGTTAATGAAATTTCAGATGAACTTCATGAAGGATGTGTAGCCTGAAATCCTCAAAAAACAGAGACTTAAAATTTAGTCCATCAGTTTAAACTTCTTTATGGCTGCAAATTACACCAGTGGCTGTTGGTGGTAATTCTTGACACTGAGTTTAATATGCTCTTTAGATTTCTTTAGAGAAGTTCAATGTCTGTCTTTACCTGTTCACCAAAAAAAAATACATAATTTTTCACTTTTTTTTTTGTCCAAACTACTCTTTTAGCAGTCACTCAACCAGAAAATGGGGATGACATAAAAGGTGTTATGAAAAAAAATGGATAAATCAGAACTACCCACAGCATGACCCTTCTTTCATGATCCTGGAAAACATGTGTACAGTGAGGAGGAAAAAAAATAGTGAGTTGAAATATTCTTAATTGATCAAACCAGAAAAACTCAAAGATGAAAGAGAAGGAAGTTGCACTTTTTTAAAAAAAGATAAGTGGACAAAAGTGCCTTTGGTAACTTGTGCCTGGTTTCTCTGGCTGGATCTCAGGCATGTCCTGTGCTCTCTTTGCAGGTGGGATTTCCTGTGACACCTGCATGGATCTTTGCCAGGGAAAAGTGCAGAACTGGGCCTCAGTCAGCTCTCAAATGTCGATTATTTCAGATGAGACAGCCTGGCTCATCCTTTGGGCAACAGAACAAAGATTTTCCCCCTGACATTAAAGATACCGATTACCTTTCTGTCCCCAGTTTTTTGAGTTTTAAATTTCAGATTCTTCAATCACAAATGCAAAACTCTACATATTGTAAGAAGCAATTGGTCTGCTTACAGACACATTCAGGCTTCTCTTTTTGGGAATATCACCTTAAGTGCTTCAGGAGAGCAGTTGAGGATAAGTCCAGGTGGATGGAGTGCTAAAGTGGGGGGAATAATTCCAGGATTATAAACAGCAGGAAAAATCCACAGAAGAATGAAAACTCAAATCCAGGATTTCCCCAGTATAAGGTGCAATATTTTTCAGACTTTCAGAGTTATTTCTGGTTGTATTAATGAGAGAAAGATGACCTCAAAATGTTGTGAGAGAGCAATAATTCTGCTGTTACACCAAAGCTATGCATGTGGTCCTCATTCAGTTAAATTTTGGCTTTATCCTTATTTATTTTATTTAAGTAAAGTAAAAAAATGTAAACAAAAATGACCTGTAACCTTGTAAAGGTGGTGACCATGTTAAAAATAAAAGCTAATAATAATCTGGATTTATTAGCTAAATAAATAAATAAATATTATCTGCTCTCAGCAGATACAGAGGCTAAATAACTCTCTGGTCTCCAGACAGGGGTGGTGGGATCCACTCCCATGGTTGCTCCAGGAAACTTGCTTTTCAGCTGCTCAAGCTGTAATTATTTAAACTCTGTTAGTAAATTTAATATTTGTCATTCTGACTCCTTTTTCTCATGAGCTGTGAATTTGAACATGGTCTTAAGGGGAAAGGAATAAGAAAACCTAAATTTCTGTGTGGTTCTGTCCCAACATACCCTGTATCAGAAAGCAGGATTCCAATTTGTCTTCTGATTTAAAGATCAGCAGCTTCTCAAATGATTACGTAGTAACTTTCTTTCAAGTTAATCCTGGATATAAAGAATAATAGAAAAAACATACCAGAGCTACTTCTTACTGCAGTTCTTTTGCTTTTCTAGCATTAAGGTTGATAAATATTAACCAAATATTTGAGTTAAATATATGATTAATAGTTCTTATTCTAATCTGAGTCTCTGGGAAGCAGAGAAGCCTAAATTCTTCCCTCAGTGGAGTGAGAGCATGGTTCCTCCATTAATTCAGGACACTGGTGGGACAATGAAGGAATTGCATGTTGGCAACTCACATTTCCTCTAGCCTCTGGATAAAAGATTTGAGTTTTGTGCTTGCTGCCAATCCTTTAACGATCTTACACACCCTATAATCACCTTAAAAATTTGGAATAAAAGGGGGAAAAAAAAGAACTGAAAAGGAAAAGGAAAATCCTGCGGGCTGCCTTAGCCAAATGTCTTGGACTTGAGAGCTATTTGATCATTAGTCTAAGTATGGATAATCAGTGTAATGGTAAATAAAGAAATTATACACTGAAATTGAAAAATCACTTGGTAAAGGCACAAAGAATTATTTCTTTTCTGGAAGCTAACATTCCCAGTGAAAGGAAAATGCTATTTCCTCCTCATTGTGTATCACTTCTTGAAGTGTTTCTCTGCTCTGTGTGTCTGTATTTTTATAGCACTTCAGTGCTGGGATTTCCCTATGAAATGTGGCTTCACAGTCTGCCAAAAATGTTGAAATGTACAGAGAAGCTACATCTTCATCATGAATAGTTAACAGACATTAAACTCAGCTCAGGTTTTTAATATTACCTTATCTTCCACATTTGATTTCCCCTGTTTTTGGGTTGCTTTTTTTTGCCTAAGTTTTATCTTTTAGATTGTCAAATAAAATTGGAAATATATTTTCATTCAGGTTTGCATTGCTAATCTTTGTGCTGAGGATGCTGTGGGAGGCTGAAGAGTGTTCACAAGAGACCAATTCACAAGAAACCACTGGAAGAAGAATTCCAAACACACATTTGTAGAAAACAGGGATTTGAGCCTGAAGCCTTTGCAATTGGAGCAGGATGATGCAATGACAAGGTTTGACTGTTGATAGGAAGGCAGGGCAAAGGAGTTTTCAGACTTCACACCACCTCTCTCAGTTATCTCTACATTGGAGTTATAAGGGAAAATCTTTGCCCCAAAAAATTCACAATCCAAAAATGAACAGAAAGAAAAAAAAATAATTAATATAATCATAAGATCATGGAATCATAGAATGCTTTTTTGTGGAAAGGGTCATTAAAGGTCATCTATCCCAACCCCTCTGGAATAAGCAGGGATATCTTCAACTAGATCTGGATGCTCATAGCCACAAAGAAGTTGTGGGGGAGATAGATAGAGATAGGTGAGGAAAGATTTTTGGAGAAATATGGAGAGAAATGAAGGAGACACATGGAAGATGACATTACTGGAAATCTGGAGGAAGGTGCCCTGTGAAAGAGGAGGTGCAGCTCTGTGAGGACTGTGACCCATGGGTGACCTCTGCCAGGGCAGGAACAAAAAAAGTCCAATGCATACAGCTTCAAAATCCTTTTTTTTAGGTGTGCTTGGCTGGATCAGGGTGCTGTGATACAGGCCTGTATGGAATGAGGAGAGATTCACATTGCTCTGAAGCAGTGATGGTTGTGCAGGTTTCTTAATCTTGGCTCTAGAAATGCAGCAGTCACACAACAGCATGTGGCTCCATGATAGATTGAAAAAATTAAAATAATTCCAATGCATACAACATCTAAATCCTCTTATTTTAAGTACAAGGTCCACACAGTCACTGATACTAGAAACAGACTACTCTAGTATCTTCTCAGTATTCCTCTGGATGTTCTACTCTGTGTGATGTGACCATATTTCTGGTGATTTGCTCAAACCTAATGAAAGTGCTATTTACAGCACTGGAAATGAAACTTCACCTCAAATTATCCAGAAACCGTCCTCAGTACAAAACCAGTTTTCTCTGCCTCATATAGCCTATTGTCTTGATAGTCTCTTTATTTTATTAAATCAAGTATTTCCCACTTTTAATAGGCTACTGAGCCTTAAAGAACAACCTCTACCTCAGAAATGTCACAGTCTTTTTTTTTTCTCACTGTTTAGCTGCAGCTCTAAATCTTCAACCTGTTTCCATCTCCTTTTTAATCTCAACACCTCTCTTGCCCAATTTTAGATCACTAGAATTTGTCCTGGAAGATAACAAAAGAAAAAAATCTTCTTTTTCTACAGGAAAACCCATCTCACAGCTGAAATTTATTTGTGATATTTAAACACTGTTATTTCATTTAAGTTGAGCAGCTGTTGAATATTAATGTTAGCTGTACAAAGAAAGCAGACCTGGATGTGTTTCCTTTTTTTGTGTTCCTTATCTTACCTGAGAGCACAGACATCAAATAATGCGACTAAAATCATAGAATCATGAAATCATTAAGGTTGGAAAAGACCTCTAAAGCCATCAAGTCCAACCATTAACCCAGCATTGCCAGATCCACCACTAAATCACGTCCCTCAGCCCCACATCTACACATTTTTTGTGCACTTCCAGGAAAAGTGACTCCGCTATTTGCCTGGACAACTTCTTCCAAAATTCAGTGCAAAGCAATGGTGGGTGTGGTTTCATACCATGTATTCTTGTATTCGTGTATTCATCCAAACATACTTCGGATGTTTGTGGTAGATAAGAAGTAATATCCCCTTTCAAATATAATAATGTACTTTGCCTGTACAGTCAAATTATCTATAAAATTCTGAAGACATAAGGGGGAGAATGATGTTGAATCCCTCTGAAATCTTGAATACTCACATATTATACGGTTACCTTCATGCTAGACATGAAATTTGTGATATCACAGTCATATTGTCCTCATGATATCATGTGACCCCTTTATACAGAGCCATTTTTCTAGTATGGTGGGAATAGAGTTCCACCATTGTTTTTAGGGATTCAGTTTTCTGGAGATACTTGTTGGTACATTGGGCACAAAAGTCAGGAACTCTTCCACCCCACAAACTAAGATCATAATTTGTACAATAAATGTCCAACCACCTGAGTTTATTGAGACCTCTATGATCATGCTGAGGGTTGTGTTTTGACAGCTAAAAGCTGAAATGTAAATGGTAAAATAAACAGGATATAACCTCATAAAGGGGAAGAAATTAGTAACTATGTGCTAGTCACAGTGCATGATGTATCAAGAGACAAAATTTTTGTTTTCATAAGATTACTCTGTGTAGGAAAAAGTGAAAAATCCTAGATCTCATACCTCTTCCTCCTCTAATTTGTGCAGCTTCCACTGATCCAAGAACCTGCCAAGACCTGTTGCAGGATAAAATAGAAATAGGGGTTGAATAATGATGGAGATTTTCCAAGAGTGAGATCTATAGGAGAGATTGAAAACCCAGTGGCATCCTCCATGCAGTTAAATGTGGGTGGACAGAGGACTGGAGGACGTTCCCATCGATGCACAGACAGAGCAATCCTGAGTTGTCAGCAGTGGACAGAGCACTGACCTCAGAGGCTTTTGCCATCTCTAATTTTAATGGTTCCTCAAGCTGCATAGTTTAGGAATACAGAGAGATATATTTAAATGATTTGTGAGGTTTGCACATCCAAGGAATATTTTAGCTGTTGTGACATCCTGTAATGGGCTTGGTGCAGAGAAGGCAGGAAAAGCAAACCGTCCCTTTGGCCTGAATTTGCCAGGAAAGTCTCTGCCTTCTCCCACTGATGAAAGTCGTCATTTCTCCTGTAGTTCCCAGCGTATGTCACTGGCAGAGAGGAAGGAGAAGGAAAAAGGGAAAAAGATAAAGAATTAAAAAGAAAAAAAAAAAGAAAACCTCAAATCCTAAAAGTCATCATAACAAACTTGCCGCTGAGTGAAGTTGCTGTTTGGCTGAGCGTGGTGACTGCTGTGCTGTGACAGATCCTGTCAAGGAGGCACTGCCCCAGCTTGCAGGTGTAAGCATGACCTATCAAACTGAATGGGAGCTGACAGAAGGGATTTCTGCGACGTGAAACGGAGAGCTGACATGAAAACAGTGACGTGTGAGGGACCGAATCACCGCGAGCACAACTGTCACAGATGATGTCCAGAGAAATGACAGGAGAATACTAACTTTACTTGATGTCAGTTTAGTTGTCCTTTGTGTTTGGAAGAGTAACTGCTAGGAAGGGAAAAAAATTTAAAAACATACAAGGGAGGGAAAAAAAGCAGCAAAAAATCCATGTGCACATCCATTTCAGCTCAACATCCAAAGTAGTTTTTGTGTCTTCTCACAATATTATTAGCATAATTTTATTTGTTGGAATTTGTTTTTTGGTTTCTTTTTTTGACATTCCTTCTTCTAGCTAGAATGGTAGGTTTATATAAACTATTTTAAGACTGATATTTTATTTAGTCTACTGGCAACACCAATGAAGACCTGCTGCGACCACTGTTATCAGCTAATTACTGCTACATCTACAAGGATGAAATCAGTTACTTTTTCACAGCTAGAGGTGAATATTTTCAGTATTTTCTCAGTATAAAAATTAAAACCATTCCCTAAGATATGTAAAGTTTGTGTCATATTGTTTTGCAGACTTACTGCGTTGAAAACCACTTTGTCCTTCCTCCCACCATGATTTTGGGTAGCTCTTCAACTCTCTGGGCCAGGAACAATCTCTTCCTTGCACTTTTCTAAGTGCAATAAAATCTCATCTAGAGCAGGCATCTCTAGTCTGTGTCTCATGGCAATAGCCTCACTGTAGAGTAGAAATGGTTTAAACATGTTGAGATTACAATAAAAACATAAACCTTCTCATCTTCTCATGGATTACTCAGCCTGACTGGGAAAGCTGATGTTGGACAAACTCTAAAGACCCCGAAGTTCAAGAGACAGGAGATGAGTCACGACCTCCCTGCTGCCTCTGCCTGTGCCAGGCTGGATGTCAGGATTGGCATGAAGGCACTGAGGTGTGAGGGCAGCCCTTGAAAATAAAAAGGCTCCCACTTCTCCCATGGTTCCAGCTAGAACACACCAAAAACATTCCTCCAAGCCTGAAAGCAAAGTGGATTCTAAAATCCTTCCTTCCTTAGTGTCCAGAGTGCCCCAAAGTAGATTCAAACCCACTATTCTTATTTTTCTCTGAGCAAGAAGACATTGCTCAGGACAAATTACAGATGATGAGTAAAATATAGACTGGAGAGAGCCCCAAATGGTAAATTTCTTACTCTGTTGTTGCCTTAGTGATTTGATGTGGTTTAAAAAGCAAACAACCAACCAGACAAAAATCCCCAAAATTCAAACAACTTTCAGGGGCAGGTTGGATGGGTCTTGGAGCAACCTGGTCTAGTAGAAGGTGCCCCTGCTTATGGCAGAGGGTGGAACAAGATGAGCTTAAAGGTCTCTTACAATCCAAACCATTCTGGGATTCTATGGATGGGGGTAATCAGAATATTTTTGTCTGACCTTGGGTGAGTCCCTTTGCTTTGTTCACCTTTTTTCCCTGGATCTCAGCTGCTTGATCATGGAGAGATCCATTTTATTTCTGAGTCTAATTCCAAGTCTGCAGAAATCTGTAGGAGTATTTCTACTGACATCTCAGGGCTCTGGACCAGCCCATCAGGAATTGTGCCATGCCTTGTTCAGATGTGGAAAAATTGCATTTGAAGCCTTCAAAGGCTCCTACATTGTAAATAATAGTCAACATTTCATCAAATTAATTCAGCTGGCTATCAAATCAGATCATGGTTACAGCTGATCAAAGCCTGAAACATTTGTTTATAAGCGCTGTCTTTATTTTCATTTCTTCCAGTTGAGGAGGAATAAAAGCCAAAAATTCAGAACTGTCTTGGAAGATGGAATTGCTGAAGCATTTTCTTTTAGAAAATTAATACAACCTTATTAAAATTCTATATAGACACAGCTTGAAATGTCTTTTTTTTTCAGGTGAATGACATATTGAAGCAAAACAGACAAAATTATTAAATTTGAAACTATTGAAACAGTGTCAAATTATTCTTGATGTGCTGGATTTTGTTGAATTACTGTGCATCAGCAGTATGTTAGAATTTAGTGAAACCCCCCATTTTCTGACAGAAAATTATTTTATCCAGAACCAATTTAGTCTTTTCTAACACCAATTAATTCTGATCATAGAACAAATCACATAATAAATGGTACATGTGATCAAAGGTCTAACAAGTTGCTCAGAAATAGAAATGTTGAGATTATATGATAGATCTTCTTTCTTTGGGAATCATAAGCAGATAAGGCACCAGCCACAATATGATAAAAGTCTTGGAAGAAACAAACTACCTGTAAACATTTCCCATTCATTATCTTGGGTTTCTGCAACCGTGTGACAAATCATTAGTCGTAGTGTAAGGCAAGCTTTAAAAATGTAATTACTTAATCATGCAGTTAGTTCCCCATCAATCCTACCAGCACTTGTTCTTAACTAGCTTTAAAGAACAAAATTAGGAGTAATTTGTAAGCAAAAGTAATTGAGGGAAGGCTGATATTGCCAAGGTGTTGACAGCAGTGCACATGGTGCTTTTTTCTTTTAATTCCCTGGCAAAGCAGTGGTCTGCAAACTTTGCTGAGCAGCACTGCTGGCTGGTGGAGCCTTAAACATGTCCTGGTGTCCCAGGATTGAGGTCAGGAATGGGAATTGTCCTCATTTTGTGTCACCACCTTCATGGGCATCAGAAAAGAGGCATGGGATGAAGAACAGACAGGTCCATGAGATCTGGATATTAGTTCTGCAATTAATCCTGTCTGGATTTCAGAGACTGCAGCATCTGTACCAGCACAGAGCCAGAAAAGGCAAAGGATATGTTGAGAGCAGGAAGAAACAGAGCTTGTAGTCAGTGGATTTAATATTTCATAAAACTCCAGGGGATCTAAAATAGGGTAAAGTAAAAATGGCTGGCGAATGGAAACTTTTTAATGTGATCTGTTCCACTGGAGAGTGTAGATTTATCAAAGCTTGAAGTATCAGAAGAGGGGGCAAAAAGTATTTTGAACCCTCTTTTTACCTGTGAATGTTATGAAAAATTATTTGAACTTATTCAAGAGTTTAGTCTTGTCATTGGCAAGGATGGAAAAGTCTAGTGCCTTGATTTTAATCCACTTGTGAACTGCATTGTCTGCCTGTGTGAAAAACAGTGTGGCCAGCAGGTGCAGTATAGGGATTGTCCTTCTGTGCTGGGCACTGGTGAGGCCACACCTTGAGTCCTGTGTCCAGTTTGGGGTCCCTCTACTCAGGAAAGGCCTGGAGGGGCTGCAGCATGTCCAGGGTAGGGAACAGAGCTGGGGAAGGGCTGGAGCACCAGGAGCGGCTGAGGGAGCTGGGAAAGGGGCTCAGCCTGGAGAAAAGGAGGCTCAGGGGGGACCTTGTGGCTCTGCACAACTCCCTGACAGGAGGGGACAGCCAGGGAGATCGGGCTCTGCTCCCAGGGAGCAGGGACAGGAGGAGAGGAAAGGGCCTCAAGCTGTGCAAATATTTATGAAATCAGGCAGGAAAATTAAAAATTAGTTTTTTATTAAAAAAAAAGCCAAACTCAGATGGACTTTTTGCAAGATTCTTTCTTCTTGGGAACATTAAATTGCTATGCAGGATACTGCAGATGGAGGTAGACTGTTCAGGGAGATTCCTCTATACCTGTCAAGTATGCCATGGAGGAGAAAAAGACCGAGAATAGCCAAGGCAAATGGAAAAATAAAAATGGAGTTTTCCAAAGGAAACTTGCCTACTTTTGATCAAATATTTAATGGAAACTTATTTCAAGATGTGTCTCTTTTGAAAATTGGTTGCTTTTTTAGGGAAATTTGGGAGGACGAGGAAGTGTTGGATCAGTTTTCACTCTTTTGCAGCAGTCAGCAAGGCATGATGAACTAAGGAAAGACCAAAATTAAGAGTTTTCTGATATTGTGATCTATGCCCTCCCAAATGCTTGCAGGGATAAAATGGAAGAGAGTGTTTTTTCAGAAAAGAGAATCCTTCTGCTTGGGGATGAGGGGTGGAGAAAGATATTCAAAGGGAATAGGTGATCTTCAGGTGATCTGAAGAAGAAAGTGGAAATGGCTGGTGAAGGTGAAAGTTCACTGCAGAAAGTGTCTCTACCTCAGCTCAGCTGAAACTAATTAAGTGATTGCAACCCATTTATTTTCAATAATTGTGTCTGTGGGTTTATTTAGGACATGATGTTGAATGATGTCTAAAGGCACGGTCCTTGTGACACCTGATGATCGCAGTGTGTTTGTGTCAGACACCTCTTGTCTCCACCAATGGTCAGAGGGTTTATGAGAACCACACAATCAGCTCATTTCAGTAACTTCTAAATTACTTGAAACTCTGGCTAGTAAAATCTTGCCTTTTTCCCATGCTCCTGTCTTGACTGTGAGTTGCAAATAGGGAGGGAACAGAAGAAATGTTACTTTGATAGGGCAAGGATAATATGAGTTCAAAATGTAAGAAGAAATATTTAGATGAGCTATTAGGAAAAAAATTTTCCTTGTGAGGGTGGTGAGGCCCTGGCACAAGTTGTCCAGAGAAGTTGTGGCTGCCCCATCTCTGGAAGTGTTCAAGGCCAGGTTGGATAGGGCTTGGAGGAATCTGATCTGGTGGGAGGACTCCCTAGCCATGGAAGGAAGGTTGGAGCTCGTTGGTCTTTGAGGTCTCTTCCAACCCAAACTGTTCCAGGGTTCCATGAAGTGCTGCACACTCAAGGTGTGGTGCTTTGCATCACAGCAAAGAGGCATTGGAGGAAATTGTCCCAAGCAATGCACTCAGGTAATTGAACTTCTTTTCCTTAGGGACATTGTGTGTGTGGACCATGATTTTCATTTGCTGTTTTAACCAGCAGGTATTTCAGGACCAGGAACAAGAGTGTTTCCCTCTAAGGAGGGGAATTTTGTACTCAGCAACATTTAAGGAAAGATGAGCCAACTTGACACATCCAAAACCCTGGAAAAAGGCAAAGTGAACTCACCCAACAGAAACCATTTTCTCCTCACAAAGTCTCACCCCTAACTCCAAACTTTCTACACTCTGAGGATGGGTCTTGTTTAAACAATTCATAATGTGATGGTACCCGGTATTTAGTAAAAGCACTGAAACTCTTTCATGGTGCCACAGATTCACTTGCTGAACATGTCATGAGGCAAAATTTTATAGGCATTGTAAAATCTTTTTACCACACACAGCTGCATTACCCAAAATGACTCAAATCTGCAGGGCATCTGAAACACACACTACAGCAATAATAGGCTTTGCTGCTTAAAAAGTGATTATGACTAATGCACAAAAACAATTATCACCAAGCTTAATTGCAAAGGATTAAGCACAGCATATATATGTATATAACTATGCATACATGCATTTAAATTTATGTTCATATACATCATATTCCATATTTAGGTTCTTACTAGGAAAGAGGATCTAACAAAAAATAAAAATGAGGGGAATATGATTATTTCTGGAAGAAAAAAAAAAGAAAAGAATATAAAGCAAAAAATAACCCCACAAAACCAAGAAAATTCTTGTTCAACAGAAGATATGGAAGTCAGCCAGAAAGCACAGACAGTGATCTGAGTGTTAAGGGGGTTTACTGAGAATGATTATATTGAGTTCTGTTTGAGCTGAATGTTCATTGACAGTATTCTAATATTGAGAGTGATCTGCAATTGATCCTCAGGCGAAGACAGCAAAACATAAAAAAGGTTAAATTCTATTTATTCTTTGCATTCCCAACATAAGTTTTAAAATCATTTATAAGCCACAGGTACAACCTGTGTTTTTTATTTATTCCCATCCTTGGAAGTGTCCAAGGCCAGGTTGGACAGGGCTTGGAGCAAACTGGTCTAGTGGAAAGTGTCCCTGCCCACAGCAGAGGATGGAATGAAATTAATTTTAAGATCCCATCCATCCTAACTGTCCTATCTTCGATGGTTTCTAAAATCTGAATTAACTTGTCATTCATGATTTTTTGCTAGCTGCTTTATGAAAGAGCTTATATTTTTTGCCTCAACAACCATATTTTCATGGACTTCCATTCCTAAATTATCTGGCCCATGTACTTATATTTTTCCAGGCTATCAAGATTGTCTGGCAGTATGATCTGGAGAAAGGTGCTGTATTCCTACACTGGCTAAATCCAGGACAGCGCACAGCATTTCACACCTGGCTACTGCCCAGTCCCACCAGATCAAGTCAACTCAGTGTGTGCATAAACTTTTCCTATAAACCAGCAGAACAGGTACCAACTGCTTTATTACAATCATTGTTTGATGAGGTTATTGTTATTTTTTTTTCTGAGTTTCCAGCTGTGATGGTCCTTAAGGAAGGAGGCAGTTGTGATTAAAGCAGAAACAATTAGGAAAAATGAGCTAAACCCTCAACTGTTGCCAGCTTCATTGACTTCAAGAAAATTAGGTCAACTGATGTCAATTGGGTGCCCCACCAGTTGAGTTATCTCTTCCTTCTGCTCCAGGCTTTTGCTGTGACCTTCAGTAATTACACCATGCATCAGGCACACTAGTGGAGAGACTAAGTTGTTTGAAATGAGGTGGATAAAAGAGAAGAAAAAAATACAATGATTGTTATTAGTATGAATTGCAGTAAGGCCCATAGGCTGGGAAAGGCAATATTTGTAGTGTGCAATCAAACATGGGTAGGATGATGCCTGGGAACACTCTGTTCCACCAGCAAGGCTTTGTCAAGCAATCCTTTCACCCCTGGCTGTGGATCACTGTGTTAATAACTGTGTCAAGGCTTCCTTGATTGTGCTGCTACAGATGAGTCGTTTGACGCAGCTTTTTAGACTCTGAGGCTGTGTTTGAATTAGCAAACCTGCAGCAGCAGGTCAGTGGCACAGTGTATCTCCTCCCATTAAATCCTTAGCACAGCCACTGGGTTGTGTTTAGCTGTATTTTTATAGAAAAACTCACACAAATGGTTTGGGCAATGGCACTGGAGCACTCCCCATCAGCAATTTGGATTTGAGGGTGATGGTGGCTGTGTGTGTGGATATAAACACTGCTGTGCCAGGTGCTCTGACTCCCAGAATTATCCCTGGCTCTGTTGAAATATGCAACATATGAAGCTGAAGAAAATCCAGTGCAGCTCTGTGGTGTCTGTTTACTCTATATTCAGATATCTCCTATTGAAAACTGAGGTTCCTGAATTTATGGTGGACAAAAATTACTGATTGGCTTAAATACCAGCAAAATGCAGACATTCTGCTTGGCTTCACTACAGGTATGGATCTTAGGATTGTTTTGGCTGGATTTACTCTTTTTTAGATAATTAGAATCCCAAATATTTGGGGCCCATAGTGATGCTTCGTTGTTTACATTTTATTAAAGACTGATTTCATTGAATCTAAAATTTAGGCATGTGGCATTAACTCAACAGCTGCTATAGTAGAAGGAGAGACAGACTTCTTCAGAAGAAACTTTGTCCCACATCTCTTAGATGTGTCTCTCCAGATGGGACAAATTTCCTTCTGGATGTGCACATCCTCCTCTATCAACCATTAAGGGAGCCCAGATGAGTTGCTTGGAATGTATGCCTGGTGTTTTAATGATAAAATTAAGGAATTAATCACATTCACAGACCTGAGGTTTGTAAAAGGAGGCTAGAACTTCCAAAACCCTAGGAAAGTTAATGGGAATTAGGTGTTTAAAGCCAAAATTAGGGTAGAACAGGGCTGGTTCTCCTAGAGAAATATAGATTTTTTTTCTGATTTTTTTTTTCTAATCAGACTCACTCCACATGACATTCTGATTAGGTAGAACTACATCTTGAACTTTTGAAGGATATCTTAAAAGTTGAAATTCAGTACCAGAGGAAAAGTTATGCAAAACCTAAAAAAAGTTTAAAATTTACGTCTTTATTTTTTTCATAGTCTTTTAAATATGTTTATGTGGTTTTTTTCCTATTAATGTTACATTTGAAAAATTCATTCTGTTTTGTTTTTTTTATTTTTTTACCGGTGAAAAACTAGACCTTTCTTGTTAAAAATCTGGTGTCTTTTAAAAATTCAAATTTGAGAAAATGTCAGCAGAAAACCCTGATATTTTACTCAAAGGCTGCTGTGTTTTGCATTTCTGATGGAAAAAAAAAATCAGGAAAAAAATTTATTAGCTCTTTAGGAGAACATCTGTTTGTGATTGACTTAAGTCATTAGTGTGGTGTTTTTGTTTTGCTTCTTTTTCTTTTTTTTTTTCTCTTGAGAGCCAAACTTCAATCTTGTTCCTATCCTTTCTAATAAAAATCCCCGATTTTCCCCTATCAGTTTTGAAGAGACCAAAACGTTCCATTTTCACGAGGGGGAGAAAATAGCAGTGATTAAGTCGAGCTCTACACCTCTCAATAGAAAACAGATATTTTTTATGGAAAGCGGCCACAGCTGCACGTAACAACATGCATTAGTGCATCTTGCAGGGAAATGAAATCGAACAGCAAGACACGATCATAAGCCTATCTTGGAGTGTAGTCAATTTGTCCAGTAAATATTGTGGCATTAACAGTTTTATTTGTTGATCATTTCTGATGTTAATGGTAATGGGCCCCTTTGGTATTGGGATATTTATGTCTGACAGCGTGGTGCAATTTACATTAATAAGACTCATTAATTTCAGATGGTTTCTTCTATGGAGGAAGGAAATATTAGAAGTGTTTTGTGGTGGTTTTTTTTCAGCATCAGTCTCTCTCTCCATGCAGCACAGAGCCACTAAGCTACATGGCTGTACAACAATGAATGCTCCCTTGTTGTTGCTATTAATGATTTCCTTGCCTGCCAAAGTTGAGGGTAGATAAATGCCTCTTGGAGGAACTATCTTGCTTCCACATTTTCTTAGATTTTTCTTATTTTCCTTAATTTTTCTTTTTTCTATTCCCCCTGCTTTTTTTCTTTTTTTCTTTTTAGAGTTTTTTTAAGTTGTTTGGTTCACTGGATTTTTGGTCTGCAGAATTCATAATCTCAAGCAAAACCAAGAAGCATTTCTATTTCCTCCTCCCATTTCCTACATCCTCTTGGCTTCCATGATGATGACAATCCTGGCCATCATTTAGAATCTGGATGCTAAAATTAATTACAACTTTGTGGGAGGATCTATAGGAGAAATGACAATTCCTTCCTTGAAAATGGTAGGAATGACTCAGTTCTTTCCTGCGTTCAATTTTTATAACAGGAAATAGAAAGCTAATTACTGGTTATTAAGGGCTTTCTAAATCTCTCTCTCTTTTATTAGTTGGACAATGAACAGTTACTTTGTATGAGATGGGAAAAGTCAAAGCAAATAATTTATTGGGACTGATTTCCATAATGGGTTTTCAGGCACAGGCTCACAGCACTGGCAGCTGACATGACAGCCACTGTCCTGCCTTAGCTGCAAAATGGTTTTGATTCTTCATGAAAATGGAAAACTCAGTATTTTAGCTCTTTAGAACTGAGACAGATGTACTGGACAAAAGTGCACTGACTCACACTCTCTAATTCCACAATGTGAAGATTTTGGTTTCATTTGGGTTGACGGTTGGTTTTTGTTGGGTTTTGGGGGTTTTTTTTCAATATCTTCTCTTATTTTATTTTGCAGTCTCTAAAAAACATAAATTTGAAAGTGTGATTTTTTTCAAGAAACCCAGAAAACATGATAATTTCCTAAGGAACTAATTTAAGCAATTAATTGTATAGGTAAAGCTGAGGAGTAGGGCATTGGAATTAAAATGTGAGGGTTTAGTTCAGGGAAAAAAACCCAAAACAAAAAGTGAGGGTTTTAGTCAGATCTAATTGAAAAAAAGAGAGTTGGGGTTGTTCAGCCTGGAGAAGAGAAGGTTGCAGGAGACCCTTAGAACCCCTTCCAGTGCCTAAAGGGGATCCAAGAGAACTGGAGAGGGACTTTGAACAAGGACATGAAGTGACAAGACATGGGAGAATGGCTTCAAACCCACAGACCACAGGGTTGGATTATAGATGAGGAATAAATTCTTTCCCCTGAGGGTGGTGAGGCCCAGAAAAGTTGTGTCTGCCCCATCCCTGGAAATATCTGAGGCCAGGATGATAGGATGGTTTGGGTTGGAAGGGACCTTAAAGGTGATCTCATTTCATACCCTGCTAGGGTATGGGACAGGGACATCTTCCTCTATCCCAGGTTGCTCCAAGCCCCATCCAGCCTGGCCTTGGACACTTCCAGGGATCCAGGGGCAGACACAGCTTCTCTGGGCACCCTGTGCCAGGGCCTCCCCACCCTGAAATACTTCCTATACCTTCATATTCTCTCCAGGTATTTCTAACCACCTTCTTTTTGCCATCAGTTCTTCTTTCACTGATTGAATAAAGAGATGAGGTTTGATGAGCACAAATAGCCCTGCACAGATTTCCCCCTTTTTCATAACTCGTTGACAGTTTCATTATTTCTGTTCAAACGAACCGGAAGCGTAAATTCACGCTCTT
>NW_005054377.1:1622642-1624582 GCF_000277835.1 Geospiza fortis | reverse complement strand
GCAGATGCTGAACAGCAGTGGGAAAAATAACTGTCTCCCTGTTTCCCTGGAGCTAACCAAAATTGCTGCCCCTGGAGCTGAGTGAGATTTCAGGGGCAAGCTGAGAAATGCACATTTCTCATGATGATGCCCTGATTAAACTTTCCTCTTTGTGTGTTCATGTCCTTTATTTGCATCAAGGACCAGAGTGGTGCTGCCTGTAATGCAAACTGCCCCTCTGTGGGTACTTTCTAATGCTGCCAACAAAAAAAAATGCAATAAAACAGTAAAGGGAGATATAAAATAAAAATAACAATGCAATGGAACAAGTTTACTATGCTGAATTAATGTCCTTATGGTACCATCATATTAACGCTCCAATTCATATTTACATGGTGACTGCGCAGAAATACAGATTTTTATTTTCTCCCAGTGTCCCTCCTTCTTTGCAGCCATAGAGTTGTTGTTCATATGAACAGCTTGTGGGTGTCACCTACTAATTACCCAAGATGCAACTTTATAAATGCACCAGGCAATATCAGTCCTCTGCAGGCTGGGAAATGAACAGATCAAGAGCTGAACTGCCAAGGAGGGCTTGGGGTATTTGGGATATTTGGAGGTGCTGGTGGGTGAGAGCTGATCATGGACCATCTGTGTGCTCTGGGACCCAGAAACACCCATGCCCTGGGCTGATCCACCCCTGTGAGCAGCAGGGGAGGGAGGAATTCTGCCCCTCTGCCCTGAGCAGGTGAGACCCCACCTGCAGAGCTGCCTCCAGCCCTGGGGTCCCAGCACAGAAGGACATGGAACTGACACGACCACTGAGAATTTCAGACGGATGGATCACCTCTGCTATGAGGAAAGGCTGAGAGAATTGGGATTCTTTGGCTGGGAGAAGAGGAGGCTTCAAGGTGACCTGAATGTGCCCTTCCAGTACCTGAAGGAGCTGACAGGAAAGGTGAAGACAGTCTGTTTTCAGGGACATGGAATGATAGCCCAGAGGGGAATGGTTTCAGACTGAGGGTAGGTTTATTTAGGATTTTAGGAGGAAATTCTTTATTCAGAGGGTGGTGAGGCCCTGGCACAGGTTGCCCAGAGAAGCTGTGGCTGCCTCATCCCTGAAGGTGTCCAAGGCCAGGCTGGACAGGGCTTGGAGCAAGCTGGGATAAAGGAAGGTGTCCCTGGCCATGGCAGGGGGTGGAACAAGATGAGCTTTAAGATCCCTTCCAACCTAAAGCACTCTATGATTCTGTGACTCTAATAAACCCACCTTAATCCACCCAAGAATGTACCTTAAGATAATTTGTCTGTTCAGGGACAGATTCACCACCTATGAGAATTAAGACCTAATTCTGGCTGTCTTCTCCAACCAAACCTTACCACTACTTGAAAGGGATGTAGTCTTTAATGTGAGTGAATAAGAATCAGAGACTGATTTTTCATTTTTTAGGATCAGTGTAGATGGGAATCATATTAGATTGCATGCTAATATAAAAAATCTATAATTATTTATTTGTAATTGTGCCAAAGTTGAGATATTTGGCTAGAAAATTATTTGTCCAGAGTTGACATCCAGCTGCTTGCTTTTTATTTCTGCTTTATCCTTTTTCCTCTGGAAGGGTAGTGAGTCTGATTTTGTTTTTTTAATCCTTTGAAATGTTTATACTAAAAGACCTTACTATTCAAAAGAACAAGAAGAAAGAATCATGAAGATATTATTAGTTCTGCTTGAGGAATCACTTAAAACAAGATCAGGGATGTTGTTCATGTGAAACCTTCCCAGATTTGGCCAAACTGTAAGCTTTTGGAAACTGCTCAGTAATAAGACAGTGCAATTATCCAGTGGTTTAGTCTGAACTCAGCATGATTCAGCCCCTCACGTCTCCTGCAAGACTGTAGATCCTTGTCTGCTTTTCCCAGCTCCTTGGTCTCAGGGCTGGGCAGCCTGGGACTGGAAGACT
>NW_005054377.1:1579496-1622590 GCF_000277835.1 Geospiza fortis | reverse complement strand
GTGGTGCTGGAGAGCTGCAGCCAACTCTTGCTGCTGGATACCTCTGTCAATGGGAGCTGGGGCTGATTCCTGTGGGTGGATTTTTGCTGCCAGAGTGCAGATCAGAGGAAGGAAAAAGAAACTGCAGAGTCCATTAAAGAATTATGGGATGTAGAAATACTAGTCTGATTTTGTTGTTGTTTCTAGGTTTTAAACCTAAGGTGATCACCTGGACTGAGAAATAATTCAGGTTGGTTTTTTTTTGGTTTTTTATGGAAACCAGACTACAACATGCTGTTGGAGCCAGTGCAGAGGAGAACTGCCCTGCCCAAAGATGCTCTGAGTGTTGGAGCCCCTCTGCCTGGGAGACAAGCTGAGAGCTGGGAGTACCAGCCTGGAAAGGAGAAGGCCAAGGGGACACTTTAGTGACTTTTCCAGTGCTTAAAGGGGCTCCAGGAGAGCTGGAGAGGGACTTGGGACAAGGGGTGGAGGGACAAGACACAGGGAATGTCTTCCCACTGTCAGAAGGCAGGGATGGATGGGATATTGGGAAGGAATTGTTCCCTGTGAGGGTGGGGAGGCCCTGGCACAAATTTCCCAGAGAAGCTGTGGCTGCCCCATCCCTGGAAGTGCTCAAGACCAGATCGAATGGATCTTGGAGCAATGTGGTCTAGTGGAAGATGGCCCTCCCCATGGCAGAGGGGGTGGAATGAGAGAATATACTGATAATGTACCTTCCAACCCAAATCTTTCTCTGAATCTATGATTCTATGCTATCAGATCTTCAAAAAAATTACCTTAAGGAGTAGTTGTATGCTGGCAACCTTCATCCTGGAACTGCTAAACTTCAGAATTTTGATATTCTGGGAAGATTCTTTATTTGCTTAATTTTTTTTTTATTAGCTGAAAGTTGTGTCTCTCACTGTCCAAGTGAACCCACTAATTTTTCCCTGTAGTTCTGAGTCTATCCATGTCCTGTTTCAAAGAGGAGGCACTTGACTACTGGGCTTCTCACAGTGCCCTAAAAGCTGCGGCCTGTTTTCTCCAAGAAAACTGAGGAAAGAGAAATAAACTAGTTGTAACCACTCCAAATGCCAATTATCAAGTTATATATAAATATTGCTTTTCCCACCCAGTGCCACAGACAGCTGCTTAGAGGTAGCAGTACAGAAATCACCTCCTGAAAGGTGCCCATGTCCTTGACAAGAGCACCAGGATATTTTTGTGGGACAGCTGCATTTGCAGTTGTTCCTCCATATCTGAACATATTCCCTAAGTGGATTTGCTCTTGGTTCTCTGCTGAAAACAAGGTTCCCATTCTCAGCGGTGACACAGCTTGAAATAAATCTACGTTACCTAAAAAAAAAAAAAAAAGAAAAAAGCCACCGTTAAGAGTAAATTAAAGCAGATACGTGGGCTTTGATCAAGTTACAAGCAGGCAGAAGTGTTAATATACTGGAGCATTTTCACAGCGGAAATGAATTACACCATGGGCCATGCAACTGTAAAGTCGAGCGGAAATTGTAACAAAAAAAAAAACAAGGACTGAGTCTAAACTGTGAAGGATGTTGGCAAATGTCCAGGAAAAGGTATGGCTGGTGCCAAGCTTGCATAAAAGAATGGTTTAACAGTCACTCCAATTGCTATAACTGCTGCTTCTTTTTTTTTCTATTTTCCTTTTTTTTTTTTTCCTTTTAACTGGTTTTCCTATTGTAACTAATCTCATTAAATAAGGCCCATTGTCTCTCCCCCTCAGACAACAGGCTCATTCAGAGGAGCTGTGCCATGCATTGAGATCCTCCAGCAGGGTCTGAAAGGGACAACAGCACATCGTAAAAAATAGGATGGATTGAGTGTGTTCCACCCTGAAAGGCAGGAAAAAGCCTTCACAGCATGTCTGAAATTCAGCACCATTTGAAGACATCTATTGGAAAAGCCTGTGTGAAATCCTATCAATATTTAAGATTATTGGGAGGTGGGAGAGAGGAGAGTTTTGGGCATGTCTGATGATTCCATAAACCTATGACAGTGTGACAAAAGAGGGGATCAGCCACCAGGATTAGTGTGAGGGTAACAGAAGGAAGGCAAAATGTAATGCAGAGAAAGGTCAAGTTTGAGGATCTGATACAACTCCCTCAATGGAAATGGGAAGTTTTGAATAAATTAATTAGAGAATTCAGGCAACTCTAGTTATAAAATACCTAATCACTTATCCACCCCTTCCCTTTATTAGAAGAATACTTGATGAATGAATGTTGATCATGAAAAAGCTCCTCAGAAGATAAAAGAAATAACACAAAACTTAGTTCTATCAAGAACACAGAGATAGATAAAATAACATCCTTATAACAATTACTGTGTGTAGTAACCAGTGTTTGTAACTAAAATTCCAAGGCAAATCTAAGTATTTGGTGTCCTAAATCATTCTGACACCCTGGGAGAAGACACCAACCCCCACCTCTGTTCAACTCTCTCTTTTAGGTGGTTTAAATGTTCAGCTTAAGCTCTCTGCACCTCCCATGCAGGATCTTATAGAAAGCTGATGGCTAATATACTGCTTGTCCTGTTTAAAGGGAAAAATAATTAAGAATTTGACTTACTATTTCTTTATCTGAGTGTGACCAATACCTTTCAATCTTACTACAGTCAGTCAAGGTCTTTTGGACTTTTGACCATCACTGAGCAGCACATGCTGTTGTTGAGGAAAATTTCCCTGGTTAGGAAAAAAACAGCATATGGATAGAAAAACAGATGTATGGGTAGATAATCTTCAGGTATGAATATTATCCTCAGTGAAATGATAGATAAAATGTCAACTTCTAGGTGAGTTTCCATTCAGTGTTGCACCTATGGAGGACACTAAGTGGAATCCATGTGAGTTAAATAACTTTTATTTTGGAGAAGGATATTCTTGCTAAGGAAATGCACACAAAGAAAAACTGAAACATCACAGAACCTGAAGCAATAGGAATAAATCACAAATATTAAGTAGATTAATAATAACTGTCATGTTACATCCCAGAAGCTTTATCCCTCAGCCTTGGCACTTCTCTCCACAGTGGTTTTCATTAGTGGTTACAGTTAAGAACAGCAAGAATCTGTTCTTACCATTTCCATTAACATTTTAAGAAACAGAGGCATTGTGGGCAAATCAAACTCAACTGGACCATGAGGTAAATCCCTCAGCCACAGCCAATTTGGATCCCATTTTACACAGAGCTAATCTAGATTTAAACCTGCTGAATTAGACCTGAAGTCTCACAGTCAAGTCAGCGAGAGCTGACTCTGATTTTTTCTTCTCAGGTGTAAGAGGACTCTGGATGCTCATCTGGTGTGAGCCATCCATGTACAGCACTGGAGTCATCAGAGCTATTTATATTTAATTATCTATACAGGGAGATAAAATTATTCATAATTTATACCTCTTGATCTGCATCCCCTGTGGTTTTAGTGCTTTACATAAAAGTTTAGTACCTGGACAGTTGCTGAGTGATACATCTGGTCTGGTGGTTAAATGACAGAGGTATTTCCATTAACATTAGCTTAAGCTATTTGCAGAGCCAGGAAAAATATTGTGGATTACTTTTAATATTTGGATCCTCCAATAAATTGTTTGACTTTAATAACAGTACTTTTCATGTCTTGCCTATGACATTGCCTGGGTAACACACTAGTAAGTGGGAATGCACTGAAGAATTATTTGATAACATCATGGATGTCTCCTGCATATTTGTGTAAATGGATAAATAATGAATTCTTTTTATAAAAAGTTGTGCTTGTGAAAAGGCATGGCCTTACCGCCTATCTGAAAATTCCTTACAGAAATTCTGAGAATTTCCTTCCAGCTACCACATGTGAATTGCAAGGTAGATAATTTCCATGTATTGACATTCTTTCAAATATTTATTGTGCTTTGCATGCATTTATAGAAAGAGTTTGTTGAGTTTTTTTAAAGGAAAAAAAAAGCTTACACACTGCGAAATAAGATGAGAGTTAAAACTTTGTAAGAGGCAACATCTTTGGAGAAATTTTGATTACTTTGTAGCTCTTACACATAAAAAGGAGCAAAAAGGAGTACTTCTTGACACAATACCAGGAATAATGTGCATAATAGACAGCTGTAATTCATCCCCAGGTACATTATTAGTACCAGCTCTTACGTAGGCTCACACAGCCAGAAGAGTCCACGCTGTTCTTCATTTTTCACCCACTGCTGCTGTTGGGCAGTACTACCATGAGAGTGATCCACAGGTTTTTGGTAAGGTCAGGCTGCTCCAGAATATCACCCCACCAAATCTGAGAATCACAGAATCATTTGGGTTGGAAGGGACCTTGAAGCTCACCTCATTTCAACTCCCTGCCATGGGCAGGGGCACCTCCAACTATCCCGGGTTGGTCCAAGCCTCATCCAACCTTGCCTTGGACACTTCCAGGGATCCAGGGACAGCCACTTCCAGGGATCCAGGGACATCTCTGGGCACCCTGTGCCAAGGCCTCGCCACTCTCACAGAGAAGAATTTCTTCCTAATATCCCATCTAAATTACCATCCTTCAGCTTAAGGCCATTCCCCCTTGTCCTGGAAGAGCTTGCCCTTGCAAAATCTCCTTTTACAGCTGTATTGAAGGTTCTCTTGATGTACTGGGAGGTCTCCCTGAAGTCCTCTCTTTCCTCTTCCATCACCAATGTGAACAGCATGGTTTGGATTACAGAATAATTATTTCATTTAAGAAACTCTTAGACCTTTCCTTTGCTTATTTACAGGCAGCTTTTCTATTCCTTATCCATAGTTCAAATACATTTACCCATCATTTTACTGGTATGTTAGGAATTTCTAACATTGCCAATTCCACCCACATGCCAATAGGATATGATGGTGTTTGGGACAGGAAGAGTGGGATCAACTTCAGCTAACTCCATCAGCCACAAAAATGGATTTTTAAATCTCAGCCATTTACCTCATCTCCTTTTAACTTCTTTAAAGCATCAGCTCTACTTTGAGGATGTTGGTTTCAAGAATCACATTTTTAATCACTCACAGGTGTTTCCACACTGCCCCACTTTTGTCAGTGGCACTGAGGCAGATTTTGGAGGGCAGTTCAGCTGTGTGAATGTAGAGTCTTCCTTCAGGATTCATTGTGACACTCTTCCCATCCTATTGACTGAATTAACTCACTCTTAGACTGAAACTGGGATCCAAAATGCTCACATAGGAACAAATGTCATACATGTCGGCATTTAGGAGAGCTGAGTTACAACTCAACGATTACGTTGGATGTAGTTGTCTCTATGCGGGGTCACTATCCTGCTCAGATTTAATTTCATTTTAATTAAATTTTTATTTCTTTAATATATACTTTTTAAATTGTGTCTGTCACCAATTGGCTCCCAACTTTCACTGCAGTAAAAATAAATGGTTTCTAAGTGTAATACATTTCCAATTCTCAACCTGACTTGCAGAATAAAACTCCAAACCCAGAAGAAAATCTGATCTCTCCAAACCTTGTGAAGAAAAATATCCCCTTTTTTATTGAACTTCATGCTCTGTTCTGGCTCACTCTTATTATAAACTGCTGTTGATTATCTAATTCTTCTGGGCATATGAGCAATGCCAGAATGTCGGTTTTACATTAAAAGGATGTAGTTTAAAAAACAAAACAAAACCCTAAATACAGAAATAAAATATGTGTTTAATTAGGGCTTTAATCTTTCCTGAGCTCATTAAAGAAAAAAAAAAAAAAGTAGGGAATGGATGCCCATAGGGTCTGATAATATTTTCCTAGAGTGAAAACTGCTTCTACAATATATATTAGTAAACATCCATTTGTGTTAGTAATTAACTTCAGTGTTTTGGTATCCATTTATTTCTCCTGATTTCATGTTCCAGTCCAGATCATTGTTAAATGAGCAGCACCATAATAGCCCTGATAGAACTGTTTGGACAATTGTTTTTCAGTTAAAGCTGAGCCATAGCTGATCTCTATTTGCCCCACAGCTGGGCTTGCAGATCTCTCCAGACCTTTGCTTTTGGGCAGATGAGCTGGACAGAGAAAAATTCTATAAAAAATTCATATATTTTGAGGCTATTGAACCCAAAATTAAGAATATTGAATTTCTCCAGGAAATAAAAATAGTGTTTTCGTTAGGCTGCAATAACATTAAAAAATATATAAAGAAGAACAGGGGAAAAAAAAAACAAATAAAAAGAACTATTTCAGAGAAAAAATGTTCATAATACACAGAAAAAAGGCTTCTAGTATATAAATCTGCAAGCACAAACTGATAAGCAAAGCACAAGAGGCATGAGGAAGCAAGTGAAATTCCTTCCTCCATTAAAGAAATCTGATTGAAAATATCTGATGAAACCATAAATAAATGATCCCAGAAGATAAATCTGGAGGAAAGAGGGGAATATATTGAAGGAGTAAGGATCACTGTGAAATTTCCAAATATTTTCCTGAAAAACCCAGAGAAATTTTTCAGTCACTGGTGTTGAATGCGTTTCACTGACAGGTGGTAAATGTATTTCAAAGACAGGTGAGGAAGAGAGTGAAGGAAATAAATATTACTAAGTGGTTCAGAGGAAACTGAAAATACTTTACTGGTCATATGAAGGGCCAAAACAAAATATAAAAAGTAAATTAAAATGTTAATATTGTTCCTTAAATAATCAAATCTGAGCATACCTGTGCATATTCTTATGTCTATGTCCCCTGTCTACAGATTTGTGGAGTGCATATTTAATGAGAAATGCAGAATTGTGTGTGTGTTGTTTTCTATCATTAAACTCTTTTTTTTCTCAGTCCTTTTCTAAAGGAAATATTTTCTATAGATGATTTACTATGAAAAAATATTTGCAAAATTATGAAAAATTTTATATACCTCACTAATGTAAAAAAGCTAGAACTGTTCTAACAGTCCTAAGAAAAATGAGCAGGAGATATTTTCAAACCATCCTGTCCAGTCAAATATTTTTGTTTCAATTATGTCTTTCTTTTTACTCAAGGTAAAGGCGTTGCAAAGATGTCTTTTGAGCATGCAGCATCCTGGATTTTTGTGTGTGAGCACTCAGTCTGTTCCTGGTCATTTTTTTGATGACTGCCAGTCAGATTTGTCCAAAACCTTGGCAGAGACCAAGCCAACAATTACAATCTATACCAGACTTTGGAAAAATATCTCAGTCTGTGCTGGATCCTGTTAACTGCAATAGACAGAAAAGTGTAATGCTAATTTTCTGTATAATATTGGCTGAACCAATTAGGTTTTCAAACCTTTGTGCCTGAAGTTAAGCATATAAATTATTTTTAAGGTATTTAAATAAAATTGGCTAGGTTTTCTGAGAATCTTCTCAGCCAATTTGCTTTAGACTTCATTAAAACTTTAGGTGATCGGTGTAGCAGCGTCATCCATGCCTGGGTTAAACTGAGACTTTTCCTTTTTATATTTTAAATCCCAATTTGGATTAGGAACTCAATTCTGAATTATGTCCTGATCTTATTTCTAAACTTGCCAAGAGCAAAATTATTATAAAGAATCCCAGACAGATATCTTGTTCAGGACAGGGACTTAATCCATACAGGAAAACAAGAATTATCCTGCATATTTTAACATGGAAATTTCAGCATGTGTTTTCATTTGAAACCAAAAGTTTTTCACCTTTTTTTCTCAGGGCAAAATAAGATGCACTTCCTTTCTCTAAAGCTTCATATGCTTATCTGGGAAGTGGGCACCAGATGCACAATTTTGCTTTTATTTGAGTAAACTGGGATATCCCAGCTGACTTTCGTTACTGGTATTATTGCTGAGCTATTGGTCTAATTGGTATTGGTATTATTTCTGGGATATTGATATCATAACCTGAATACATTTTGACTGGCAAATTTAACCACAGAACTCTTTGCTAGACTTGAGGAGTTATTCCAAAATATGTAGCATGACACATGATACATTTCTGTGGGAACTTGGTCTTAAATAACTAGTCTGTTCCAAAAAAAATGTTTTATTCAGATTTCTAGGGTCTTGGAATTGGTATTTTATGACCTATTAGGTTAATTGCTTGGGATCATCCACACTGTTTGAAAGATCTGTCTTCAACAGGAATGGGTTTTGACTGTCAGTTTGCCAAACAGACACAGGGAGATCAAATTTATCCAACTGCTGCAAGGTTGTAATGTGATCCCATTTATATGTGCATACCACACATAGCAAAGTGGAACCTCAGTTCCTTATTAGAGTCTCTGAGTGCTGCAATACAGTAAGTGAAAAGGATCAAAAAGACGAGAGAAAAATATAGCTCAATTTTCAGAGCAGCCACAGCTTCCCCTGAGATTGAAATTTTATTGCTTTAGACAGTGCATGCAGATGCAGTAATAAGTGGTCATTGCCTCTAAAAATCACAGTATCATGGAATGGTTTGGGTAGGAAGGCACCTTAAAGACCACCTAGTTCCAGCCCTCTGCCTTGGGCAGAGACACCTTTATCCTGGTTCTGACCAGGAGAGGGTTAATTTTTGCGGTAGCCAGGAAGGAGGAGGTGATGCCCAGGACTTGGAGGTGATTCTACACCTCCTTTCATCATTTTCTGGGAATGAGAGGTTTCCTTCCAGGCTGGGATAGTATGGTAGAGGTCAGGTATTTTCTGGTTTTGGGAGTTCCTCGAGGTTGAGCAGTAATATTTCCTTTCTTGTACCCTCTGTCATCACAGTTACTGTTCATTTTCTTACCTCACTGCCGTTCCCAGTAAATTGTTCTTACCTCAACCCACTCTCTTCACCCTCTGTGCCTCCAATTCTCTCCAGTCCTCTGCAGTGTAAGGGGAGAGGGAAGTGAGTGAGCAACACATGGCTTGGAGTGATTTAAGTGGGAACACTAAATCAGAGAATATCATTCCTAAACCATGGCGCATTCCACCAGACCAGGTTGCTCCAAGACCCATCCAACCTGGCCTTGGACACTTCCAGGGATCCAGAGGCAGCCACAGCTTCTATAAGCAGCCTGTACCGGGGCCTCACCACTCTCACAGAGTGAGAATTCCTTCCTAAATACAACAGGAATTAATACAAGAACACATAACCTCTACAGTAGATAGTTTGTGGAACTATTTGCCAAGAATACAAATAAATTAATCTTCAAGTGCTATCTGAAACTAAGAAATAGCAGCGCCTCTCTGAAGCTGTGTTTCAACTGAATGAGAAGTGATGGGCTTCATGCAAGAACTTGAAAGTACAAGGTGTGAGACTCATCTTGCACCTTATTGAAAAGTTTTGCATGCAACACCAAATTTTCCTTATAGCCTGTGGAGGTGACTTCTCTTTTTCTAACAGCAGTGTCTCAGCTAGATGGGATGGATCACTTCCAATAGAATGTCCTTTTCCAAACATTTTGGTAAGCAGCAGCAGAGGAAATGAATCCTCCCTCATGATCATCTTTATGGAGCCCCGAACCATCAAGATGATGGTCTTGCTTGGCCCCTGACAGCAGTACTGGTAATTGTGGTGGGATCTGTGTAGCAGCAAGGACTACTCCATTTGGTGGTTATACCCTTCACTGGATGGAAGACAAGCTTTCATAAAATGAGGCAGAACCATTTAATTTTATCCTTTTAATGTAGCTGCTATTTTGTTGAGGCTTTTCTTAATCAAGGATGGAATTTTAATGTGATCTGGAAGTTGGAGAAAAAGCTTGGAAACATTGTTATTGCTATTTATATAATTGTTTAGTTAGCAGTAGTGGGAGGTAGTAATATCATCCTCTGCATTATTAGAGTGAAATAAATGTTGGGAAACATTGGTCATGACAGAATGAAAACAAAAAAAAAATTAAAAGAAGAGAAAAATATTCTCTCTCCTGTTTTTATAGTAACAATAACATCTATAAACCAGCCCAAAGAATAAGAAATATCATGTTAGAACCAAACATGGATATAAAAATAGTAACAAGAACAACCACCAAATCTGCTCTTCAGACAGAAAACAAGGTAATTAACTCTGCTCCCATTCTGATGGTTTCATTTGAATTTATGTAATTTCCTTTATTTTCTCCTTTGTTTGTTCTATTCTCCTTTACCCGTGTGCTTTTATAATTTCTGTTGTTTATTCATGGTGGAGCTGGTTGGAGCTTTCAATCAAAAAAAGAAAAAATACAGAATAGGAAAAAAAAGGAAAAAAACCCTAAACAACTGCACTATCCTCCAACTGGCCAACATGGAGGTTGGAGACCACACGGGGATCAAAGCGATATGAGGACAACAGGGGTTTCATTAAAATGTTCTCCTCGCTGCCTGAGGAAAGAGCAGTGAGGACAGAGGGAGAGGGGGAGGGGGGAAGGGAAATCATCTGGTCCAAACAAGTTTAACTAAAAAAAAAATCCAAGCAAACCACCTGTGGTCTCCTTGGAAACTGGCTTGCAACCCCTCCAGCCACCTTTTAATGAAACCCCAGAGCCCCTTTATTAATTTATTAAAGAATCTATTTTCTGAAGATTCATAAACCGCGCATAACTCATATTCCAACACATCTCTGCTATGCTAATAGCGCATGCTGCCATGAATAATTAATTCTTTAATTAGTAATAATTAGAGGTTGTTGTATAGGTCAAACCATTGGGCTGACAGCATGCTACTGTCAAAATGTCATTTGAATTAACAGGACTGTGGCCCTTTCTACACAGAATGGTTCGTTGTTTGGGGTCGGTTGTCCCCTCCCCTCCAAATTTTATTGTTTTAAGAGTGAGTTGCTTTAGAAGATGTGGAACACATAAAAGGAAATGTTTAATACCATTTAAAGGACAAAAGAAAAGGCTGCAGACCTCCAGAAGATGCTTATAATGGTGGATCTTGGTCCGGGCATTGTTTGTTCCCTTTGTGGGTAAAGGAAGAAAAAGGGAAAGGGATAGAAGCAGTTGCACTGACATTCTGGACTAAGCCAAATCATGGCTTTTGGGTCAATATCACAACTTTTTAGTCAAAATCACTGTTCACTCTCCACATCCCTGCAAGGGCTGCATTTGTGGGTCTAGTTCTTCTACTCAATGGGTAACCAGAAGAATTTAATCCCTGTAACTGCTGCACCAAGGTGTAGGTTCAGCTCCTTTCTGTTTATAGTCTGAAGGAATCTGAACCATGTTCCCCCACTTTTTCAAGGGAATATAGAAGCCACTGGTATAGACAGGCTTGAAAACTGAGTTTTAGTCCTGCTCTGCACTATAGGAAACAAACTGTCCCCACCAATAAAAAGGTAACAAGTCACCCTATGATTTGAGCCACTTGGTTGGAAAGAAGACAGTTAAGAAGCAAAGGGAAAACACCAAATTCATGAGAGAAATATGCTGAAAGTATTGATTCTGCCTCTATTTTTTTCACTCCTGGTTGTGGCAGCTTCTGGAGAAGGGCGACAGCTCAGACCAAGGGTACAAATTTCCCAGAAGAGTTCTTCCCTTGGGACACAAAATGCACCAGAATTTCTCCTTTTAGGAACAAAGGGCTTATCTGAGCTTTGGAACAGGCTCTCCAGGGAAGTGGCAGACTCACCATCCTTGGATGTGTTCAAAATTGGCACTTTGTGATATGGTTTAGTGGACATGGTGGAGTTTGGGCAAAGTTTGTATTTGATGATATTGGAGGTCTTTTCCAACCTTAGTGATTCTATGAAGTGATGGGTTGGCTGGACCTTCAATCTCACCTAACACAGATGTTCTGTTATAAAGAACAATTCCTATATAAAGAATCTGATGCATGTAAACATCCTTTTCTGATTAAACATCCTTTTCTGATTTCTTTGTATCTTTTTTGGCAGAGGGAGCAGATATCTTCAAATGCATTGGGGTTATTACCAAAGTTGCACCACTGAAGTGCTGGGGGAACATAAATGCTCAAATGAATGGCAAGAATCTGTCCTGATTTGGAGGAAGAGAAGGCAGAAAATAACTGCAATGGTGGCACAAGATAGAGAAAATGTGCATCAGATGAGGTAAATCACCTGGGCAGAGACCCACACTATCACAATTCCACTGAGCTCAGCTCAGCTCAAAGACTCCTCACGTTGCTGCTGTGCACGACAGACCCACACACAAAGCTCTGGTGGAGCAAGGGATTTGAATCATGCATTTCATTCCACTTGAAAGACCCCAACCTGAATGGGTCGGTGCTGCTGCAGTCATCACAGAAATACAAACACACAGCCTTAATCCAAACTAAAGTGAGTGAAATGAAGTCCTTAAGTCACAGTAGAATGGATTGGAGCCCAAGAGCCCACTTTTTTCCTTTCCTGCTCTGACTAAAAAATACACATACTTTCTTTCTAGGAACAACCAGAAGCCTTTTTATTCCTCTCTTCCTTGCCTGCTAACAGAAAAAATTAATAAGTGGAGGCTAAGCAAATGCAAAAAGGGTTTGAGAATGTTTTCCAGTTAAAAGGATATTAGAAAAAAACCTTTTCCATAAAGAGGGAAAAATATTGAAAAATATGACAAGATAATAAACACATAATAATAATATTCAGTGGTGTGAAGTGGCAGCTATTTTGCTGCTAGTCAAAAAATTATATTATCAGAAATCCTTTTGTATCATTACATATTGATGTTTAAAAAAATATGAAACAAAAAGAAAGCCACCAGAGACTGTACATAAATGTTGTTTTCTGTTGACAATGCAACAAGGTCAAGAAGGATTTTACATGAAAGCTCTTTGAAATCTATATCAAGGGTCTGGTTTGTAAAGCAGAACAAGTATGGTGGTGGTGGTGGTGAACATTGTTGTAGATATGCTGCTTGCAATACAGGGGACAATTTATGTTCTCCTTCTGAAAAAGTACAAAGGTTTATTGGTGTGCAAATGATTGAAATTAATATGTTAATCAGATTTTCAAAGTCAGCAGCTTGTGTTGGATTGTCAAAATACCCTCAGTGGACAGTAATAGCAATAGTAGAGTATTGGCCTCAGTGTTAAAAATGGGACAGAACTCAAACATTTGTCACCAGAGGAAGCATGATCAGAGCTATGAGCACAGTTATTAGCCCAAAGTTAGACAGCAATTGTTTTCCTTAGAAAACATACCTTAGACTAAGGCGGGAAACAGCCATCAAGATCATCAGTTCCAAACTTAAGACCATCTATCTCCATGCCCACTAAACTATATCACTCTACTCATTTTTTGAACATTCCCAGGGATGGTGATGCCTCCCTGGGCAGCCTGTTCCAGTGCTTGACCACTCTTTCAGAGGAAATTTTTTCTGATATCCAACCTGGACCTCTGCCGGCACATCTTTAGACCATTTACCTTTGTGCTATCATGAGCTGCGTGGGAGAAGAGGTCGAACCATACCTCCCCACAACCTCATACATGTCTCTAGTCTAGAAAGCACACATTGATTAATCCACATGTCTCTTTTTCCCCATCAAGGGCCCAGAAAATATAGGGGAACAGATAAATGTATGTTCTCACACTGTTTATTTTTTACCCCTTGCATGCCCTTTCCTGGCAGAAGACCCAGACTTTTGTTGTCTCTACCCACTTGATAGGTCTTGTAATTCTCCCCAACAAAAGTCCAGAACCACACATGGCTTTGTGGAGCTACCATGAACTCTGCGAACCACAATCTGTCTCTTCTGTTCCTCCTTCTGTCAAAAGAACTTCCCTTTTTCTGTTCTCTCACAACCAGCTGCACACCATTTCTTCTTAGGATTTTCGCCACTGTCTCTTAATCTCTTTTTGTATGACAGAATTGTTCCATTTATTTTTTTTTCCTTTTCCACCTGTTTTTCTACCTATTATTTCCACAGTTCTTTTCTTCAGAAAACTTGTTATTCAACTCACTCTTCCAACAAAGAAACTTTTATTTTGCCTTGTTTTCATACTTTTACAGTCATCTGCTCAGTTTCTTGCACTCTTCTTTTTCAGTGGTTATCAAAACATCCTGAATAACAGATGTTTGGTCTCTTAGACCATGCTCTGTCTCGGGTCATCTTTGTATCCAGGATTATCCTTCTGCCCTGTTACAACTGTCTTTTAGCTGTGCTCAAACAGCTTCTACCACATGGCACCTCCCAGCCCATTTGACCCTTCCACTGACAGTTTAATACTCAATGGCACAATTCTAATGCACTAACTTTCAGACTTATTATTTATTTGACCAGTTCTTTTTGTTTTGGTCATTATCCCTGTGGATAAACTATCACCATGTACAACACAATGCAGATAATGCAGCCCCTTGCAGCAGGCTTCCGTTGGAAGGATTTGTGTTCACACAAAGATTTGTGTGGCTTGTTCATGCACAGATCTGTAGGTCCTGCTATACAACACCAACCCTATTACAGAATCACAGAATGGTTTGGGTGGGAAGGAACCTTAAAGTTCATCCAATTCCAATCCCCTGCCATGGGCAGGGACCCCTTTCACTAGAACAGGTTTCTCCATATCCCCCCTAACCTGGCCTTGGTTGGATGTTTTAGATGAATTGAAGCAGTCTCTTTTAGTGACCTTGAGTCAGCAGCTTCTGCCAGGTTTGTCTGTGAGAAATGGCAGAGCCAAGAACACAAACCAAACTTTTGAGAACAGTGCCAACTAATGCTATGAAGAGTCTGTCTGGCCAAGGATCTCAAGCAGTGATGGCTCTGAGTTCAAATCCGAGGTGTTGGCTTAACTTCCTTTGTTTAATTTGTCATGGGAATATCAGAAGAAAAAGCCTGCTTTTGACTTTTTCCCTTAACTTCCTCTCCATGACTAGAAGAAGATCCTTACCACGGGTCCTAAATTCTTTTTTCTTTTTTTTTTTTTACTTTTTCCTTCTTCTTTCTTCCTTCTTCTTTCTTCTTGTTCCTTTTCCAATAGAAGGACTACAATGCTTCATGTATTTAATAAAATGTACTGGTCCGAAACACAGATCAGGAAGGCCTAGGATCCAAATTTCTCAGTTCTTGTCTGAATTCTAAAATTATTTTTGTTTTGTGCTCATAAATAACTGGACCTTCATCCTGGACACAGGATGTGTCCTGGTTAGCGTGGTATCACTTTGGCCCTGACATTTCCCCTTTCTGGTTATTATCAGAGTTATTATAGATACATAGGTTGATTAAATCATAAAACATTGCCCTGAGGTGCCCATTTTATTTTTAGCTCAGAGGAGACTCAGTAGCCTTGGAGAGCTTCTGTGTGACTCCTGTGGATTCCTCCCATGTTTCAGGCCTCCAGGGCCAGGGCAGCAGCACTGGGACATTACTGAGCATCTCAGCATTTTAGGACATCTGGTCACTTCTTCCCAAAGCTGTAAATGAGCAAGACTTGCCAGGAATTTAATAAAGGGTTTCTTCACATTTCTTTCTTGAACAGAAAAGCCTAAATGGTCTCTGTGGTTGGCAGTGCCACACAGAAATTCTGCATTGTTGTTGAGCCACAATTCTGTCATCCCCATTCCTTTTTCCCAAACTGCAAAGCAGAAGTACAAGGCTATTGTGAAGACACTTAAAAATCTCTGTATCTGATCATGCCAAAGATTCTCCAGGTAGGAAACACAGAAAAGTAGAAATTTCTCAAAAAAGGGAACATTTTAATCCATTCACACTTTTATTCAAAGAGTCATTTCTGTGCAAATGAAATGCTGGTTGGGTTTGATGGGCTTTTAATAGTCATTGTCCCACTGAGAGTACTGAGAGTGGGGCTGCAGTGATCCTTCTGCTCTGCTTTTGGGTTCCAAAGGGAACAGGTAAAGTCAAAACTCTCAGTTTCAAGCTGAAGAGCAAAAAAAATCAGCTTGAAGAATACATCTGTACATCTTAGATATTTTTTCTGTCTGAATCACTGGGTTTTTATTCCATAAAGAGTATGTAGATGACATGTAAATGTTATGTAAATTGGGTCCATAGTCCATTAAAGCACAATATTATAATCACTAATACCCTATAGGCATGGACAGATCAACCAACCAAGTTTTATTTGATCTTTGTCAGAGGAACTGAGCCCTTTTATGAAATATTTTGTGTACATGCCTTTATTGTGAAGATCATCATTTCAAAATTTGCCCATTTGGGATAAATAGATGTTGTTGATGTGCCATGCAGCAAAGTTCAGCCAGGGTATTACTACCAAAAATGCTATTTATAGACTGACCAAAATGAAAGAATCTTGCCTTCCATGGAGAAATTTCATCTGAAGTGATCACCTAATCAGCAGACTTGAACAGCCTCAAATTGGATACAGCACTTAGCCTTCAACACCTGCTACTTCCACTATCCAAATGAAATGGAAACATGGGTATACAAAAGAAGACTGGAGGGCTGTTTGGCCCTTGCCTTGGAAAAATATATTCCTTACTAATTGGCACAACTCTGTTAATAAATATTCCCTGGTTTACACAGCCCTCCTGTTTACTTAATGAAATGGTAGTTGAGGGGTTAAGGGGTTAATTGGAGAAAGGAAATGAATCTCCAAATGTATCAAAATCTGATAAGTGATTTAGCCTAATTAATAATTTACGTGTCAACATTTTTCTGGGTGCCACATGCAATTCGGGAACATAAATAATAATAAAAAACCACTAGGTAAACTCACAGCAAATTGAAGGCACCAGTTGAAAAGAATGTGAAATTTTCTGTATTGCAAACACTTTCCCAGGGTTTTTAAAGAACTTTTCTTGTAATATTCAATGATAAGTGTGTAAAGTGGTAAACTATGGAATCACAGAATGGTTTGGGTTGGAAAGGACCTTGAAATCAGCCTTTTCCAAGCCCCTGCCATGGGCAGGGACACCTTCCACTATCCCAAGTTGCTCCAAGCCCTGTGCAACCTGACCCTGAACACTTCCAGAGAAAGGGAAGTTTGTAAACTTGTCTTGGATGCTTGTTCAAAGGTGGTGAGCAATCAGATCTCCATCAGTAGGAGTTATGCTAAATACTGAGCAGAATATACTATATTTCTGCAATTAGTTCTGGAATAATAATATATTAATATTAAGATCCAAACTCATAATATTAAAGATCCAGGCTCCATGAGCAGGGAATTGTCAAGCTGCATTCTTGGATATATGACAATTATATGTGAACTAGGAATCAGACACACAAGATTAGAAGTCTGGGGTGTCAGGAATCAGTAACATGATTAAATTAGAAAGGCACTACTACCTCAACCCATGCAAACCTGATCATAAGTGCAGAGTAAGTGAATCTCTCTTTTCCAGCATGAAGCTGTGCTGGATTTTCATTCAATTTCATATTATGCACTGCATAATACAGCATTTCTACAAAGTTTGTGTATATTTGGGCAAGTAGATCCATATTTTTAATGCTCATTTGAAAATAATTAACCCTTAATCAGTGTGAAAATGTTTTTGGGTTATATTTAGAATCTTTAATTGTTCCTTTTCTAGATTTCAAAGAAAACTAAGAGAAGATAACTCTTAACATTTATGAATGCATATCAGATCCTGAAACTTCTGTTAGATAAAATATCATCTTTTTTTAGGCAAATCTGTTACTGTTAATGTGTTAGATATTCTATGGAACACAATTCTTCCAGGCTGAGATTACCATGTCTTAGTGGTGGAAGGAGCAATCCCTTCATATACCCTGAAAAAATGAGATGGGATATGAGAAGCACAAAAAATATAAATAATTGAATGTTGACAGTTAAAAATTTTGGAGATTTATGTTCTTTCCAAAGAGAAGTCAAATACGTGGATTCATATTGAGAGATAAGAAAAGCCTTTGTCTTAAAATCCTGCTATTTTGAGGACTTTATCACATTTGCTATGAAGCAGCTTCTTGGTTAAGGGATTATCAGGCATTCTGTTTGTTTGAATGATGGGAGGACAGAAGATGCATTTAGCAATCCTTAAACCATCCCTGACACCACCAGATGAATGTCAGGTCTAGTCAGGAGAAACAGAAATGATAGGCATTCCTCTGCCTCCTTGAGCAACTTCCTCTATTGGAAATGACATATACCCCTCATGAATGGGTCCTGTACAAAAGCTTTTGTACCACAGACGTGGCACAAACTTCTGTGGAACTCTCCAGAAGGGCATGTGCACCACAGCGGGTTTCATCTTGCAAAAATAGTCCCATAATTTTGCTTCAGTAAAGCAACTGAGGTGCTCAGCTTAAAGGATTTCTATTGTATCAAAAATAAATTCTCCAAGAGAGAAAAGTACCTCTATACATTTACAACTTCCAGACTGTTTCATCCCACCGCAAGATGGGATCGACTTTGGAACTGCCTAAACTGACACACAGATTTTCTGTTTAAAATAATACACCTGAATTCCGCATTAGGAATGGCGAAAAAAAATTTAAACTAGCTACAATTGTTGACATGCAGGACATTTGCAACAGCAGTTAATGAATTTATTAATTATTTTCCTGCCTATTTCATCTTTGTCTGCCTTCCTGTTTCTTCTGCCCGTCTCTCTACCCAGATATCTATCTATTAATCTTCAAACCACATATGAAGTACAGCTAAAACCACAAAACTCTCATTCAGGGTTTCACATATCCAAGGAACCTAAGTGTTCTCCTAACACTAACATTCCTCTGGCACACAATTTATAAAACTTTCCTTCCTTTTCTATGGACTTTGACTATGTGCCCTTGTCAGGACATGTGAGGTCACTGATGTTGTCAAAGATGATCTTTGTCAGTTATTGAAATGAGAACTAATTTGACTTAATACAAGCTGACAGACAAAATAGTTCATTGGTAAAACAAGCCAGTTCCAGAAACTGGTGCTAAAGAAGAGTACAGGAGCAAAAAATGTGCATTTACTCTCTCAGTTCAGGTTTTGAAAACTAGGGCTTAGCAAAATGCATCCACCTAGATACTGGTGAGAAAAATGTCTGATATCATACTTCTTTCACTGTATTTACACTTTATATATGGCTTGTTGTAGCTTGTTCTTTTACAATTTTATACAGTTAATTTCACTGCAAGAAAATTACCTCTATGATTAGTGATACCATTGTAGAACCCATGAGACACTGACATTATGACCAGGGAATTATTCTGAAAAATCTATATCCCAGCAAATTTTGTTCTGCCAGGATAGAAAATTACTGCTGTGTGGATCACACAAATCAGGAATTCTTGATTCTTATTGTGTCAAGGAAAAAAAAAAAAAGGTTGATTTTCTTGAAAGTGATAAGGCTGATTGACTTTTCTTCAGGTGCTAAACTTTCCTGAGCAGAGGTCTGTGCTCTCTGCACCCAGCCCCTGCTCCCCTGCCTCTGTGAGTAAACTAGAGATGAACTTTAGTGCTTGTGGGATTGAGGCCAGGGAAGACAGGCAGTGCAAGGAAGATTAATGTGAGTCTGCATGCCATTAAAATTAATCACTTAAAATTAAAGATCCCCTATCTTCTGCTGCCCCTTGAATGCTGTTGATATGACAGTGTCATAACTGATCTATCCAGCTTGTGTTTATCTCTTAAAAGATAAATTGAGATATTCCATTTCTGCGCAGTCTCAGCATGATGTGAATCCAGCAGATTTCACATATATGTGCACATTCCTTCTTTACAGCTCTGACTCATAAAAAGGAAAGGAAGAAAGCAAAGATAAAATAATATTAAACACTAGACCCTAATATTTAGCAAGTGACTGCCATTCCCAAGGATCATATAAAGCTTTCTGAAAATGACATCTCTTAAGCATTCGCTTCACCCATCAGTGAAAGGCAGTCACCTAAGGCTGCTTAGACTGCTCTGAACATTTCCCTTTAAACAGCTTTGAATGGAAATTGTCTCTTTGTTCAGAGCGAGAATGTTTATGGAAAATATTCATCTCATTGAATAATAATAAAAAAATGTTGTTTTCCACTGTCAAAACAAGCTTGTTTTGTTGTTTTTGCTTTGTTTCAGTTTATTTTCTGTCTCAAAACAGACAACTCTTGAGAGTACATTTAGAGGTAATAATGCTTTTAAAAAGTTTTATAGGAAAAAAAATGATTTTTTTGTTAATTGCTGAAACCCTCCTGTTAATTACTGATACCAAGCTTTCATGCCTTAATTTGATAGCTAAACTACAATGCACTTGTGCAGGAGGACCACTGAAGTACCTAAAACACCAAATATATTTCCCAGTCCTGTAATGGAAGTCACAGGATCTTCAAGTGCTCAGGATTAAATTCAATAATTGAACAGAATTAAAAAATTCAATAATTAAAATAATTCAATAAGCGAAAAGTATTGAAAAATGAGAGAACTATGTAAAGTTTAAAGTCAGAAAAATGGGCTGGCCACAAAACTAGGGCTGGCCAAGTAGTGAATTTTTGGAGTTCAATGAAATATGTATAAAGGAAAATGTCTGAGGAAAATAATATATCAAGAAAATAAAATGGAAATGTGCTTTGTACATTGGGTTGAACAAACGGAACTGTTTTACTTAAATAAAGACACTACAATTTCACTTCTGACAAATTATATTCATTTTAAATTTGTAAAATTATTTATATAATATTTTGAATTGGAGAGTCTTCTAAGTAGAAAATAAAAAATTATGGTAATATATTTTCAGTTTATAGATTTTCTTTACATATGTGCACCATCCCAAAAAGTAAAAATATGAGAATTTCATTATTCACTGATAATAATAAGGTCTTTCTAAGAAGCTTTGATTCAAAACTTCCCTTCAAAGATCCAATTCAGAAAACCCTGAGAATTATTATATCATAAATATAACATGTATAATCCATTATTATGTATTTCATAGACAGATCTTCCAAAGACTGTTTGATGTGTTAACCAAAAAATTACTTACCTTCCCTCAGATCTTAAACTATTACTGGATTTCTTTGAAGCACGGTTGTTTTTCTGGCACCTTGGCCTAAAACAAAAAAGGTCAGGAAAGGAGCCTAAGATATTAAAACCAACCAACTTGTTTTCTGGGAATAGGAACAGTTTCAGGTGATCCTGTGTATCAACAGAAGCCACTTCTTTTCTGTTCTAATGTTTCAGTGACTGTGATAATAAAGATGAGGGGATGGGCTCTAGTATTGACAAATAGAGATTAGGGCAGGTAAAACAGACATATCAATTCATTTCCCTTTTCTTGATTCGAGACACACGGTGCAAAAATCCCTCTGTTTTCCCAATGTGTCTGAATTTGTATGGATATATTTACAGTTTTATGTGACATGGCTTCTTCTGCAGGCAGGCTCCTGTATTATGCATCAGATCCATTCTCTGTACTGTTTTATGGTGTGTAATTTTCCCTTACAGTACAAGTCAGATTGCAACAATGATATATTTAATAAAAAATTAGATACACTTCTACTGCCTCACTTTTCTTTTTTTTTTTCTTCCTTTCATCCATTATACTGACCACATCAAGTCAGTGTTTAAAATAAAATTACTCAAATCACTGCTGAATAAGTAAGATACTCTGCATGCTTCAGCTTCTGTCTCAGCCATGAAGGATAAAGATGTTTTGTAAAGAGCTAATGCCTGCCACACTCCTGAGTTATGGGTCACTAAAGAAGCTGAACACTCACCTGAGGGATAAAGCTATCCCTCACCTAATATATTTTCCAGAAGTGCAATGTGCCCATAATTTCTGGATGTCTGTAAACTCACGAGTTGTTACTACTGCTCTAGTTTGGTTCAGGGCTTCTGTCCAAACCCATGTTTTGTGAAATCTCCCTCCCTTTCACCTCTTGCAATTAATGTACTGGTCAAAAGGTTAATAAAAAAAATAAGCCAGCAAAATACATGCCCCATTTAACCCTATAAAACCAGTGCTTTCAAGTCACTATTTTTCAGGAGAGGAGTGAAAATGGACACCTCCTGTCATGGTCTGAAGATCAAAACCTTTGGGATAGTGGAGATCCAAGCCTGGGAGTGCAGGTGCTGAAATGTGTTGTCTCACAAGTACTGAACCCTGCTGCCAGCACCTTCTACCCACCACTGCCACTTTTTTCCAGTTTCAATTCACTGTGCAGTAAAACAGGCTTGAAGTTTACATATAATCAAATTCCTGTGTAAGATAATGTGCAGTATCAAAATAGTTGCAATTCTTTGCTCAGCAAGAGCTGCCTTCTGTCTCAGTGTTGATCTGTGTTATTAATTCCATAACTTCTTCAATAAATTCCAGTCATGGAGCAAATCCCTCATGTGCCTTCATTTCTAACCCACAGTGGACACCCATCAGAGTTAGTCTGGGTAAAGAACTCACTGAGGCACAAGAACTAGGTGTGACCCAAACCAGCCTAATAGTTGGGCTTGTGTTGATGGTTGATTGCACCATGCAGTATTCAGAAGTTACTTTCAATCTAAATTATCTTATGAATTTATTATTGATATTCTATGGTTTACATAAAGCTGATAGCACGCATTTACATTTTAGTATGTTGGATTTTTTGTTCAACAGCAACAGCAAAACTTCTTCTCAGGTAGGAAGTTATTACAAAAAGCTCTGAGGCAGGAACTGGAGAACTGCGGGAGAAAAGATTAAGAAAGTCCCAAAGGACACGAGACCAGAAACCATGAGAGGTTCACTAAAGCTAAGAAAGTAGCAGGGGCACAGAGCTGAAAGAAGCTTGATGTCTTTTCTAGGCTGGAGGATTTGGAATGTCTTACAGAACATGACAGCCTGCTCTTAAGTAGCACCATAACAATAGGAAAGGCTGCTCAGATGGGGTTGGGAATTACCCAATGCAGTGATGCTGTGGAGACATGGATGGATCATAATATGATAATGAACATGCAGCTACATCTACCCAGGGAAGTAAAAAAATGCTAATCTGTGAACATGGGGAAATTATCTTGGTTACTCCTGTTAAAACGGGAGTTTGGTGCCTGTTCTGGTTTTGGTACATGCAACTGATCTTCTTCTAAACCATTCTATTTGGGAGTTAACACAATAAAGGGCCTTTTTCAGTGGATACATGTATGCGATCATCTTCTTTTGGCGGTTAAAAGAAACTAATAAATTATGTGAGTAAGAGGCAGCAAATCTGTCCTGGCACTGGTTAACCTGCATTTAACTTGTCATTAAAGCACCCAATAAGTTTAATTGAGTCTCAGAGAGGAATATGGACTGAGATCCAGAAAGGGAAAAGGGATCTGATTTCAGGGCCTGCTTTATCCATCTTTCATCTTTTAGAAAGTACTTATGCAATTGCATAAAGGGACAGCTGTGTCCCAATAGGAATAATTTTTTAGCTCCTTTTACAGCTGCTACCTGGATCACTGATCCTCAGAATGGATGGTATGGGGAGATCAAATAGAACGTTTTAGCTTCACTGCAGTGACCAAAGGGAATATTTCCGGGTTGTAGGAGCTGATATCAAGGGAAAAATTCTTTATTCAGATGTAAAATGTAAAGGAAGAGAAGGAAAGTTAGGCAACTGGTCCAAGTAATTAATCTTAGACTACAAACCAGGGAGGAAGATGGGTACCTCCAGAAGTGATACCTCTTCTGGCCTTCAGTTCCTGGTCCAGAAGTATGAACTCTCCATTGTCCATCCTAAGGCTGTCAGCAGGTGTCCAGTGCCATTCAGACAAGTACTGACCACATATAAAACCATAATTACTATCTCCATATATTCTTTTCTTTTTTCAAAAGTGAGATGAATGAATCTCACAATCTCTGGATTTGATGAGTGGGCTTTGTTTTAACTCTCCATGGGTGCCAGTAGAAGACAACCATGTAGGGAATCTTTTCAGCTCTCAGGAATATGAACTTCAGCAGAATCTGGGAAGCTGAAACCTATAAAACATCTGGGACAATGAAATCAGGTAATTTGAATTATTCTGCTTTGCTTTTATCAAGTTCTTCAGGTAGTCTGCAATGGACTGGAATAAAATTGGACACTGTTTTTAGATGGAGCCAGCACTTTTTGAAGTAAAACCAGCCGATCCATTTAGACAGATCAGACGCAGGTCAGTGAATTCAGAAAAGTGGCAGACTTAATCTGGAGTTGAGTCCTAAGCCCTCAGGAAAGAAGAGGACTTCAGAAAACCTGTGCTGTGTAGGATTGTTGTCATGGGATTTCACAAAGTTCAAGAAGACCAGCACAGATGTATCTTCATTAAGGAATGGCTTTAAGGAGAAAAAGGTCTGGGATTAAGAGGTCCATAGCAGAGTAATGTGCATTCCTTGTCACCCCATGGGACACGGCTGCTGTTGTGGCAAGTGTTTCCCACGCCCTGGCTCGTGTCTATAGGAGACTGCTCTGCCCTATTTATGTGTTCTGGGCTCTTCCTGCTGCCTAATGTTTTTTCCAGTCAAATATGACAAACCAAGGGACTCAAACTGAGGGTGTGAGACAAAGGCCTGAGGGTGTGAGACAAAGGGCCAGCTGGAATCCAGGGTGGCATTGCCTTCACCATCCAGTGTGGTCATATCCATATTGCTCCCCAGGAACCAGTAGGGCAGAGGCTTTTCCCTGAATGATGCTGGCATGCTGGGCATCGCTCCTGACATGCACCAACTCTTCCTCCCACGGGAACGGTGCCAACACCTCCAGACCACCTCCCAGCAGGACTCTGCTTTTCCCAGGAATGGAGACAAGGTGCTGTGCAGAGCTCATGCCTGGCAGGAGCTCGTAGCTGAAAGCCATCCCTTTGAACCACCAAACTGCAGCAGGAGTTTCATCAAAAAGCTCTCTCCAGAGCCAGCAATTTGTGACAATATCAGAGCGGGGCTGTTATCAGCTGCCTGTAACTCTTGCACACCAGGCCTGCCCAGGTGCATCCCCCCCAGCTAAGGTGTGGGACCCTGCTGAATACCAGATCCCTTTGTTGCACATTAGTGTTGGCTGAGCTGTCACCAGAGGTACCTGTGCATATGCAGAGCACAGAGATTAATCCGATTAAACCTCCACTGACTTTTCCACATTCCTCGTGGTGCAGCAGCCCCTGTCTCTTCTCAGGTAGGTGTTAGAGCATGGGGAAGGTTAATCAAATGGTGTTTCTGGCGTGGAAACCCATGAGAAAGCGTGACATAATGAGAGGGAGAGTAGGAGGGAGTGATTAGCTAAGCTTTAACCCACCATAAGTGCCCTGCTCCTTGACCTTTTAGTGTCAGTTTTAATTGTAAGGATGGACTTTAAAAAAAAAAGGAGTCACAAAGGTTAAATTATTGCACTCCCTGACCCCAGGTTTCAGATTTTTTTCTGGCATCTGAAGACCACTAAAGAATTTGTATGATTTATACAATGAAAGCTAATATGAATAACAGCTTTAGTGACAAAAAATATATGTATCTGGGAATTAAAACTAACAAATATGTTCAGATTGAAATTGATGTAGTCACATAATGACACAGATGGTAAATTTTACTGATATATATTTTTCCCTGGTGTAGAACCACACAGTGGCAATCCAGCATGACAGATTGTATCCTAGGCTAAAACTGTGTCAGACACACAGTAATCAGAAGATGCTATCATATAATTTGCACTGGGGCCAGCCTCAGTCTTGTAAGTGTTCTTTGTTCAGCTGCACTGAGTTGTTTTTCAACTGGGTTTCCCTTCTGTAAAATAATTCTTGTAGTTTTTTTGATATTAAGCTGTTTTTTTCAAGCAATAACATCCCTAATATTTAGGTATTAATATTATTGTTGCTATTATGTAATGCATAACAGTACTAATTATTATTAATACTACTGATACCATAGAGTGGATGACTTCAGCCTGTTCTGCAGCCAGATCTGAGGTTAAATACAAAGATTTAAGTCAACACTGAATGTGCAGAGCTAGATATGAGATTAATTTCTGTAAGTTCAGCCATTCAGGCTAAATTAGACTCTCTAATTAGGATCCTGTTATTGAAAAGGTAAAAGAAATGTTTCTCCAGAGACTTTTTTACCTTATCCCTTTCAGAAATTTATTTTAGGGTAGGCAAACAACCTTGTGAGGGTGTTCAGCTCATCTCCAAAAGATTGACTCTAGTAAAATTCCTAAAATTTTGATTGCTAAAGTTAGAAAGGTTTAATGCCTTCTGTGGCAATTAATACCTTCTGTTTTCACACACTACTCATACCCATATCTGGAATTTATGGATGTGTAGAAATTTGTACCAACAGTTGTCATTCTGCAAAATCTTATATGTGGTTTTTAATTCATGTGGTGTGTGAATGATCCTTCCAAAACTAAATTCTTCTCAGTGGGTCTCAAAAAAAACACAGAACTAGACATTTTCCCCATGAAAACGTCGCATCTTGAGTTCACGTTTACTATATGCCCTTTCTTTTCCCAATGTTTTAAGGGAAGCATGGGAAAGAACTGATGATTAAGAGACTTTCTCACATTATAAAAGTCTTCAAAAATAATTTTATTTAAACTATACAGACATTTTCTTTCTGTGGTCTGTGTATGATGAGCAAAGATTCAGAAAATGCCAAATACATGTGGTTTTCTGGAACAATTCCAGGGATGGCTGCTCCACTACTTCCATGGGCAGCCTGGTGAGTTTTCATGGATTTATAGGTATTTTGGAACACTGAATCTCAGAATGATTTGGGTTGGATGGGACCTTAAAGCCCACCCTGTTCCAATCCCCTGCCCTGGGAAGGGACACCTCCCACTATCCCAGGTTGCTCCAAGCCCTGTCCAACCTGACCTTGAACATTTCCAGGGATGGGGACTCCACAATCTCTCAGGACAAAGCTGACTCCTTTATTGCTCAAGGAGTGCTGTAAAGAGAGTTGCAAAATTAAAAGCCTGATTAAACACAGTGACAAAATTAGTGTGATTTTAGGAACTAGAAAAAAAGGCCAAAAATTTTCCAGGTGGACAGGACTTACTTATAGAGGGCTGGGGGCTCTATGATTTAGCATAAAATGCTACCCAAAATCCCTGGAGTAGGGTCTAGGTGATTTCACACTGTAAACAACAAGAAAATGCATATCAGTGATCATAACTAGCTATCAAATCAACTCACCCAGGAATAGAGGGGACTGTGTATTTTTCGAAGTGCTTAAATCAGAGCAATTTGCAGATTGAGAGGTACAGTATAACTCAGAAAATTTATGGGCCAGGAATAAGAATTTTATAATAAAATTATAATGTCTTTAGGACAGATGATTGTAATGGTCCCTTCTGGCCTTAAAAATCTAAGAATATATGAAACTATTTATTTGTTTATTTCCAGAACATCTGGGGGAGGGGAGATATGAAGACACCAAAGACATATTTGTGTAATGGCTTAAAAACAGAGTTGTGCTGATTTAATTCTGTACTTGTATATGATTGCTATAAATTAGCAGTGGGAAGTAGCAGCATTTATTATTAATGGTAATAGTAAAATAATAATGATAACATATTTTGCTTCTAATAGCTATCTGTTCTATCCCATTCTCTTCTCCTACATTTCCTGTGAGCACAAGAGTTTCTTGGAACACCTGAATCTTTTAATTTGGCTGTGCTTTAATGTTTTTTCCAGTCAAATATGACAAACCAAGGGACTCAAACCCTCCATTTCAAATGCTGCCCATTTTCCCATCATTCTCTTAAGCATCCTTTTAGTGAGAGGTAGTTTGCTCAAGGAAATACTTCAGTCCTGGCGTTTAAATACTTGTGATATATATTTACATTTATAAATACACTTCAAAAATGTTTTAAAATTAATGTATATTTAGATGCATTTGTATGTGAGAGCTTGAATTTCTTAAAATTACTCTTTCTTTCTCTCTCTCTGTTTGTATGTACAGAGTTGGAAGACAGACTCTTCATGGTCTTGAGCACTTGAAGCAATGTTAAACCTGGTGATTGCAAAGCCTATTAAAGAGCAAGGCAGTTTAGCCAGAACCTAGACCTGTGCTCATCTAGCCATAAAAATACTTGTGATTTCATATAGGTTGATGGAGGATGTCCAAAGGAAGTATTGTTCTTTATAAATCCACTGGCTGACGCAGTGAACACAACTTCCCACAGCATCTTTGTGGCTGCTCAGTTCTTCTAGTCAGGCCCCACATACAGGAAAAGTTAAATTAATCCAAGTCCAGAGTGATGCCATCCTGGAAGTCTTCAAGGCCAGGCTGGGTGGGGCTTGGAATAACCTGGCCTAGTGTAAGGTGTCCCTGCCCACGGCAGAAGGGTTGGAAATAGAATAATTTTAAGGTCCCTTCCAACAAAAATCATTTCATGATTCCAAGGTCTTCTCTCCCCTACTCCAGCATGTGCAGAGATGCTCTCTCTTCTTAAACTGAGAAAAGGTTGAATAAATGTTGTTAAAAATTCATATGTTTCTTGTCTTGGATTAGTTTTCAGTCAGACCCTGCAGTCCCACATTTGGATTACCTGAGTCAAGGTGGATGGGAAAATGTGACTGGCAGACCCAAACAGACCCACACAAGCCCATGTTCCAGGAATATCTACACTCATTAAGAGGTAGAACCATTCCATTCCATAGTAATTCTGAAGACACATGACAAAACACTGCTTGTACTGATGTCTTGCCACAAAAAAAAAAAAAAAAAAAAAAAAAAAAAAAAAAAAAAAAATAAAAAAAAGAAAAAGTTTACTGATGCAAATCCCTCTTTCCTGTTAACCTTGGATTATGACCAGGCATAGAGGGTGCTGGTTGACTTGGATCAAAACTATAGCAGCTGTGCTAAGTGGATCAGTAGAAGTGAAAAGGGGCAAAGACTGATGCCTGTACTCGGCTGATGATGGATTTCTTTGGCACAGATATAACCAGGCTGGCTTAGGCTGCCATGGAGATGCAGGCTCAGCTCATGCTGGTGTCCATCAGACTGCAGGCAGCAGCTAGCTCATGTAAGGACAGTTTAAAATGCAAGTTTGCAGCTGTCTGCACCTTTCCGTGCAGGTGTTATATCTTTCCCCACCTGCATGTGCCTGAAAGAGGTCAAGTCATAGTTCATAGTGGAGCACTGGTGCTCAGGCTCTCCTGGCTCCTGCTGGCTTAACTTCCAAACATTCAGCTCCAGATGTCATAATCATGGAATCATAGAATGGTTTCGGTGGGAAGAGACCTTAAAGATCTCCCTGTTCCAACCCCCTGCCATGGGCAGGAACCCTTTCCACTATCCCAGGTTGCTCCAAGCCTCATCCAACCTGGCCTTGGACACTTCCAGGGATGGGGCAGCCACAGCTTCCATGGGCAGCTCCTGCCAGGTCCTCACCACACTCACAGGGAAGAATTTATTCCTAATATCCAATTTAAGCCTACTCTGTCTTTTTGAAGCCATTCGCCTTGTCCTGTCACACCAGGGCCTTATAAATAGTGTCTTTCCATACTTCCTGTAGGTTTCCTTCAGGTACTGGAAAGTTGCAAATATAACGATTCATAAAGATGTAGAACAGATTTTTAAAAGAGTGGGCACCAATATTTTGAATTACAAGGAAAAAAAAAAGAATAAAAAATAAATCAAGTAGTCAACAATGTAAATCTTGCCTGTAAAAAGCAGCTGCTCACCCATGTTCAAGCAGTGTGACTTCCACAAGCTGGTGGGAAGGGGGAGAGGCTGTGGCTGGAATTGCTTAGGAAATGTCACATGCTTCCCCCTGACGAATGTACACGTGTGTGTGTGTGTGTGTGTGTGTATGTATGCCTGTGTTTAGCATCACAAAATCCTTAAGGTTGGAGAAAAAGCTTTTAAGATCATCAGGTCCAGCCATTGTGTGTTGCATATCTGCATGGGCTTCATGCCTTCGTGCCAATAAACAAACCAGCGCCGTGGCACAGAGGTAAATACCAAAATCTGACAGATTTGGGACTAGTCAGATGGTCCATGGCACGTTGCCAATCCATGGTAGCCTGTGCTGTCCCAGACAATTCCCAGCCACAGCTCAGGAGCCAGCATGCACCAGGCACTGTCCCTGGTAGGCAGGTTGGAATTGGCTATTTTATTTTTGGAGGGGAGGTTGTTTAATACTAAGGAAATGTCTGGATTGTGCCAGCTGGCCTCAGGGATGGAGAGCTGATCCTGACACTTCCTTAGCTGACGAGCAGAGATGCAGCCAAAATGTCTGGCAGGAGATTTGTCTTGGTCTCACTTCTGCAGGCTTGCCTGGCAGTTAACACACAAGTTCCTTTCTCCTCTGCTGTGGCTCAGCAGTGAGGAACAAAAACACTGAATTTTGTTGATCCAAGGATGAGGAGAGGTCTGTGCCTTCATCATGATGGGAAGAAATGAAGTGAAGGGGCCAATCTGAGACAGAGAGCTTGAAAAAAAACCCCATTAGCATCCACTAACTATAGTCCTGTTCCTAATATGGCCCAAGATTTTCTATCTACAGAGAGGTTTCCTTGAGAATTTGGCTTCATCTTTTTTCTGCCCATGGCCACCTGAATGAGAAACTGATTTCAGATGGGAAAAATGATGTAAAGTGGTGGAGGGAAGAAATTTCCTTTCACGTTTTCTTCTCTCTTTAATTAAATACAGACTTCTGTTTCTTCAAGTTCGAGATATAGTATCCATTTAAAAATAATAATAATTAAGGATACTACTTATCATTTTATCTCACAGAAGGCTCACAAGGAGTTGTTCTATAGCCTGAGGCTAAAGCTAGCCCAGATATTAGCTCAACCAAACAGGGCTGTCATTGCAAGCCAGTCTGCACCCCTGCGATGTTCAAAAAAAAAGTTAAATTAATGCCAAGAGATGAACGCTAGGAAAGCATCTGAACTGTACAGAAAAACAGGGATTGCAGAGGAAGACAGGGACAAATACCTGTATTTAGTCATCTGCTAGGGTGGACTTGGATTATGGGCTCTGAGGGAAAGAGCTCAGTGGTTTATCCAGCTTTCCTACAGTACCTGCTTACATCACCCTGACTCCCCAGGTACCAGGAAGAAGAAGGTCTTGTATTCAAAACATTGTTTATAAATGTCCTTTAGCTATTGCATCTGGCTTTCCTCTCTGGTTCTACAGGGAAATAGAACCTGGCTGCCTGAATAATGGGTGAAATTAATTCTTCATTTTGGGCACACACTCGGCAGCAATTATCCAAGCTCATTCCAGGCAGCACAGAAAGTTGCTTTGTGCAGCCCAGGTAGTGGGCTTGTAAGCAGCCAGGAGGGGAGCAGGGAGGCCTGTTGCTGAGGGGAAGTGTCACCAAGCAGCCTGGCAGCAGCAGAGCTGTCGCTGCTGTGCCTTGCCATGGACCCTGCAGCTCCAAGGGGCAGAGGCACCACAATATGTCAGGGGCACTGCTGAGTTTCAGCTCAGTGGAGGGGACAACGCACACACACCTGGGGACTGGGGAACATCTGCTGGAAGAAGTCACTTGAAAAATAACCTTGCAATGGCTTGGGAGAAACATCTGTGCAGCAAATGCCATGCTACCAGTAGTGGAGGGATGGGAAGGCAGAAGTTAGGGAAAGCATAAAGAACCATCTTGTGTCAATAATTCAGGGAGCTGGTGACAGCACGGGGGGAATTTAGGTCAGCACAAACTTCTTTGGCTCTACAGCTTTTGTGCACAGGAGCTGGTGCAGCAGCTGTCTAATTGAAATGTGCAGCAATTTTACACTGACCAAAGTAAACATCAGGGAGTCAAACTTTCCCCCTTTTCCCCATTCTCCACGCTGAAACTCTTTCTCTGTTTTGTTGTTTATTTCTTACAGGAGTTTGCTCAGATATGTTTCCTACTCTGTACAGAAATATCAGGAATATGGGAAGGATATGAGTATTTTAGACCAGATGAATTTTGTGTCTTTCTAAGAGAAGAGGAATCTAAGACACAGGACAATATATTTTGTCCAGAACAAAACTTGGTGATATATATAATACAGAAAAAATCCCAAACCTCTCATGCCTTCACATTAACTCTTATTTTATCCATTATTTTGAACAACGGTGTCATTCAGGCAGTGCAAAGATTCAAATGAAACATCTTCTGACAAGATGCATTCCTCTGGGTGAAATCCCACAGGCTACATATTTGGGAAAGTCAAATTAGGTGGTTAATGTTGGTTGCATGTGCCTGCAGATTTGAAGAGCAGGAAACACAGGAAACAATTTCATTCATCTGAATTAGTAGAAGTCAAAATCACAGCAGGGAATGTGTTAGCAGTTTAGCAGTGCCTATGATTGAGAGTCAGAAATGTAACCTGGACTTGTTTAATCCAGTTTAATGACAGCCAGAGCATCCCAAAGAGTTATATTGGCATCCAGCTGTAGTTAAAGTTGAGACAGGAGCTGGTTCCTTTCTGCTCACTTTCCACATCCAGCTGGTGTGGGCTCAAAGCTGACACAGGCCCAAGTACAAGCAGGGGAAGAGGGAGATCAGTGGGACAACATTTCAAATTTGCAAGATTATTTTTTGCCTGTTGGCCTCTGCTCTTGCAGACGCACATTATGAAAAGGCTGGGAGAGACAGCATACAATATTTCAGCCACAGAGAAGGCAGAAGCATTTTCCTGAAATGTGAAATGGGAGGGCTCAGGGAAGTAGAACTCGTGGGAAGAGTTTGGATCACAAGGGTTATATGGTACAGATCTAAGGAGTATAAAGATTAAATTATCTTTAAAGTCCTTTCCAACCCAAATCATTCTATGATTCTAAATGACATCAAGGAAGGAAAACAGGTATGAAGTATGCTGAGTATTAGAAATGTGGAAGAGAAATCAAATGCAATTTGGGCAATAAGGGTTTGGAGGTAAAACCAACAAAACAACAACAACCAAGAACAAAAAAACAACAAAAAAAAACCCCAACAAAACAAAAACAACAAAACCAAAAACAAAACCAAAACCAAAAACAAAACAAACAAACAAAAAAAAAAAACCAAAAAAAAATGATCCCAAACCAAACATAACAATTACTCTGGATTTTGTGTCTTTTATTCAGATGTTCACTCATGGAAGGTGTTGGAGAAAGAACCCTGGATTATATGAAGTTTTCATTATTTTTTTTAGAGATACCTTTCCTGAAGACCGCAGAACAGCTATCCCATTCACCTGAATTCTTTCCTGATAAAATTTCTTTGACAGCTGTTTTTTGGTTGTTTTCTGGATGGACAATGGGAAGGATGGGAGAGGGGCAAAGGAAAAGATTGAGAGACTAGGAGCAGGAGACTGAGAAATCTCCATTAGCTGCACATGAATTTTGAGAACATGGTGTTTCTACAAGTGAACAGATGCAATATAGTTAAAGAGAGATCTTTAACCTTCAGAGCAAGAACCTGCATTAAGTGAAGTGGAAAAACAGGACAGAAGGAATAAATCTAAATTAACAGGCTTCAGAGGACTTCTGTCACTCATCACAGTGCTGTGAGAAGGAGACTGAAGTCAAGAAGTCAAAAGCCTTAGGCATGTGTTTACTAATTTTATGTCTCCTAATCTTCCTTTCTTCTTTCATGATCAGCTCGTTATGGCTGCATGAATCAGCTCACCAAGTTATTGGCACCAAAAAATGTATGTGTAAAAGGAAAATTTTGGTTATGTTGCATACTTGGGGTCTTATTATTTGAAATATTAAAAATATTGAATGACAGTGTCAGAATGAACTTCTTCAGTTCATTGTTCTCATGGGAACTACTTCATGACAGTGTGGGAACACTTAATTTCATTTGATATAACTCGTGAAGTAGGAGACAATACTTGCTTTGTGTTATTAAAGGAACAGGACTCAAATTGGTGAGTTCCTTATTTTTGTGGCTGTCAGCAAAGCACAGATTCTGTATGTCTCAGTTCTCCTACAAGAACTTTGTTAACTCCTCATCAATATAACTTTCCTTGTCCCATTGTTTCTTTTTACTCATGAACCAACTTCAGATTCTATGCACTTTCTTTAAAGTAGTCCCTTTTTTCATTTGTATTTCTTTACATTTTCTACTTTCCATGTGACAGGGAAACCAGGATTAAATCACATTTAGGCATCCCTGGAGCTATACCTTATTTCACAGAATCACAGGCTCACAGAGTGTTTGAGTCAGAAGGACCCTTAGAGCTTATCTTGTTCCAAGCTCTGCCATGAGCAGGGACACCTCCCACTATCCCAGGGTGCTCCAAGCCCTGTCCAGCCTGGCCTTGAGCACTACCAGGGATGTGGACATCCCTCGTGCTGTTTGTCACTCTTTGTGCTGAAAAGGAGTGTCACAAAATTAAAGCTGTCACAGGACCACAGAAACAGCATTTTGGATACTGAAATTTCCAGGCCAAATGCTGGTCTAAATTAACTGTTTTGAGTGCTGTAGACACAATGGAGCTGTGTAAGGAGAGGTTTAGGATGGGTGTTCAGAAGATTTTCTTCACCCAGAGAGTGCTTTGGCATTGAACATCCTCCCCAGGGGAGTGGTCACAGCCTACCAGAGATTAAGAAATATTTGGACAAAGCTCTCAGGCACATGGTAGCATTGTTGGGATGTCCTGTGCAGGGCCAGGAGCTGGATTTTGATGATCCTTGTGGGTCTCTTCCAACTTAGAATATTCTCTGACTCTCTGATGCAATTTAGATGAGAGGGAAGAGCATCCTTGATACAGAATATGAGGAAAATATAAAAATACAAAAATAAGAATTTGGCTTTGGTCTGGCCTCCTTGATAAACCACATGGACATCTTTCCACTTTGATAGATTTCACACGGTTTGCATAAATGAAAGGATTTGGGCCTTTTGAAATGAAAAGGAGATTTCTGCTGCGTGCCAGCATGCTGCTGATGAGGGCTCATCCAAAATGCACCATGACCATGTCTCGCCCTCTGTTCCTCTGTAACACGTGTAGCAACCTGTGTCTGCACCACAGGAAAAGCTGTTTGAACAGATCGTCCTGGGGACTCGACGCCGAACGCGGCACCGCGCTCGAGAGCCTGTGTAGTGCTTTGTGTTTGTGGCTCTGTTTATCATACTACAAGTCTTGATTATTCTAATGGCACTGGAACTCTTCAGAAACACATTGTTCATACCCCCAAGGAGTTTGCTGTGCACACAAACATTCTCAATCTACTGTATAAACAAATGTGTTATTCAGCAGACAGTGTCGGTTCTGCTGCTGATAACTGGGAAAGGGGATGACAACAGCACAGAGGATATTACCTCCACCTCCAAGTAGTTTGTACAGTTTGTTAGGATTCAGTCTCCATCATTTCAGTGGGATCTGGAGCTCTTGTTGCTGTTTGCTTTGAGTTCCTCACTGTATTTTCGCTTGAGTGTTGTAAAACTTCATTTTTTTTTTTGTGATCTACAGCTTCCTCACAAGGGGGAGAGAAGGGACAAGCACTGATCTCCCCTCTGGTTCCCAGTGGCAGGACCCAGGGAAGTGGCCTGAAGTTGTATCAGGGGACATTTAGGTTGAATATTAGGAAAAAGATTCTCCGCCCAGAGGGTGGTTGGGCACTGGAACAGGCTCCCCAGGAAGTGGTCACAGCACAAAGCCTGACAGATTTCCAGAAGAATTTCTGGAACATTTTGGGCACATGGTGGGATGCTAGGGGTTGTTCTGTGCAGGACCAGGATTTGGACTCGATAAATCTTGTGGGTCCCTTCCAAATCAGGTTAACCTATTATTTTATAATTTTGTCTTATTTGAGCAAGCACCTGCTCATCTCTTTGGTAAACAGAGCAAGTTATGAGACCCACACTTTGGGAATGCATCAAACACAGGAGCTTCTCTCTTGAAAGCACCCAAGATGCAAGAAGATAAGATCTGTCAGATAGTGGAAATGTTTTTTTTCACTGGAATTGTGGTGGTGTTGGCCTTCTCTGCTCCAGTTACCCTCTGCTGATTCCCAGAGGTCTTTTGTTAGCTTTTAGAAATAGACCTTCTATTTCTAGACTTCTAGACTTCTCAGATGCTTGAAGTGTTTCAATGTTGAATCCCATGTGATATGAATGAGTGTGTGGGGAGGGGGGAGAATGAAAGCGATAAAAAGGAAAGGAAGTAGAGAAGATAGATTCTCCAGTCATTTGTACAATATTACACAAGGATGACTGAAATGATTCAAAATGAAATGACTGAATTTGATAGGCTAATTATGGTTGAAAATATGTTTGAAATTGCATTCTAGCCCATAGAATTGGGAGCCAGTGGAGATTTTCAAAGGCATTTGGGGGCTGAAATCAATTTGACTTAGCAATTTCATATTGGTTTGTAGTTTCTCACCATTCTCAGTGCAATGTGAAAATCTCTCTATCACTCTGAAGTTTTTTTGGGAATACCAAGGTTACGTCTCCTTCATTCTTTCCTTTGAACTAGGTGGATAGAATTCGAGGACACCCATAAACCAATCAAAATTAGAATTTCTTACAGGGAAGTAGAAAACCCATTCTTGTTTATCCATCATGAAGTGAAGGTACAAAGTCAGTCTGTTCGACAATAATGACTAAGAACTTCAACACTGCTCAGCTGTTTCAAGTAAATCCAGTCTACACCCACAAACAGAGATTCACATAATTCCACCTTAACTATTGTGTGGATACTCCACCACAGAGTAAACTGATCTAAGAGATCTATGCTTTGAGTCTTTACTTCTGATGTTTTTAATGTATTCTTGCTGTTTTTTCCTCCAATATTATATTCCTTACATGTACATTTGTCCTTCTCTAAATGAAGAGGTGTAACAAAGCAAAGTGTGAACAAAAGGGGCAGCACATAAATATAGTATTGCCATTATTTGCTCTTAGTTGGTATTTTTATTGCCTATTTCATTTTGGTTTTGTGTGTGTATGCCAAGCTTCATATTAACATTTAATATGTCTCTGGAGTTGTGGTTTGGATTTGTGAGAGAAATTTGTCCCATCATGGCAAGATGACCTAGGTATTGATTCTTCTGTGAATACAATCAGCAGTGAAGCCTTTTCAGAATTTTAGGCAGAAAAGACAAGAGCTGAGATCAGGCCAAAGCTGGAGGGAAATGTGGAGTTGGGGCAGACCATGGGAAAAGTCCTCAGATGCAAACTGGTCCTGAGGAAAGGCAAGCAGGAGCAGTGGCCAAGATGCTGTGAGGACCTGGTTCCCAGCAGAGGTCCTGCCTTGCCAGGGCACTGGCAATGAGACAATTGTGGTTCTGGCCATTCCATGGCCTGAAGCAATCTGCCCTCCTGGCCCCCATCTGCCTTGGATCAGAGCTGGTGCTCATCGTGGGAAAATGAATACACAAAATTCACCCCAATTTATCATCACTCCCTGTTCTCTGGCAATGCCAGGATTCCAGCACTGATGAAGCTGAAAGCCTCTGAGCCCTGCTCAGTGCTTGGACTCTGAGAGGCTGAACAGAGCAACTCTGCACAGAAATGTCCATAATGAAGTTTAGAGGTGGGATAAGAGCAATCCTTCACTGACAGGAGAATGATCACATAAAAAATTAAAATTTCAAAATATTCGAAAGAGACATACAAAAAAGGATTCTTAGAAATCTCTGAGATAGATTCCAGGAAGAAAGGGACTCCAGGGCCATATTTTTAATGCTCAGACAGTGCTCACTTTGTCCGTCATTCATTGTCTTTTCCTTCAGACCAAGATTCAAATCAATAAATTTATATTTTCATCATGAGTATATTAACAGCTTTACACTGTCTTTGCCTGGCTAGCTAAAACCACTGTCTTTTTATTACACTCTCATAAATTTGAAGGCCAGAAGAACCATTATTTCAGTACAGTTTGGGTTTTCCCCTCCTCCAAGAGACAGGATTTAAGCAGTGATCCCTCTATCAGGCCTCTAACTTGTGTCTGAACTAGGGAGTCTCTTTAGGAAAGACATCTAATCCTGATTTAAAGACTTCTTTAAAGACTACTTAACAACTCATCAAGCTTGTCTGGGGTTTCTTCTTTGGTTTATAGAAGTAATGAAGCGAGTCCCCCATCCTCCCCTCCTGGAGATACTTCTTAATGGAAAGTAAAAATGCCACAATTACAACACACCATGTGTGGGACATAAAACCTCACTCTCACTCCAGTGTCTGTATCGTATTTAATAAAGTACCAGCAGAGCAGCAATAATGTACGCTGGGAATCAGGCATCATAAATAAAAGGAGAAAAATGTAATAATGGGTAGTTGGAGAAAAATATGAAAGCAGCTGTAAGAACTGAAACAGACAAGGGAAAAAGAAAAAAATAAATAGAAAAAAGAATCAAAATCCCTCACAGCCAGGCATGGAAATAATGTATTTTAAAGTGGGTTCACTTTTGGAGGATTCTTCCTGAAGAGAGGAACAGATACACAGGCAAGCATGTACACACACACACACTTGCCAGATCTTACCAGATGATGTAGTTGAGGCTGGCTGAACTTAATTAACTTGGATGAGTGCTTTTAGATTTTAACCTTCCTTGTTTATTTGCTTTCACTGTGCAGCAGTAAAGACTTTCAGACATGAAGGGAAGGAAGAAAAGCAGGGGTGAAATGACTCTTGAAGAAAACAATAAGCCACTCTGTTTGTCCAGTTTGTTTTTAAGAGCGCAGGATAACTGCTCAGTTTGTGTAATCCAGCACTGCTCTGATACTGGTTTATACCACCTGATATCAGGCCCTGGGAAGCTTTTCCTTTCTGGATTTCAAAAATAATTAATAAATCCTCTATGCCACAACCTAGTCTTTGTTGCTAGAAACATCACTACAGGGACCTGTTCTCTGGCAATGAATCAACCAGACTTGGTTTACCATTTCCATAGTTCTCCTAACTCCCAAAATAAGCTGTTCACATCCAAATTCATGCATGGGAATGGTCCCTGGCTCTTGCTACCTCTCAGAACATGTCTGGGAACTACTTTGTCTGGGCTAAAGGCTTGGCTGTGAATGGAGAAATTTGGAAGAATGAGCTCCAAAGCCAAGTTCTGTGCCCTGACTCTGGCTCTAAGAATTCCCAAATTTAGGCATTGCCTAAACTCTAGAAATAAAATTTCTATACTGACAGTATGGGTCCTTCATGTCTGAGTAGACCAGGACCTTTAGCTCTACTAAATCATGGAAACATAAAATATTTTGGTTTTGAATGGGCCTTTAGAGACAACAGAACCATAGAATCATAAAATAAAAATCAGAATAAAATGGAATGGCTTTAGATTTGAGAAAGACTTTCCTTAGTCTCTGAAAAATTCAGGTTTTGACATAGTCTCCAGCAAGATCTGGAAAGCTGCCCCTAACACAGTTTTTTCCCATGTCTTTAAACTTTTTGTTGCTCATTGCAGAGGATTTTAATTGGAGGGATCTTTCCAAGGAAGCTGATGGATTCTTCTTAATCAAGAGTTGGTTTGTTGAAGTCTGGGGGTTTCTTCAGAGATAACAATCTGCATTTGAGAAAGAGAAAAATCATTCTGGTTAATGTGGGGAAGATGTGTGGGCAAAGCTTAACCCTGATGAAAATAATTGAGGTCTGAGGTGCGAAGTCCAAGGTGCAGCTGAGGCGGATGCTGGTTCCCACCTGCTCCCAGGAGACTCCTACTGCTCCTCTCCTGCCTGTCAGAAACAGACCTGGGCTGTGCTGAATAGCAACAGTCTGGCAATGTCTGCCAAAGAAGATTAAAGCAGCAACAGGAAGCAACAGAGGGCTGCAAATGTTGGTCCATCTGTAATGTCAGACCTTTGTTCTGGCCTTTTGCTCCTGGCTGAGAACCCCGGCTCCCTGCTCCCAAGCAAGGTGGGTTAGTCCATCACATGGAAAGGCCCTGGCAAATTTGCCATGGGGAGGGAGAGCTCACTCCTGACCTCCACGTTGGCAGTCAGTGTGGATGAGCAGGAATCAGCATGGGGGAGGATTCAGTGTTCAGTGGATGACTGACAGCCCTGGGTACAAATGCAGTAGAGACCCAATGCGTAAAAATGCCCTTCTCCTCACTCAGCACAGCAGTTCCTTGTGCCTTATTGCTGCCCCAGAATTCAGAAACAATAAGAAGCACCCAGAGGGGAGCCAGCCCCACTGAAATACCATTCTTTTACTTTCAGGTCTAGCGTATAATGAAGTTCCTCACTACTACAGTGAAGATTTTCAATGCAGGTAGGAGAGCCCAAAAAGGAGCAGATGCTCCCACCTGGCTTCTCAGGTGCTGCTGTCAAGGCAGCTGGTGTCAGGGACCACAATGTGAAATCCAGGGTGCAGTGATTACAATTTATACTCATGGGTGGGTGGGAAAGGGGAAGGAAGGGAATGCAGGTCTAAGTTAATTTGTTAATTCAATGGAGAAAAGGATAATGCCTCTGAAAACTTGGAAAACTTCAAGGTTTCTCAAGCTAACCATGGTGACTCAAGGCAGTCTGGAGTGACTCCATAGGAAGCCAGCAGAAGTGAGGGGGTGCCAATGGTTGCTCAATATCCCAGAATTGTGAAACCATAGAATGGTTTATCTTGAAAGGGACCTTAGAGCTCTTCTCACCCTGTCCTGGGCAGGGACACCTCCGTCTACATCAGGTTGCCCCAAGCCCCATCCATGCTGGCTGTCAATACTGACTTCTTGGAAACATGTTTAATGTGAAAGAACTGGTTACTTAAAACAAACCAAAGAAAAGAAAAAATATTATGATAAAAGTGTGTGCCTCTTTAGCACCACAACCTGGCACTTGGTAAACTCTTGTTGGTAAAAGACCAAAGCCCTGGGCCCTGAGCCTGAAGTTGTTTCAACCACCAGATCTCATACACAAGGTACTACCTGCTCTCTGAAGTGTTTTATTTTAAATCAATTCTTGGACAAGAAACAGAAACAGTGTCTGGGCTGGAGATGAAAACTCCAGTTGTCCACTGATGATCTTAAAGGTCCTTTCCAGCCCAAACCATTCTATTATTCTGAGATTCTTTTCAGCAAATGGTTTGTAACCCTATAGATATCCAGTGGTGGATATTGGACTCTCACAAGGTCTCTACCTATATTAACTATTTAATGGATCCAGGAAGAGAATTGCAATAAAATGTAATAAATTTTTACTTATTCAATTGCTGCATTTTCAGGTCCAATGACTTACAAACCAGACGCCTGACTCACCCCAGAACTATGTATAAAATTTTGCAGCACTGCACAGCACTTGGCCTCTTTTCCCAAAATACAGACTGGTTTTTATCTCATGAGGTGCTTGCAGGGTGGTATCAGCCAGCTGTCACTGGAGGATCAGATGATATTAATGGCAACTGGCATGTCTATTCAGCGAGCTGAGCTCATCCCTGCAAAATCAGATAGAGTTTATTTCAAACAAAAAAAGGAAATCAGGAGAAGCCAAGTGAAATAACAAAACTGCTGCAGACTTGAACAATCCAGCAATTCATCACCTCAGTGAGGTCCTTGTGAATGTGAGGAAGCCACGGAACAAGGCTGGGTCTGCAAAAGGTTTTCTCGTCTCTTGCACCAAGGAATTTATTGGAACTCAGTCCTTGCCTTCCAAAGATCCAGGTCTGAGCATCTGAGCCTGTGACTGCAGCAGTGCAGTAACATCCTGGCTGGCAGGAATGTGGGGTCTGTGGCTTGTCAGTCAAAATTCATCCTGCATCCTGCTGGACTTATTTTCCTTGTGTGCCCCAGGATAGCAAGCACTGGCTCTACCACTCCCCCAAGGCCATGCATAGCTTAAAGTGTGTGAGTAGTCCCATGGATTTCTGTGGGACTGCAAATGTGTTTACACACCTTAGCAGTTCCCTCATTAGTGCACAAAAACCGTATTATATTTCTGTCAAAAGGCAATTTGAAGTTCACTTTTCAAATGCCAAAGGCCTGTGCATTTACCAAGAACAACATTTAGCTTTTCCAGCCTCTGCTCCTCAGGGCCAGAAAACTTGTACAAAGGAGAAAAATCACCTCAAATGGGCTTTTCTTGTACCACGAGGAGGAAAGCAAAAAATCATTAGATAAAAAGGTGGTCTACATTCATGGTTAAATATTGGATGTGTAATTTAAATGAGAGAGTCAAGTTGAATGCAAAGCAATTACCAGCACTTAATATTAGTCAGACTAATAAAGCAGCAATTAAACCTCATTATACAGCCATAAAATTGAAGTGTAATAGATTGATTGCACCAAATGTTCATACCAATGTATGATGGCATATCATAGGCAAGGTGAAGTGGTTCATTTAATAGCAGATCAAAATAATTCCCTTAGATAGATTTAACCTTATTGCATTTCTTGGCTTCACATGACATCCGTGACAGTACAAACAAATAAATAAACACAATGAAAGAAGAGAAAAAAAAAAAAAGCCCAGCTTGCTCTATGGCAAATACTCTCTATTCCGTAGTATAATATTCCTTCTCCCGAGAGATCCACAGTTATTTGAGAATCTTCTTGCCAGCAGCACAATTTGGATCTTGCACAGCAGTGCTGCTTCATTGTTCACTCCTTGAATTGAATATGAGGCACTGAAGGAAACCAACATGTAAATGTTTTGCTGCCTGTTTACAGCTGACACGGAATTCAGCACCTTGGAGTATATTAAGTCCAGTGATTAAAAGAAATTGCTGTTGGAAACCAAAAGGGTAAGCAGTGAGGGAACCATTAATAAAAATCTTCTAAATTCCTCTAAAATCACATCTGAACACTTTTACTTTGGCAATAGCTTCAGATTTAATCATTATATTCAATCAGTTCCCATGGGTCCAGCATGTTAAGTTTACTGCCTTTTTTAATAAATATTATTTATGTAGGTTCATGTGATGAATATATTTTTTAAACTTTAAAAGATTGCTTGGTGGTTATAAAACACCCTACTTGCTGAAGACAAAATTTGTGCTTTGGTTCTTATGGATTTTCACAACCATTTACCTTTATCTGCCATCTTTACATTCCACAGCATCATTACTACACCAGAGCCACCATGCAGCAATAAAGAGAAATGAATCAGCATATTTTCTCCTCAGCAACATTTTCCTTGGTCAAGAGTTGATCTTCCTGAATAGACCTCATCTCAGCAGCAGCTGAAATGTTCACAAACTGCATATCTTCATGATTATTCTTTAGAAGAGGAAGGAATTATCTGAAAGACAAAAGTATCTTGGCTTGCAAAAGGATCCTGTGGCCAAGTAGGATTTTAAATGCTGATCTCTTTTACAGCTGAACAGTACACAGTAAGTATTTTCTGTAGGGGAAAAAAAAAGTCTATCTTAAAAAATCAGAAAGTGAGGTCAACAGAAAATTTAATTTTGACAATCAGGGTTGTGACAAAGATTTTAAACTATCCAGGCATGGAAGGAAAAGAGATGAGAGGTTTATAGCCCATCCCTTATTTTTGTGGTTTAGTTAGGAAATTTTCCCCTACAAACCAAACATCACAGAATAAGAAAATGGACCACTTTTAATTGAACTTTGAGTTTCCAACT